>NC_133236.1:24092668-24399014 GCF_040436345.1 Pagrus major | reverse complement strand
GTTTCACACTGAATTTGTAGTTTGCATTCAAACCTTTATCTTTATTATTTTGTTTGGGTTGTAGAGGTGGGAAAAGGGCTCAGATCCTTAAATTAAAGGAACTGTTCCACTTTTTGGGAAATACACTCATTCATGTTCTTACTGGGAATTAGATAAGAAGATCAATGCAGAGAGGTGACTCAAAGATGTCATGATACCAGTGAATTAAACTGTTTTCTGCTCTCTCACCGGTTGCATCACTGATTTCACGATTAAAGAAAGATTAAAGTTCACCCAAAAAGGAAAATTCAGTCATCATCTACTCACCTCCATGCAGATGAAAAGTATTTTAGTCCACGAAACATTTCTGGAGCGTCACAGCAAAGCAGTGTTGCAGCGTTCTCCTGAACAATTGAAGTAGATGGGGACTTGTTTTAAAATTGTTCAAAAACAACTGAAATAAAAACGTCTCCGCACAGCTCGTCGAGCTTGTGCACTCACTTCAGACAGGGTGCGTGCCACAAAAATGTCATTTTTGGGTGAACTTATCCTTTAATTAATGACCATAGTGAACATTTGGGACAGTCGACCCCACTTCTCACAGTGTGTCAGGATTTTTTTTTTTATTCTCTTCTAACTCAGTCGTACCGCCAGTGGTGGAAAGAGTACTGAAAATATGTACTCAAGTACAAGTACAGTTACATTACTAAAATATTATTAAATTACAAGTATAACTACTGGTATTAAAATAATGTACAAAGTAGAAAGTACAAAGGGATTTCTGTTTCTCTAAATCTTCCGTTAAAATTACTCCGAGCTCTGTTCTGCTCAGTGGTCACGGTCACCTCTCTAATCCAGGGCCTGCTGCAGAGATTTGTGTTTTTGTTCGTATATCAGTGTTCGCATTGGCCTGTTTGTAATCGGACAGCCTCATTGGCGACAAAAATGCAGATTAAAGGTTTAGACACTAATTCAAATTGTACTCAGTACTCAATCATGATTTATGAAGTAAATATGTAGATTACATGGCGTAAAGCATGCTTAATTCGTGTAAAAATTACACACTTGAACAAATACTCATAAGAGTCAAGTAACCAAAAAAATTGTTTTTATTGATTATGTATATATTATTTGTGCATTAGAGATGTAGATTGAGAAAGGGCCTGTTAAAGTTATTACAGTGGTGTTAGAAGGGCGAAACAAGACATGCTGAGCCGTACAGGTGCTGGTGGATCTTGTTACCTTTTGACAAAGTCAGGCAAGCTCCAAGTTTCTGTTTTTTGTGCTAAGCTAAGCTAACCAGCCACTGGTTTTGGAGCCATATATTTATAGACATTAGAGTGGTATCAATCGCCTCATCTAACTCTCAGCAAGAAGGTATTTCCCAAAATGTCTAACTGAAAACAGAAATTGTAAATTGTAAATGTAAAGTACTCCATCACAAGTCCTGCATTCAAAATCTCCCTCAGTGAAGTGTACTATCAGCATGATCTACCTAAAGTACTTCACAAAAGTAAAGGTACATCACTATGCAGAATATCAGCGCAGTGTACGTGCAGACTTTTATTGCATTCGGTTGAGGTCGAGTTGATTTCAACTACGAAATAAGTGTTCAATTTTCAAAAACATGCATCAAAAGGCGTTTTCTTTCTGTAATTCAAACCTGAAAGCCATGTTTTACACTGTATATTTCAAACTGTTTTGACAGGTTTTTCAAATTTCTGTTTTTTCCCCCAAAGATGCTAAAAAAAACATGATACATGTTGAAAACAGTGTGCTAGCATTAAGAAGACACTTGTTTTTTCTTGGTTTTGAGGAGCCTCACACACAGCACACATTCACAGCTCTACAGAACATGATGTACATGCTGTGACATTAGGCAAACAGCGCTAATTTATTCCATGTCAACACAACTGCAGTTACGTAAACGGCTGTTTACCTCAGGAAAACAAGAGGGAGCTTCAGCTGTAGATCAACACTGTCACAGAATCAGACCCAAACACAACAACATGGTTTTATAACTTGTTTTTTTTTTCTTTTTTGGGAAATATGCTTTTGAGGAGTCCTCCGGTTTGTGAAAGTGTTCCTCTGAGTCTTTTGGGAAAGAGCAAATGTGTCATGGATTCATGACGCAACAGAAACTTGCTGCTGGGCTTTCTTTAGAGTTTGAATAATGAAACAGCCTGCGCGATGACTCTCTTTAGTTACTTTCCAGAGAATGGGGCCTTCACTGTTAACTCCACATAGATCTCAGATAAAAGTTTTAATCCCATGACATAACGTCTCTTTAATGTTAAGCACCGGGTCTCCAAAACAATCAAGTTTTTCCCTTTTCACGAGTATTTCTTTAGAGCAGGGCCGTCCAAAGTGGGGCCCGTGGGCCAAAGTTGGCCGCCACAAGGTTCAATTTGAAAATAAATAAATAAAATTAATTAGTTGGGAATAAATGTTCATGCTGTTTTATCATTTGTGAGGTAAAATGCTCTTTAAATACGTAGGATCCATAATTATGATTTATTTTTCGTAATATGAGCTCGGCTGGCAGTGCGACTAATGCAGAAAGTCAAAGGTAAGGGAACTTGGGATCTTTGCACCATTCTACATTTTATAATAAAATAAAATAAAACAAAACAAAGTTTCAGATTCGGCCCTACAAGGGGAAAACTTTGGGCACCCCTGCTTTCGAGTCATTTGTCTGTAACACAGGTTACCGTCCAGTAATCCTGTCATTCATCTCCACTGTGATTGTATCGTAATCCTCTGTCGCCGATCCGGTCTGTCTGCTACATGTCGATGTCATCTCGCGTGTGGGGCTCGTGGTAACCATGGGGGTACTTCTGGACCAGTGACATAGCATCTTCGAAATTCACATCTCTGCAACAGCTGATTGCAGAGCGCCTGAACTGTATTTATCATTGACACACATACCTGCGCATATCAATTATCAGACATGTAGGATGCGGCCTTGTCATTACATTACTGCGGGGAGGTTTCAGTGTCGGCATGATTCACAATCGGATCTCACGAGGCTTTAGACAAAAACATTATTGCACGAAATGACGTCACCGTAATCACACAAGTCGGTGGGTTTGTTTGTGGTCTGCTTCCTCAGCCGGATTTATAATTAAAATAAACTCAACATGAATTAGAAGACCCTCTCTGGTGTCACATTTGTTTGTGAGTGGCCTTTAAAGTTTGATGCAAACCACATTATTTTCTGACTCAGTCCCTGGTCACAGACACTGTGGCACCACTCAGAGAGGAAGAAACTGAGGAGCTGTCAACACGCAGCAGTAGTATATGACTGATATGAGAGCGCGAATAGAGTGATGTCATGAGGAAACGAGGACAATCAAGTCACTTAAAAACAGACCGATAAAAGCAGTGAGGCCAGAGGACTCGACTACGGCAATTAAGACCAGCCTTCGTATGCTCACACAAAACCACATGCTCGTACACACTCATAACAATGGTGTCAAACGGAGTAAACGGATGTGTGTTTGCACTCTCTGCTGTCAGCTCCCCTGACAGACCTGTAGAGCAGGCTCCACGCTCTCTCTCATCTGCTGCCAGCTGGTCTGACGAGAAGTTTGTCTCACTTACCTCACATATACCAGGTGACGCTCTGCGAGGGCGTGGCCTGCCCGGCGTCGGTTTCATTTGTTTCATTGTACTTTTGAAAAATGATTTGCATTAAAACTGACTGGCAGGTAACAGCAACAAAGAAGGAGTGGGGATCAACTGGATTATTGAGGCGTATTAACGATATCTTTGAAGGATTCAATGAGCAGGCCGAAGCTTAGGTAAACACATTCTGGTTTCAACACTGTCGCCTGTGAGAGGACGGAGGGAGGACAGCACTGGACTTTCCCGTCTAGGGAGGAAACTGGTCTCCGAGCAAATATGAGCAAGTCTTCCCCTGAAGTCAAAACTATTAATCACACAGGTTGCAGACGTCTAAAGCAAATCAACGTCACTGCCTTTAGTTACAGGGTTCAATGGAGAAAATATATACACACCAGTAAATGTGACTTTGTGACATCCAAACTCAGAATTTCAGTAGTTACAATATTAATGAGGTAATAATACAAATTCAGAAATATTTATTTTGTCCATAACTGAATAAACAAGCTGTTCTCAGAGGAAAATAAGGTCCCCAGAATTCTGTTTGAAGCTAAAAAGGTGGCAGGGTCCACCACATATAAACAAAGTAAAACAGTATGAAGTTGTGTTGTACTTCAAGGTCAGTCAGATTGTTGTCAATGAAGATCCTTCTCTTCTGATTAATATGTCTTCCCCAAAACTAAGTAGTGCACCTTTAATCTGTCAGCGAAGACTTAACATAATGTGAATAAAACTTCTCCTGAGTCACATGGACAACTCCCATGATCCCACGCTACTTATGTCTTTTGTTTTGTTTTGCTTGGGCAATGTCTACCGGCAGAAATGAACATTTAACAGACGGATACAAGTTTTCAACAGATAACATTGTTATGACATAATGAGTTTTGTTTGTAGCTAGCACCTACACTGCATCTGACAAATTGTTACAGACCTTGGATTTGTATTTACGACAGTGGTGTCACACTCAGAAACTATGGGGCCAAATTCACACATACAAGTACGAGAGTAGCTGCTGCTGATTGTAGTTGCCGCCTGCAGCTGCCATCAGCCCCTTGAGGTACAAAGTGGCTCGGGGCTAGCTCATTAGCATGCCAACTTCAGTAGATATCTCTGCTCGACAATACTCAGAGATCTTTTACATATGGTAATGACAGTTTCTGTTAAAATGACTACATGTTGCACCTTTAAAATGTATCTTTTTAAAGTAAACACTAAGGATTCAGCTTTAGGATTTGAGGACACATGGCAGCAGATGTACGATGCGAACAGGATGTTTTGTTTTGTTGCTGGTTGTAGATCACTCACAGACAGTATGACAATACAGTACGTGCAAGCCGGCAGCCAAAAAAAACAAAACTAAGGGATTATAAATTGCACACATTTGGTTTCCTGTCGTGGACTTTTTCCATGATGACCTATAACAGCTGCAATCTACTTTCAGTGAGTGGATCATGTTACTAAAAAGGCTCCACGCAGAGTTTGATAAATGTTCCTTTGTTGCCAAGACCGGTTTTTCCGTGCCACCCAGCAGACCAGGCTTATCCTTCGAGAGCAGCTCAGTCTTATCTTCACCAATGTTGTTGTTAATGCGAACGCAGTGTAGTTTAGTGTGGAGGAGGCTGCGCACCGTTGAATACGAATAGATTCTGTAATGTGTCAGTTAGTGAAAATCTATAAAATGTATTTGTTTTACAACCAAATCTTTTCTTATTTGAGTATTTTATTGTCTTCAAGGGACTCATCTAGACATTTTTTTCTCTGTAGTTGCTCTTTCTCTGCTCTTCTTACTGGCTGCATCAGTACACAAAGAGACGCATTTGTTTGGACAGAGAGGTGATCGGGTACACTTTGAACGTTACAGAGAATAACAATAAGGTCCTGCAGTTAGAGTCCCAAAGGTAAGCTCCAATGACAAACAGTCAGGGTAAACCGATATGGATCCTCACATTATCACCGTCCCAATACGCAAAAAGTATCGATTTTTCTGCTCTAACTTTAGTAGAAAACCTTTTTTAACTGACACAGTAAAGACTTCCATGGAAAAAACAGCTCGCAGGGTAATATGTAAATACATGTTCCTCCCACAGGAAGACACATGTGTTCACTGCAGGGAGAATACAGTGACCGGTAAAACTCCCTGTGACGATACCAGTGAGAGATTCAAATCCAAACAGACATCGAGTTACACCTGCCTGTATGGACCGGTAGGTAGAGCGGGGCACAGTTCAAACAACACCACCGCGCTGTCTTTTCTTCTTTCTCAATACACAAGAATACAGAGACACAGTATACATACAGTCATGGCATTATATGATGACGAGCCACTGAGCACTATTGATATCTGTGAGTGGTGTTGGTGTATGTATATATTCTCTGTTGAGCTCACTGCACGTTCATGTCTACATGGAAAATATGTAGCTGGGGCTAGCAGCTAGTTAGCTTAGCTTAGCATACAGTTTGGAAACAGTGAGCCTGATTTTGTGGGAACGTGACAGAATCACACCTAGCTCCTCTAAGCTCACTTCTTAACACGTTATAACTCGTATTTGTAATCCATAAAGCTGTAGCTGCCATTAGCTAGGCAGCTCAGTTAGCCGTGCAGCTAGTGGTCCAGACTGGGAGCTCAGAGATTCGGAGAATTCGAGGTCATAAGTTGTGGGAGAGAGTCAGAGAGTGAGGAAGGAAGTCAGCAAAGACTTAACGTAACGTGAATAAAACTTCTTGAACATCCCTGCGTGATTCACATGGATGGATTTTTTCTTTATTGGCGATGGTTTTTGTTTACCAATGAAGACAACAACTCCCATGATCCCACGCTACTTATGTCTTTTGTTTTGTTTTGATTGGGCAATGTCTGCCGGCAGAAATTAACATTTAACAGACGGATACAAAAGCGGTATCGATCTTCCCATCTAACTCTTAGCAAGAAAGTCTGTAAGCCTAGTTTTCAAAATGTTGAACTATTCCTTTAACTGACCTCACAACCTCTGAATATGCCAGGTTTGAATGTGTGCACGTTGTGTGCGGGTGTGTGCATGTGCTCACTGCAGGTGGTAAAAGGGCAACTCCCCATCTCAGTAGGGCTCCAGTCCCTCCTCTACACCCGAAACACCATAGGATGATTTCACACATTCATCAATTAATTAATAACAGAGAGCTACAATTACATAAACCTCAAATTTAACGAAAACCAGCAGTTTCAGTATTTACTCCTAGGTAATTTTTAAGTTCAAAACATCCACAGAAACACAAGTAAATGTGCAATTACAGCCCCATTATAAACAGGGGTAATTAACAGTCCACACCTCTGCCTAAAGAAAGCCTCACTGTGTTTTCAGCCTGCCAAACCTCCACACTACCTATGATTTACACTCAGAGGGGTTTCTGCTTTACGAGGCCTATTGAGAAGCCCTGAGGTGTCACTCCCGGTCACTCCCTGGTTTTCTCCTCTGCCCGGTTCCTGGCTGTTTCGCACCTCCAGGAGGGACTATTATCCTGTCAGAGGGCCACTCTTCACAGCAGCGTAACGCTTCGCCCCGTGAAAATCACACCCTTCTGCTTGTTTTGTTGGCCTGTGGAGGATGGAGTTCACATGGCGGTCTGACCGGGAGCTACAGATGGTCATCGAGGATTAGAATAGATGGAAAAAACAAGGCCTGGAGGAGAAACCCGGGGTGAGCATCGGTGGAAGTCAGGGCTCTGAACTTTAAACTGTGGGCCGTGGAGACCCATTAAACTTTCAGCTATATTGTTATGGATTAGCTGCAACCAGGAAGCAGTTTGAGGAGGGAACATTAGGGGGAGGATTTGAGGAGGATCATTAACAACACTCTCCTCAACTGAATACAGCACTTTATTTAAAAGGTGAAACCATTGCTTTTCAGAAAGCACTGGGCACTTATGCTCCTGACTCAAAAAGCATTGCTTCTTTGCTTGGGTGTTACCAAAAAATACTTTGTTCTGACATTAATAGTGAGTAAAAACTAAACTTCTTAACACACGATTATTCCAATTACAACTTAACAAGAAGGTTGCAATAAGAGTCTGCAGTGTCAGAGAGGAACTTACCTCATCATAAAATCTGAACAGGTGTTATCAAACTGTTAGTAGCATCATTTCACTGTAACATAAACTGTAATTAATGTCACTTGTGAGGAAGTCACATTTTAGAAAACAGGTCTGGTATATCAACAAGTCACCAGGTGCACGTGACCAACTGCATCTTGAAGATGAAGGTATATCTAGTTATGAGGAAGTGAGAGTATAATTGGGGAAGAAGGCGTGGATGTTTATTTTCTAAAAGTGTTCTGTACATGCAGCACATCTGACACTGCATGTATACATCTGCTTTAATAACTCTAATGTGAAGTGTGCAAATGTATCTGACACTGTGGGTGAAACAAAGATTAGGATATATTTGTCTGTTTATATGAAGGGTTCTTGTCTGAAGTCATTAATGAATCTAATATGAAAGTGTGATTGATGTGAGATCCAGTTAGAGTGGTGCTGCCCCCTACTGGGGAAGAAAGGTAGAGCTCCTCAAAGACACAAAAAGGAACATATTGATATTGTTATGTTTTATTAAAAGTTATTTATATCAAAAATACATTGTGGGGAAGATTATAAAATACAGAAGTTGGCAAAATTATTTGATTTAAATCTAAATGAATAAATAAGTTACAAAAAAGCTCAATTTCTATCCTCTAATACAAAGGTTTGACTCTTTAGGGTTTAAACTAGTAGTTTTTAAGACAGTGCTAATAAAATAAGTTCAAGTAATTACACAATAAAGTGCAACATAAAGTCATTATGACACCAATATTGGTCTTTTAAAACATGGCAGCACTTTCTTTTGTATTCACATCATGAGAGTATTCATACAGGTGAGAAAAGGAAAGAAAACAAAACACTGAACATACAATTAAATCAAGATGTACCAAAGTAAAATAAGTACTTCCTGCTTGAAAACATGTCTTAAGCAAAGACATATTAAAATGCATGAGCAAACACACTGCTAGTGTATGACATGTGTTTAATCAGCACTTTGAAAGAATCTCCTGACAGCTTTTGTAAACTTTCACCAAGCAGTTCAGCCTTGGCTTCGAACTCTGGAAGAAAAAAAAGGAGGTTCATTAGAAACGTGTTACCGTGAATGACACCGAGTGTATTAAAAGCCTTTAAACAGGAGCGAACAAAGAACTAAACACCACAAGGAAGTTGCTTTATGAGATAAGAATACACTTTGCATCCAATCTCACCTGAAACAATGGCACCACACTTGACACTGCGTTAGGCTCTGAGGGGTCCTTCAACAGCACACAAAGGTAGTAGATGATTTGATGCTAAAAATAAAAAGCATTAGTCATCAATCAACTCATTTTACAAAAGCATGAACTGAATAATACAAGGACATAAATTTACCATATAAATAGCTTCATTGATGACAATATCCTTGATCTTGCTCATCTCGATGAACTTGGTGGTCTCGCGGCCTGAGGCGTAGCTGGAGGACACCTGGATGCCCAAGGAGCCGATGACGAGCAGTGACTCGTGGTCCACCTTCACAAAGTGGATGTGAAGCATCATGCCGAGCAGGGTGATGAGTATGGCGCTGGACAGGACGGCAGTGTTCTGCAAGAAATGGAGGACATTTACATTTGTGAAATTCATGTTTATATGAATCATTATAATAAGGCACAACATCAACATTTTGTCCTCTAGAAGCATCTTGGTTCAGTGAAAAATGTGTTCAGATATTTAACATTTAAGCAGCAATACAACAGTGTAAAAATACCTTTAAGTAAGAATAAGTAAGTAGTAAGTCAGAATATAGCATAAAATGGAAATACTCAAGAAAATACAAGTTCTTGAGTAAATATACTTCAAGCACAGGGTTTAACACACTCAGAATAATCTTGTGGTAAATATTATAGCTATTGAAGCTGAAAAATACTGACAAAAAGACGAAATATTTGCCTGAATGCATCAACATCAATAAGTCATATAGACTGTGTGATATGTTCAAGTGCAGTTTAGAAAATTGTAAAAGTTGGCTTTACTACGTGCTACCTGTATAGCCATTCAAAACAATCAAAGAAACTGTACATGGTGATACTAGAGGAAAAACAGATTACATTGACATTATTTTCTGGGCATTATTTCGCAATAAGTTGAGATGTGTCTGACCTCTGTGAAGAAGAACACGGTGTATGCCAGCAGCCAAACACAGCAGGTGTACACCATCACTTTGCCGACGGACACTTTGGGGGAGCTGACAGTGAACTCCCTGCAAAAGCCGGAGTGACTCTGACAGTCCAGAGATATGGCTTTGCCATTAATGTCAGAGAAGGCTTCATCCTCCATCATGAACGCAACAACAACAGGGAGAGTCGAAGAGACGCGAACATTAGCTAAGGGAACACAAACAGTTAGCTTAGCTAGCTAGCTAACGCTGAAGACAGGTTAGCATTGAGCTATCTGACAACAGGCAAGGTCAGTCGCATAAAGTGGTTGTTTCTGAGAGGGGAAATTGCAAATCATGCATCTATACGTATGATGCTAATCATACCCAGTTAAATATAGAATAAGAAAAACGCGTTACGGCAATAAACAGAGAATATTCCCAGGACAAGTGCAGTACAGCCGAGCTGACGCCAAAATCAGTTCACACTTCAGGTGCACTCGTTACCCACACCGGGCTGTCCGGGTTGGATGTTGTTGGAGAAATATAACTAACATAAAACATAAAAGTCGGATGGTTGGCAGCGCCGATACGCGTGCTTCACACCAACCAGATGCCTTTAACTAATTAATACACTTAATAATTAAACATATATGACGACACAGTTGATGTGAAGTCGTGTGTTCTAATATTAGTTGCTGTCTCCGTCGAACTGTGTAAGCTTCGGCGTACGCCGGTTGAAAAAAGGAGTGCACCCTACAGCAGCTGGAAGGTGCAAAGCATTATGGGCAGCGGTGAGTATCTGATCGATAACCGTGCTCCGTTTGTTTGAGTAGTCAGGTAGCTTTTGTCAGAGTATCTCGAGAATGTCAACAGTGTAAGTTGATATATATCAGTATAAAAATACAGAATGTAGTTCAAGACTCACGTTTAAACTCACGTCTCTCTGCGTAACTCCCAAAAATCCTCCATTACCCACAATGCACCGCGTTCGAATGACTTCTGAACTCTGGATAAAAACAAGCCGATCAGCTGGTGTGAAAGCAACAACATCTCCAGGAGTCTGACACAAAATAGCTCCGCTAGCTAACTTTCTCTCCGACGTTAGCTGTCCGCGGCTGTCGGCGCTATGGTGCCGCGGTGCTCCGCTGCGTACGTGTCCGGTTTTAGACCGTGATGAGGCAGCATTTCAGCGAGCGAGTCGTCGTCCGTCGGACTGGTAGCCGCCGCTAGGTCAGTCGATTGAAACGAAGGTTGTTTATGTCTCTTTGTGTCGCTAAGGCTGTTTAAACTATTTATTACTGAGTTTCATCACGTATATTTTTTGGGGGGGATAAAGTGAAGAGCATACTGGGGGGAGTTTTAAACAGCAACTGGACCGGGGGAAGAGATGCGGGGCAGCTAATGTTAGCTAGCAAACTGTTGTGTCATGAATAAAAGTAAGTGTTAGTCGGGACAAGTGTTTTGCCTGGACCCTCCTTAATGTCAGGTCCTCAGCTGAACATTTCCAGCACTTTCTGACTGTATTGCCCATGAGTGAGTTGGCTGTTTGAACAGAAAAGGTTGCATCACACCTGGTTAGAGATTTTTTATTTTTTTCCCCAACCGAGCCATAACTTTGTGTCTTCCGCAGTCCTCGATACTGTCAGTCGGTCCTGACCTGTCGGGGTTGAGATGAGCGGTCAGGGTCCAGCTGTAGATAAGGGGATGAGCACGGTCCTCGGCTGTCAGGAGAGCTACGCCTGCGGGGGTTCAGACGAGGCCGCGTTCGAGTGCGATGAATGCGGCAGCCTGCAGTGCGCCCGCTGCGAGCTGGAGCTCCACCGCCAGGAGCGGATGAGGAACCACGACCGGGTTCGGATCGCACCGGGCCACGTTCCCTTCTGCGACTCGTGCAAAGGCGACAGCAGCTGCTCGGTCAACGGAGGACGCCTCAGAGCGGTGGTGCGCTGCCAGGGCTGTAAGATCAACCTGTGTTTGGACTGCCAGAAGCGCACCCACAGCGGCGTCAACAAGAGGAAGCACCCTCTGACGCCGTACCCCCCCGCGAGAGCACCCCAGGACAACAGCCTGACTTCCGGGGAGGCGCAGATGGAGATCCTGAAGGCCGAGCTGGGGAAGGTGTGCAGCTTCCTTCTGGTGGACGACAGAGAGGAGATGCAGGTAAGAGAAGGATGTTTTGATCTTTTAGATGGCACCTCATTGTTGTGATGTGATGTCGTGATGATGGGGCTTGATCCTGTGTGGATGCTCAGGTGAAGGATGAGGAGGACTTTGTGAGCAGACTGAGGTGCAGGCCAGATGAGCTCCTCAAGGTGGTCTCCATCTTCGGGAACACCGGGGAGGGCAAGTCCCACACCCTGAACCACACGTTTTTCCTCGGACGGGAAGTGTTCAAGACCTCGCCCACTCAAGAGTCCTGCACCGTGGGTGTGTGGGCGGCAATGGACCCTGTGCACCGGGTGGTAGTCATCGACACAGAAGGACTGCTCGGGGCTGGTAATGGTACAATAAATGGATTACTTGGTATCCAGTAAACACGGGATAGTGGGCGGCAGTTTTTCTCACTTAACTCTTACTCACTATGACGTTTTCCCTCATCAGGAGCCAATCAGGGTCAGAGAACCCGGCTGCTCCTCAAAGTCCTGGCTATCTCTGATGTGGTCATCTACCGAACCCATGCCGACCGTCTCCACGACGATCTCTTCAAGTTCCTCGGTGACGCATCAGATGCCTACCTGAAACATTTCACCAAGGAGCTGAAGGCGACCACCACCCGCTGCGGTCTGGACGTCCCGTTGTCCACTCTGGGTCCTGGGGTGATCATCTTCCATGAGACCGTCCACACCAAACTGCTCGGATCAGGTACGTGAAATAGATCCCTCTCTTTTACCTTTTCAGCCGTATGAAGATGGAATTAGATTAATCTATTTGCTCTCCATCTCCAGACAAACCGACTGAGTCCGCCGAGCGTCTTCTCCAGGAGCGTTTCAGGAAGCTGGGTCTGTTCCCAGAGGCTTTCAGCTCCATCCAGTACCGGGGAACACGGACCTACAACCCTCCCACAGACTTCAGCGGTCTGCTGCGCAGCCTGGAGCAACAGCTGGATAACAACACCACCCGCTCGCCACGCTCCGCCAGCGTCATCTACAAGGCTCTGCAGGTAGTGGTGCTCGATTGACAGTCAGGCTTCTGGATATTTGCTGATGTAATGGAGGGAGAACACTTAATGACTCTCCCTGTCCCTCCATCTCTTCCTGCCTTCAGGCCCTGAGCGAGAGCTTCAGTGGGGATATTCCAGATGAGCAAATGACCAGTAACTCATTCTTTCCAGATGAGTACTTTACCTGCTCCAGCCTCTGCCTCAGCTGTGGGTACGTGTCTCTCTTCTCGCTGCTGCATTATGTATTACAATGCTCTTTTTATTTGGTATATAAAATGTGAGAGAGGATTGCTGACCACAGTGAGCTGGACAAAACATGCCGCAGCCGAGAGTGATGGGCTGTTAGGGGAGGGCGAGAGCACACTGCTCAAAAGGGAAGGGGGTGTGCTGGATGTATAACACAAGACAAAATGAGAGCATCATTGCGAAATGGAATACGGCTCAATAATTGATTTAATTATTTTGTTTTCATAAGCCGGAATAGTAATTGGAAATAAAATTAAATTCCAGTAGTTGCCCAGCCCTATCAAGACAAGACTTCATTTAACTTAACATAGTTTACCCTTTTGATTGAAGGACAAAAAGTACATGTCAGCCAAGTTTATTTATGATGAGAATACACAACTTTTAAAATAAAAACAAAACAAAAAAAACACATTAATAAACCCCTTAAATATTTGCAAACAAATTCTGGCCTTTGTCTCTGACATGGTTTCCTCCCACTTTCAGCTCAGGCTGTAAGAGAAGCATGAATCACCTGAAGGAAGGACTCGACCACGAAGCCAAACATCGCTGCCGCTACTCTGGGCAGTACGACAACCGCATCTACACTTGCAAGGCAAGTTGAAAAAAAAACAACGGACACATGAAGTATTGTATGCCTACTCGATGCGTTTCTGAGTGTCCGTGCTTCACTTTTTCAGGCCTGCTACGAGGGAGGGAAGGAGGTGGTAGTGGTTCCCAAAACGACAGCCTCGTCTGACTCACCGTGGTTTGGCCTGGCCATCTACGCCTGGTCTGGGTGAGTCCGGCTGCCGCAGAACCATTTGGAAGATGATTGGAAATGGCAGAAATAAATTAATACGTCTCCGTTTATTATGGTAAAAAAATGGGAAAATGACACAAGTGATGATCCGCCCTTCTTTAAAGTGGAACTGTTTTCCATTCACAGTTACCGAGCTCAGTTATAACAACAAATAGTGCTGTAAGAAATGTTCTGTATGTGACAGTGAACAGAAGAGTCATCATGAATCTGTCCTTCTATACTGGAACTGTGACCTTTTTTTTTTTTTTTTGTCTTTGTCCAGATATGTGATCGAGTGCCCAAACTGCGCAGTGATCTACAGAAGCAGGCAGTACTGGTACGGAAACCAGGACCCAGTGGAAACAGTGGTCAGAACAGAGATCCAGCACATCTGGCCTGGGGTGAGAACACAGTGGAACAGCCTAAATGAGATTTTGTCTAAGCCTATTATGCAAAGTTGCGAGCCAAGATTTCAAAGGTTTTAAGTGGAATTAATGTTGTCACGTCCACTGTGAGCTGTGAGGGCAGAACGGTCTTGCCAGCTGGTTGTATGTAGATGCCCGGGAAACTAATGCAAAGTATTGTGACCTTTGTTTCATTTTAACATGTTTATCCGAGCATATTTAGTCAATAGTGGTGAGTAGAGAAGCTTAAATGTCAAGCATAAATCATGCTTTATGTCAGCTACTGCCTGTTAGCAATTTAGAGTGACACATGACTGTATTTCTGTTAGCATGGCGGCCGGTGTTCAGTGATAATAGGTCACATTTGTATAAACATGACTGAAATACTGCACTTGAAACAAATAACGTTAAAGTGAGAATTGAGTGAAAGTCTGTCAGCCAGTGTATTTATTTGTATCTGTCAGCTCTGCTGTGCTCCTCTCGGCTTCTTTACAGTCTGACGGTTTTTTGAAAGACAACAACAACGCTGCCCAGAGGTTGCTGGATGGAGTCAAGTACATCTCTCAGTCCGTGTCCGAACTCAGCGTCAAGCCTGCCAAAGCTGTCACCTCCTGGCTTACCGACCAGATCGCTCCCGCCTACTGGAAACCCAACTCCCTCATCCTGGTATGTAACTAAAAAGCTGGATTTGAAAAAAAAAAAGTTTCAGTGCTGTGGAGAGAAGACGTCTACAAAAGCTCTCTGGAATTACAGCTACGGTGTGACATTGTGTTTGATGCAGAAATGCCATAAATGTGGGGAAGAGTTCCAGCCCAACGACACCAAGCACCACTGCCGTGCCTGTGGAGAGGGCTTCTGCGACTCCTGCTCCTCAAAAACCAGGCCGGTCCCGGAGAGAGGCTGGGGCCTCGCACCTGTGCGGGTCTGCGACGCCTGTTTCCACAACAGGGAAATCTCAACTGGTAAATCATCACACGTATCAGTTGTAATGGTTTCCTGGATGTGTTTCTTCACGACCGGTGAGTGCCTGTTTTTATTGTACGCATGTTTCCCGTTTCAGAGTTGCTGGATGCTGCCTTAGAGGAGGAGGGAGGCACCCTGATAGCCAGGAAGGTCGGGGAGGCTGTTCAGAACACGTTAGGTGCTGTGGTTGGTGCCATCGACATACCTCTTGGTGAGCATTAGAACCCAGAGCTTACTTGGCAACATAACTCAAACCTTCTCTGGCCTCGGGCTGTTGTTCAAACCACAGGCTGTACTAACGTATTCTTGTATGCCTGTTTCACAAACTGTAAAATGAGGCAGGGAATATCACAGCCCTTTTTTTTTTTTCTGGTAACATGTCACCAATTTGAAAATTGTATCTCTCTACTGCATCAGCCCAGTTTTATGAAAAGACCATCTTTCAAATACTTCTTTAAATATGTAGAAGATTGTGGTAGTTTGTGTCACTTTCACCTGCAGTCGTTTCTATTTATAGAGGATTTATGAGAACGATTGATGAATATGCCTGTGACTCTGTAGGATTCAGCTGAAAATCACCCATCCACTCACTGTCAGTGATCGGTCATGATCATTTTTGCATCGTAGTACCAGAGATGTCTGTTATGTCCCTGATTTTGGTCATCAAATTCAGTAGACAGATTACCAACTACTGCCTCCTCTCCTCTGTGTCCAGGTCTGGTGAAGGACGCCGCCCGCCCGGCTTACTGGGTCCCAGATCAGGACATCCACTCCTGCAGCGAGTGCCAGCGGGAGTTCTCCCCGCGCCTCTCCATCCACCACTGTCGCGCCTGCGGCCAGGGCGTGTGCGACGACTGCTCTCAGGAGCGACGCGCCGTGCCCTCCCGCGGCTGGGACCACCCGGTGAGGGTCTGCAACGGCTGCAGTCAGAAACCCGGGGAGCTCTAGCAGGACAAGGGGCAGGAGTCAGGGGGTGGAAAAACGGTGAAGGATTCCCACCTCTACGAAAACTGGAACTGACAACGATTTGACTGAAAGGCTTCCGGTCCCTATTATCTTTATAGTGGCATTTTTTGGTTGCCACCAGACTGTCTGTGGCAGGTCGGACTCAGTTTATTGTTTTTTAACGCTGTCCTCACGTCACTTCAGTCCCTTGACGCTATTTCACTTTAATATGCCTATATTTTACACTGTGAATACCAGTCAGAGTGAGACTTGAATATCAACAAGGTAGGAGAGATGAGACAACTTGACAACATTTTTATCAGAGTATTGTACAAGCTTGCTAATGATTGAGTTCAGGTAAACTTCGATGTTCCTTTTTGCTCCTTCAACGTTTGTATCAATGCACATGAAACCCCTGATCCCCTTTGACAATCCCCAGTGTTACACAATAGTAATATTAGCACCTTTTGTAGTCTGGGGCTACATGTGTAAACCTTATATTAATAGTAGTACTGAGCATCTTAAACCAATATCCAGGTAAGCACTTTTATTCTAAGATTGTCTCTGCAGGAGCCCTGGATACAGCGTTCAGGGCTGGCTTTAGAGGAAACCTGAAAAAAAGCTGCTGCTTGTTTGAATGTGTACAGTCATTTTCCTCTGCTTCAGCCCTGCAAGCTTCAGCTTTCCTGCCGCTCTTTGGCTTCAGGAGGATTCAAACTATCAGAAGCCAATGACGTACTGTAGCACAGAGATGCATTCCAACTTCCAACTGTAATTACTTAGTAATAACTACTTACATAATCCCCTTAATCCTTAGTGGTTGTTTGTGCATTTGAATGGGCAGCCATTAATAGAGCAGCCTTAACAATGCTGTCCATGTGGACTGTTTAAATTTTACATAGAATATACCTATATGGGAAAAAAGTTTACTTTATTAGGGAAATTTTTAAATGGCCTCGTTTTGTTTTTAAAAATGTGAAAACTACTATCAAGATAAAAGTGAGTGCAGTGGGAGGAAATGCAACAAACTGCTTTTTATAGAGTGGCTGGCTCACGGTAGCAATACGACACAGAAAAAAAGATTTCAAACCATCTTTGAGGCTGGCCCCTCAAAACAGGAGATACTAATCAGAAGAGTAATCCATTACTCTGTCTACTCAGGCTGTGTAGCTAGTTAGCTAGGAGCACCAAGTGAGCAACGCTTGCGGTTGCCTTCATTGCAACAAGACGCAGTTTGGCTTTCTAATGAACGGCCTAGGCATTGCGAGATCTGACTGCGGCGATGGGTAACCTGGGATTTTATTTTATTTTTCAATGACTGACTGGAAGAGTTTGTTTGTCGACAAATAAGCTGACGCAACGCGTTGACCTGAGTCGGTGAACTATCTTCACCGTCCCTATCTCAGAGAGAGACGTTCAATGAATATCACAAGGAACAAATCAATACCTTTATGTTCATGTATGCTCATACAGTATGTATTAAACTGCAGAAACTCAGTCTGTATGTGTGTGTCATTCAGGAGCAAATACGATGCAGTAGATCACTGTGTTTTCTAGGGCTGCAACTAAGTTATTTTCTAGATTAATTGATTAGTTTGGTTATAAAATGTCAGAAAAAGGTGAAAACTGTTGATAAAATTCCCAAAATCCAAGATGATGTCCCAAAGATATTCAGTTCACTGTCTTAGATGAGAAACCAGAAAATATTCACATTGAAGAAGCTTTAAGACTTTTTTTCCATAAAAGTACTAAAACCATTGATTTTCAAAATATTCAATAACTGACAACTAATCAAATAATGTTGCAGCTCTAGTGTTAACTCATTCAATAACAATTAGAAAACATGTTGATGTACAGTGTGAACACAGTATTGTCCTTTTTCAAAATCAAACTATCATAAGTGCACTTTTTATTGTAAAGATTACACAAAGCACCATTGTAAAGGTCCAGTGTACGGGATGTATCGGCAGAAATGGAATATAACTTTCATACTTCTGTTGTGTGTCAAGCATAGTTGTGTTTTTGTTACCTTACAATGAGCTTTTTATACCTACAGAGGAAGTGAGTCCACCGTGTTTCTACAGTTGCCCAGAATGGACAAACCAAACACTGGCTCTACAGCCTTCGCGTTTTTAATCAGCCATCGTAGGGGGGTGAGGGTGGGATGAGGGGTATCTGATTGCAATCTGCAACCACGCCGCTGGATGCCACTAAATTCCACACACTGGACCTTTTAACTGTAGTAATTGTGTGCACTCATATGTAGCACTTCGATTTTGTTTTGGCACAAACAAGTCGGTCAAAAATAACATTCCCCTGAGACTTCAATGTAACTCCTCTTCCCGACCAAAAGTTCAGTACAACCTTATGGAAATTAACTGCATTCAGGCCAAACCCTTTCAAATATAAATACCTGTAGATTTTTGCATATAAATGTAACTCCATTTACATATTTGGCGTCCTTGTTTTCAGAAACACTTTCAGTCTTTTCCTAAAAGCCAGCCTGCTGCTCTCCTCCTTCCTGGTAGTCGGTGTTGTATGGGAAGTAGTAAAGGTCGTGTTTGACGGCCATGAGCAGGCCGGGGAGCCCTCTGCAGCCGCCCAGCTTGGAGGAGAAGACGACGCTCGGTATCAGGTCGTTCGCGGTCGGGTGGGGTGATGGGATAGTCCTCAGGAGGTGGCCGTCTTTTAGGCTCCATAACCTTGTGTAGCAATCCTGACCGACTGAGGACGAAACAGAGGAGGAGGAAATGCAGGATTAGTGTTTTGGTTTTCCACTCAAGAGGGTGAAGAGTTGAAGAGCATCTTAGGAGAGACATGAGACATCTCTGGCAGGCTTCAAACTATCTCTGTAACACCTTATCGGGCCATAGTGTATTTTTATCTGCAACTGTGCCACGGCTCGATCTTGAAGCTTGTGTCGTCTTACAACAAGTATGTCAAAGCATAGCAACGGTAAACCTGGCATCTCTTTGATTGGTCCTCTCTTACCTGCCAACAAAAGCCCCTCGGGCTCATTGACGTGGATGGGAAGGTAGGCGTGTTCATTGTAGTGTCCTTTGTACTCCTGCACTGGCTTTGTCACTCGAACATCCCACAACTTAATCTGCACATAAACAAGAAAAGAGCACACAGTTAAAGCATTGATAGTAATACTTTTATTTATCTTCTGAATTTGGGTAAATACAAGCTATTTACCAGCATTAGATTGTGTGGTTTAATGTCTCTAAATCTTTGTAAATAGCTCGTAATGCGTTATGATTAGAAGGGTGACTTGTCTACCATCTAAAAGAGACGTGAAACATGTGGTAGCTGCTTCAACTTGGGGGGACTCATCTCTGGACAAAAAAACAGTCAACAAGCTTGTAAATAAATGAGTAAAGCTGAACTCTTATTTAAAAATATCTAATTTTCCTGACCTGGCCCAGCATGTCGGCAGCCAATAGGTAGTTCTCGTCCTGCAGGACGCGTACGGAGGTGATGGCTGACTCTTGATGGAAGCGGCTGGCCTTCCAGCTCTGATCCCTGCGGCCGCGCTGACGCAGGTCGATGCTGAAGATCTCCCCTGATCTGCAACCGTTAAACAGCACAGGGACCTGTGAAAAGAAAAAAAGAGCAATTTTACATTTCTGTCTTTTTTTCTTTCTTACAGTAAAGAGAAATCCGTACAACAGCGTGTTAGAAGTGAACTCAAACATGCTTTAATAACCTAAATGGAACAGATGACTCACCCTGAGGGCAAACTGCTGAGCCAAGACATCGCTGCCGGTGCTGTACGTCTGTGTTCGGCCTGTTTCTGCATCCTTCACGACCACCCTACGAGACAGGCCTGCAGACACAGGCAAGAAGACAATGATTAAGATTTATAAAGTTTGAGGACGGAATGCATTAATGCAAACTTGAAGCCCAACATGAATGTCAAAATCTTTTTTTTCTTTTATCGTGCAAATACGTTTTTAAAAACAACTGAAAATTCTCTCTATAATTTGATTCAAGCTGCTTTTTTTGCCCAAACCACATAATTATGATTTAAGAGACTGTTTCATACCCCAAAACAGAGGCCACAGATGATGATTATCAGATTAGGATTACAAGTATAATTTGATTATAAATGACAAGACAAATGATGTTGACAAACCAGTGCTGAAGGTCTTGTCAAACTGGGGGTTGAGACACCAAGCACAAGACCAGGCTGAAGATATCTTAAAGCTACACAGCATCCCGGGCTGGTCTGAGGAGAGAGGAGTACATAGGAGAGGAGACAGGTTAAAATGGGGCGGTAAATAAACAAATCATGCAAAATAATTGCAATCTACCTTTAAGAATAATAATGAATTGTAGGCTTGTGTGAATCAAACTGAGAGGCTTCTAATACAACCTGGGTTTGAGTTGCTGAAGAGGGAAGCAGGAAGTAAACTGACGCAGCCGGGCGTGTCTGCCGCTCCTACCAGACACAATCTGACAGTCAGCTCAGTCAAGGAAAAATAATGGCACTGTCTGAGCAGCACCTGAGTTTACAAATAGACACATAGGGTGACAAAGAGGAGCACTGCAAAAGCTCAGGAAGGATACAGCACGTGGGAGTCCGGGTAGTTGACTGAGGCCCAGCAGATGGAATTCACCTGAAACACATTTACCCAGAGCAAAACTGTCACACACATTTCCAACATTTAAACTTTTACTGACAAAAAAACGGATTATTATAGTAAATGTCTACATATTCAGAGTCACTGCTCCAGCTCCCACCTTTCGGTTGGTGAAGTAGAGGTTGTCACACATTTCCACAGACAGAGATCCCCGGCTGCTGCTGCTGAAGTTCATGATGCCGTACTTGCAGCCTCCGTGCGACACGTCGTTGACTGTGAACACTCGCTCACACGCCGAGTCCCCCTGAGAAAGACGAAAGGAACAAGGAGGTTTGAGATTACACAAGGAAAAACTGTTCTACAAAACGATTAATGATTTTTCCAACTCTACATTAAGTCAAAACATGTTTTTGCGACAGTGCAATGATGTTTTGTATTTCCGGAGCTTGTTTTGTGTGTCTGTGTGTGTGTTCTCACCACTATGAGTCTGAAGTTGTCAGTGTTGGGGTTGCTGTTGTCCGTGCTCTGGATCTCCAGTTTGTGGCGTCTCATCCCGCCGACCTTCACCTCATGGACCAGCCTGGAGACACACAGTAACCATGGTAACACCCACTAGAACCCCATGTGGACGATCCACTTAACCACAATCATTGATTCGACTCCTCTCAGCTCTCTGACGATGTGTGCCTTTGTTCTTATTTATTTACAGAAATGTTTGCCAATAGGATGAATATATTATTATTGGGATTTCTCTTGCAACAATGATGAGTTCAGTTCATATAATTCAAACTGTCAAGGCAGCAGAATTTTGCAGTTTTAGTATGTTTTTCAAACCCATGTCAGAAGGGATTAGCATCATTATTAGAGGCCGGCAATGCTCCAAAGAAATCTCACTCTACACATACAGAACTGATTATCATTAAAGCTAAACTTTTTTCACTGTTATTTGTCTGTAATGTATTACAGCTGTGGGTGTTTGCCTTGTGTGTATGTGTGTTTAGAGTGCTGCTGGAATGAGTCCTAGAAACGAGAAACAAGCTTAAGAGTTTTTCTCGTTTTGTATGTCAGTTAATGTGCCATTTGTGAATTGTAAAGCGTTTACATGTCTAGATACAGGCTGCTGCTAACAAGTAGCTAAAAGAAGCTAAAGAGATAAAATGTCATCACGCCTGACGCAGAGAATCATCTACTCACTAATCCTCCAGCAGAAAGTTTAGATGGGGTGACGCTGAAGTCATGCGACCGTGGTGTAGTTCATTTATAGCTTAACATTAGCTTTTTACTTCTGGCAATCAGATTTATGCTTCAAAAATTATTTTAAAAAAGTGGTGTTCATCTGTGAAGATTATCTTGCTGAACAAAATGTGTATGTATCTTAAACTTTTGTTTGTCACAGAGCTGTCTATTTTTTTCAGGAAAAATCCAAAATCTAATTGAAAAAATCCCACATGCCTTTTGTAAAGGGAACCCGGGTGATGCTAACTTTCGGGGGGGGGCTACAAAAATAAGTCACCCCTGGAGCACTCTAATGAATACAAGGTAAACACCTCTATGTCTATGTATGCACATGCACACATTCAGTGCGATACAGTACCTGCAATATGAGTTCTCAGGTAACAGGCCAAGGTGTCTTTTCTGCAGCAGTAGCGAAGTATTCAATCCTGTTCTTGGTGCTTTCTATAAGGAAGATAATACGTGTCCCATCATTAAACAAGCATGAAACCAACAGAGCGTGTGAGCCTATTAAAGACCATTCCCAGCCCAGTAAAATATGTACAACAGAGCCGGGCAATAAGATAAAAATCACCCCCAAGTTTCACTTTATATTAGATTTCTGTGTGTTATGATTGACTGGTTATCTGTGATGGTGACGAAAGAAGTCACTCACTTTTCTAAGTTTTTCATCCTCTGCGAGCATCTTGTTCCTCTGTTTCTCTCTTTCTTTCTCCTGCAGCTGCTCTCTGGTCAGTGGGTTACAGTTGTTGTGTCCGGGCAGCAGGCGGAAGTAACGATTTTTCTCCGGGTCAAAGTAGAAACCAGGCAGCTCTGGAGACGGGACAGGTTGTAAAGTTAAGCATGAACATGTTTCTTCTTGCTTTTTCAAGCTACATCTCTGAGGATCTAGTTTACAGTAGGAATAACCAGATTTGATGTTTTCCTGATGTGCAATCTGTGGATAATATATGGAAACTCTCTGACAACTATCTGACACTGACCTGGTGCAGCACTGCTGGCCTTAGAGGAAGAAGAGGACGATGAGGAGGAGGATGAGGAGGGCGAAGAAGAGGAAGATGAGGAGGTAGAGGAAGAGGCAGACTGATTTTCATGTCTCCTCTGAGATGCTCTGAATGATGGCTCGTCATCATAATGTCCAGACCTGTGAACAGAGGATATTATCATTGAGCTAAGGACAAGTGGATCGTGGCAGACACTGTTTGACTGAGAGACACATCATACTTTTTAAACGAGGCACCTCAAACATGTGTCAACATGTCTTTGAACGTACCACTGCTCGTCCTGTGTTGATCTCTGCCGGTTGCCTCTGTACCAGCTGTGCCGTGGACCACCGCCTCTTCGCCGGTAGGGTCGCTGTCCTTCTCGCCAGTTCCACTTCTTCATCTCTGCTTGTAGCTCGGACTCCTCACGCCACGTTTTCTTTCATTCACGTCTATCTATACAAGCGTGTTAGGCCATCTAGTGCAGCATGTTTACCTTGTTTGCTAACTTACCTAGCTAAAGCATTAGCATTATGAGCTAACGTTAGCTAAACATCTTTTTCGACATCTTTATGTAACTGTTGGACATTAAAGCACGAGTAGACGCAAAGAAGGTTTTAATAGGTTGATTAATAGTTGTTCCTTCGGAGGTAAAAATGTTTAATTCCTTAATAAAATGACAAAACTAGACAGTTTTAACACCTCATGAGCTAACTACTTCTGTACAGTGAGTTCCTGCCACGTCGTCCCGCCTCCAAGTGAAACTCATTGGCTAGTCGCTAACAATAGCGTATGACGTGGCAGGCATTCATTGGTTGTTTTCTTCGTCAGCCACGCATCAGAATAATAAAGGAGGAATTTCTTTTATTTGATTTGATTGACAGAAAAAAAAGACTTTTAAAGTGCAAACACAAAACGTAAACAGCCCAAACTTCATTTTAACGTACCCCTCATTAATACTGACGATTTAAAAAGAAATGGTTGTCTAAAGGCTGAAGCGTTATTGTTATAACCGCAAACCCAACCACAACAATCGATGGCACTATGACAGAGCTCATGATATTTCATCTTCTCGTGCTGTTTTCACTACAATAAGGACATACAGGTTGTATTTGATGAAATGATAACCACTCTGAGGACTCTGGGACATTGATCTTGACATATTTTTCTGTGAGGCCACGCCTCGCGTCTTGATGCTGCTGTTGTATTGGTAGGGCGCATAGTGCCCAGGACCGCATTGGCTGTTGTGTTTCTTCTGTTTTTTTTCCATAAGGGTCCCAAACTACACCGAGATTTAGAATATTACGTTACAGTCCAGCAGGAAAATGGCGACTGTCATTCATAATCCTCTAAAATCGTAAGTACATTTTTAAAAAAAAAAAGAAATTATGAAATGGTTGCATTGTTCGCGTGCATGCGGTGATGCGCACAGGATGTGTGCAGGCTGAAACGCGCAAAATGAACACTTTCTGCCTTGTACTCGGACCTTCTCCGTGTGTGTTATCTGCTGTTACCGTAGCTGTGTGTGTTGTGTAAGACTGATAGGAAAGCATGCACAGTCTGCAGAGGAAACATCTCCAAACCCCGCGCGTAAATGTCCGCACTTTTACGCCCGTGCACTTTGATGAAAGTTGCCATCGTCCTCCTTCTGTTTTTTTTGTATTACAAACGCGGTTGACAGAAGTTTGCACGCCAGGCTCTTTGTCAGCGCTGGACGGGGTGAATTTGCATAGATAATTTCATGCAATTAATGTCACAAAGCGCACATTGAGAGGGCGACTCTGGCTCACCGCTGCTGAATGCACAATGCACAGCGCATTATTACATGGTATGATACAGTGTTAATCTGCTTTCATGCATGTAGAGAAAAACCTGCAGTGTGAGGCAGAATCAGGGGGGCGTGCAGTTCTCCCTTAAGTTTTACATTTTAATCTCTTAACGGTGCCAGGGTGTGATCTTTGCATCAACATTGTGTTACCTTTGAGAAGAAAATGCAAAAAAAAGCAGATGTGTTCAATCTTACCAGTTGGATAGACCCCCCCTCTATGTGTGTGTGTGTGTGTGTGTGTGTGTGTGTGTGTGTGTGTGTGTGTGTGTGTGCGTGCACCCATAACTCTCAGCTCGGTCCATATTAGTGAATGCATGTTTGTCTTGCTGCTGGCTGACAGCAGATGTTTACCACTGGTCATGTGGAATGTGCAGAGACTGAGACAGTTATCCCCAAAATCTGTTGTGCAAGAGGTACAGATGAGTGTTTCAAACAATTCAAGAGATTTTTACGCATTTGGATGCGATGCTGTTGATAAATCCAAGATGTTTATTGTCCAAGTACACCCCTGTGACGTTCTTTGACAGAGAAGTTCCACTACAGAAAGAGTAAATAAGTAAATATTGAGTGTTAGAGCAGCAAAAGCAAACGCTGAAAGTGTAAACAAATGAAAAGGGGACATAAACGGCAGGAATAAGGTGCATATACGACATGTAGATACAAACACAGACTGTTAAAAGGCAAAAGCAACACGTATGAACTCAACATAAACAGCAGGGAAGTGTATAAAGCAGCATTGGGGCGTAAATGAGGCATATAATATCTTTTTGCTTCCACTTCTTCATCCGTCCTTATCAGCTTTACATCCTCTCAAAAACCGTTAATGTGCTTGATTTCATCATGTGTATTAATACTGAGAGTGAAAGGGAAGGCAGGATGAGAGAACTCGTGATGCTCTTGTCTTGTGGAGCTCTTTGTTGACAACCAAAAATATCTTACTGTACACCCGGGACTTGGGGGGGAAAAAAACGTCTCTAAGCTGCTGTATTCTGCTGAAACAGATTAGGCTTCAGAGAATGTGGATATATATGTGTGTTTTTGTGTGTGTGTGTGTGTGTGTGTGTGTGTGTGTGTGTGTGTGTGTGTGTGTGTGTGTGTGTGTGCAGCAGATTAGGACCGTCCCAGTATTCTCCGGGGTCCATCTGTTGAGAGAGGGAGAGGTACATGTAAAAACAGACAGACTGATGCTGAGGCAGAGATGGAGGGATGGAGGCGGGGGGGGGGGACCCCATCTGCCCTTCATATAGGCCTTGACCCCGTGCAATATCTGCAAAAATGTAAACGTGTGCATGTGTAGGTTGGATTCAGGACTCCACCTACTCAACCAAACATAAGCCCATACCCTAATACAAGAGATAACTTGTAATGTATGTGAACTGATATCACATGTGAGTTACTGCCATGGGAAATGCTGCTGCGGTCTACTTTCCAGGCTGTTTGAGTCCACTGTCTGCTTGAAACAATAGGCCCGGCTTGTCATCTGTCCCCAGGATGTGGACGGTAAATCATATGCACTCAATAACGTGCTCATAATCTCGCCCCCACGCTCAGCTCCGAAAGAGGCATTACAGCCGTCATCATCCAGCAGTAAATACGTCTGGCTGTCCAGACACAGCCTGCGCATATTTACTTGATTTGTTTAAACGCTCGTGTTTCTACAAGGACTTCTTTGTGATCCGCGCGCGACGGGGACTTGATGAGGAGCTGACATGAGAAGTATTCAAATGAGCGACATAATTCATGCAGGGATTTGTGTTTACGTGCATGTGATGTGTCCTCTTTTACCTCCTGTCATTAGTTTCAATGAACAAAAGGAGCTCAGGTGGAAAGTGGTTTGGTTGTGTTTGTGTAAGGATTGAAAGGACTGAGATTTAAAGGAGATGGTGTGTGTGGAGTGGGGGGGGGGGTCAACGTGTGTGTTTTTGTTGCGTGTGTTTGTTGCAAATGCGTGGGCGGTTGTGTAGCTGCCCGCCCTTCCCCCAATTTGCGTGAGAGGGAACATAAGTGAGTGATGGAGGTTTGAAGGGGGGGTGGTGTGTGTGCGTGTGTGTGTGTGTGTGTGTTGGGGGGGTGGTTGTCTGTCTGGCTGCATTTACTGCATACATTTATACTACACCCTCAGCACAGGGGCGAACTCTGGCCTTTGTCTACCCGAGCCCGGGGACTGGGAATGTCCGGGAATGGTTTCCAGGCACGGGGAATTAAATGGCCAGGAACATTTTTTTTTTTTTTAATAGAAGCTCCATGCAGTGATCAATCCTTCCTCTTTTTTTTTCTCTTTTCTTTTTTTTCCCTCTTCTGCACATGGAGCTGGCACATGTTTCTCTCTTTATGCGGAGGGATGAGATATGGATGTTATCCCTCACACATAAAAATGATATCTCTTCCTTCGGAGACACATTTTCCCTGATTTTCCCCCCCACACGTTGACTTGAAGTGAGTTATCATTCAGCCCAGGTCTCCAGCTTCCACTCCTTCACCTCACAAGCGTCTCTACATCCTCCACCAATCGACACCACCACCTCCTCCCCCTCCGGGCCAAAACAACAGCAGCAGCATCTGAATCAGGGTTTCCCCTTTTGCAACACCCTTTTCCTATTCTGCTCGCTCTACCTCTCCCCGTGCCCCCCCCCCATCCGACCGCACTCTGCACCTTTCCCTTTCATTCCCTTTGTGTGTCTGTTTGCGCACGGACGAGCGCGCGTGTGTGCGAGTGCGCTCGTGCGTACACACATCCGTGCGTTTGAGAGAAAATGAGTGTGACAGGGTTTGAAAGGGAACACGTGTGCCCCGGGACATATCGGACCCCTCCTCTTCCCTCCCATTCTGCCTCCTTGGCTCCTCCTCCTCCTCCACTTCGTCCCCCTCCTCTTCTCGCCCTGCAAAGTGCCACAAAGACGCCTATCAGTGCCCACATACCGTTGCCCGGCCCTGCACTTCCTTTGGGGGGCCTCTTACATATTCCTAAACCAAAAGTGAACTTCCTCTGTCCTCACCATCTTCTGCCTAATCTGTAGCAAACCTCTATCGTTCCTTGACACTATAAGATGTGTCAAAGATTTCCCTTTTAGACTCTGTGTGTACTGCAAGCTTGTTAGAAAGATGTATCTGTGTGAAGTGATACATGCCAGGCTTGTATTGTGGTGGAGTTAGTTGCCTATACAGTTTAGCTCTGACTCAGTGAGCTGAATGAGGTCATGTAAACAACATGTAAACAGTTCTACACGCTGAGAAATGATGTGCCTGTAAAGTCTGTCATACAGGCTATTATCAGCTCAGCAGTGGGGTTTTTTACTTTTGTGTTTTTCAAAATCGACTTGGTCGAGACCAAGGCAGGGCGAGACTGAGTCAAGACCGAGACTAGACAAGTCCCATACTCATATGACACACTTACGATAAAATGTGGTGTGGGACATGCAAACCAAAGGCTCTCCTCAAATTGATCTGAGTAATCCACATTCCCATAAGAACACACAAAGAAAACAAGGACAAAATCCAGAGACCGAGACAAGACCGAGTACGAATAACGCTAACTATAACACAGAAACCACTTGGTTAAGGTTAGGAGCGGCTCATGTTTTGGCTCTACCCGGTGTTGTCGCCACCAACGTGTCGTCAGGCTGTAACGTCTAATGTGTGACATCTGCCAAGTCACAAGATCTTTCCTCACGCATGTCATAGTTTCAAAGAAAGCTAAAAATATTTGCATCTCCTTCAGCTGTCATATTAGCTGCTAGTAATTACAGAGACTTAAATCTGTTGCTTACACACCTGCAAGAATCCCAGCACGCATGCTGAAAGCAAACTCTGACCAGCTGATCTAATTTGAGGTTTGATTTTGTGGTGTAGAAATAAAACTCGAATTAGTTTGTGGTTAGCAGAGTGTAATCTAATTTTGAAAGCTTTTGCGTATCACCAGCGGCTGATGAATTTCACTATTTCCTCACATGAACGCATTCAGTTTTCACGTTACAGTAACAAAACGGATGCTACAGTAATAACCTCAGCCTTCAGCCTTGAAGCGCCTTCAAAGCGGAGAGCTCCTTTAAACGATTGACAAAGGTGTGATTATGGTTAGCTGAGGCGAGGAGGACGAGACGGACAAAACAGCTCCTGCATGAGGCAAAACGGTCGAGGCTTCGTTAATTTATTTATTTTCTGTTAAAGAAAAACATCACTGACGACACCAATGATAAATAAAATACCAAAGTAATCGACAGGGTTTTTTCTGAATAAATTAAATAATTAAAAAAATATTTAGTCAACTGTTGTGCAACTGTCTTGACAAATGACTCAAATGCCTTATTGATGATCACAATTGTTTAATTTTCTGTAAACTGAATAATTAACTAATCATATCAGCTCTAACATATAGTATAACATCATGGCGCATGTTTAACGTTTCAGATCTCGTTGAAATGGGAAGGACGCGTTGTAGATGAAGAGTGTGGAGACACGAACGCGACTGTGGAGAGACGTATGACAGCGATTTATTATGCCACTGATGAGTGCTTTCAGTGATTAATTATTCTATTTAGCAAGGAGGAAGAGAAGGTGCTGCGAGCATATATTACTGACAGAAATACGTGACAGATAATTGCAAGATCGAGTGGGTTGAATGACAGCAGACTGCCTCTGCTAAGTGTGAGTTTAAGTATTTATGTTCCACCTCTGTGACCTTTTACCTGGAAACGTTGACCATCGTTGCTTCTGTGCTCGGCGTTGACAAGCATGAGCGGCACACACAAAGCTCCTCTGTGCTAGTATGGGAGCAATTGAGACAATCACAGTGGTACACACAAATATGTGCACACACACACACACTAACACACAGCAACTGCAGATTCCATCAGTATCCAGGAAGCTGTTGACCGAGAGGAATGCGCTCTCGACATGCAAAACTCGACTTACATAAGCACCATCACTCGGATCAGACATAAAGTCGACTAATGGGTACAAACAGGAGCACAGTGCAATCTCTGATGGTTGAATCGGGTTCGTGGGGGGAAGGTAGGCGGGGGTCTCAGGACACGCATGGACAGATGGTCTCCCAGTCATACATATACACACATGAACACACCTCTCAAACAAGCAAGCGCAAGCACAGCAGGGCACACTTTGCTTATGTAAGAGTTTATGAAGCCAGTGCCCAGGGGACGTTGTACAGACACTTTGTAGTTGGACAGAAACGTACGGGGCGATACGGGATGACACATGCGGGAAGAAAAGTGGGGAAGACAGGATGAGGGGAAAATGCCCGGAGTTCAGGCAACAAACAGTAAAAGCAGAAGACAGCGCTTCACTTCGGGGAATGTGAGTTATGTGACAGGAAGTCTCTTGGATTTGTCCGGATCACGGTGACTGCTGGTTGGTCATACTGTGAAAACACGCATCACCAAAAAACACCAGCTGCATTCTTCATCTCTGTAGGTCCTCTGACAAAAAGCCTCAGCCAGCAAGTGCCAGACATGTTCGAGCCCAGACCTTGTGCTGTGTACGTACAGTGTGGCACTGATGGTGCACATGAAGCCACTATAGAGGTGTGTGCCTGCTGTTGCAACACACCACTGTGATAATTCATGGAAACAGATATTACGTGGTTTTGACGGCTTCTGGTCCAAATCAGTAGCACTTATTTCTCAGCTCCCTTAAAAAAAGTTAACTGAGTGAGAGAAAGCTATCTATACCTTAAAGCAATAGCTTGACATTTAGCTTATTGACTTTCTTGCTTGTAAGATGAGAAGATAACATACAGTACCCTACAGTATTTTTAGCCTACTGGTGCTGGAGCAAGGAAAAAATAGCTTAGCTTAGCTTAAAGACAGCTGGCAGGGGGGAAACAGCTAGCCTAGCTCTGTCCAAAGGTAAAAAAAGAAAAGAAATCTACCTACTAACACCTATTAGATATTACCTTATAGATACCACTATCATACTGTACGCTATCTGACCAGCAAATATGAAGCTGGAGCCAGCTGACAGTTAGCTTAGCTTAGCATAAAGACTGTAAGCAAAGGGAAACAGCTAGTCTGGCTCTGTACAAAGGCATAAAGTCTGCCTAACACCCCTAATACATACCAGTATCATACTGTATCTGTTTGGCACAGATGAAGGTGGAGCTGGCATAAAGAGCTAGCTAGCATAAATAGTCTTAATTTTTTTTCTGTTTATGATTATTTTGTAGCCTTTTTCCTCTTGCTAGCGATAGCTTTATGAGCTTCATGAGCTGCTTTCATTTGAGAAAATATAGCCCAGAATATATTACCAACTGTTTTTCTCTCTCCACATTGTTCACTTTGAGCCGCCCCCACCCATCAACTCATGTCAAAAGCAACAAATCTCCCATTCATCTCTGATCTTTGTCCAGATGCGGCAGTCGGTAGCCAAAATCGAGGTGTAATTCACATTATAGAAGTGTGAAGACAATGCCGTAACGCAGCTACGAGATGGGAACCTTCATCTGTTCCCCACATGTTCAACGTTCCCATTCTCCCTCTTTTTAATCAGGTTTTCGTTTCCTCTTTTCAGCCACAAATCAAGTATCCTCCTCATACGTGTCTCCTCCTCTCATCTCCCTCATCCATACATCCACCCCCCAGTCGCTATACTCACTCCAACCTCTCACCCTCCTCCCACCCCTCTCATCCTCTTCCTCGTCCATCCACCCTCTGCTCCCCCCCCAACTCCAAACACTGCACATCTTTGTGAGATTCAGTGTGACCAGAGCGCTGGTCTTTGTCCAGCTTGGCATTCTTAACATATCTTTGTAGAGAATCCACAGAGCCAGTCAGAGAGACAGGATGATGGGCAGGCAGATAGACATGTATGCACATAAACAGATAGGAGAAAATCCCCCAAGAGCAAGAGATCCTATTGGCATTCTTTCTTTTTCTCCAACCTTCCTGTCACTGATTATGTCGGCTTCGATGCGTACATAGAAGATACTATAAGACTAGCCATGGTTGCCCCCGTTGGCTGAAGACCGGACCATTAGAGCTATCTATCCTCTATCGTTCAGCTATGTAATTTAATAAACAATAAGCTACTCAAGGTTCATATTTTATCTCCTGCAAAGATGAGTTCGTCTTGGTTTGTTCCATCTGTTTCTAACGATCTCAGCGGCAGAAATCCTTGCCTCTAGACAGAGACTGCGGAGATTATTGATGGCTCACATCCTGATTTATACTCTCGTGTTGGTCGATAGTGTGTGTGTGTGTGTGTGTGTGTGTGGCTCATCTGCCGTGTGGACCTTGAGCCAGCACTCTCACTTATCTATCAGTTTGACAGGATGAAACATGTCTTCTAATCACACAGTTACCATCATTACCTTCCGTATCCCCTGTTCCCTTATTGTGCTCAGTCTGCGTAGATGTTCCTGCCTGTGCTGCATCTGATGTGAGGCAGCAAATCCAGACTTTACACAACAAGCCAAGCCAAAATACGGAGAGAAGTCTGGGCGTGTTATATTAAGCCGAAGCCCTAAACAGGCCCGCTCATTCTTGATTTGCAGACCGTACCAAATCATCAGCCGCCCAGCACATGTTATTGCCATTAACCGTCCCCAAAAAAACGTGAACATTTAGCTGATAGGGCTTCAACAGCAGGAAAGACTCAGCGCACAGAAAAGCAGAAATTGAAGCAGCATGCTGCAAATAGCTTGGATCGATGGCAGAAATAGGACTATAATGTTACTTGTGGGTAACTTGAGTTCGGCAATGAAATATACTGCACATTTAGGTCAGATGTTGAATGAACGGGGCAGTTTCCGGAGACGTAGATGATAATGAGCGATGCATTAAGTCAGATAAATCACAACTGGTCTTTTTGTTGTGTCTTCTTGTCCGTCTGTTTCAACATGTTTACCTGCCACCTTCTCTGACTGTCTCTCTGTCTGTGCTCAGGCTCGGTGACCAGTTCTACAGGGAGGCCATCGAACACTGCCGCAGCTACAATGCTCGCCTCTGTGCCGAACGCAGCGTCCGCATGCCCTTCCTGGACTCGCAGACTGGTGTGGCGCAGAACAACTGCTACATCTGGATGGAGAAGCGCCACCGCCAGCCAGGTGATCCTCTCACGCAGATTCATTTCACTGATATGACTTTTAACATATACATTTGGCAATATTACATTACATTAGTTACTACTTTCACTTTTATTTAAAGGCACAGTGTGTAATTTTTTGCTGTCAGAGGTTTCTCAATCAAACAAAACAAGAAAACATTTGTAGCGTGGGATTATGGGAGTTGTTGTCTGGAAATGAGACTCAACAGTCAACCATCTTTCTCCAGAGTTACTTTAAGAGTTATGTAGCGTTGATTTATCAAGTTATCATCACAGTCGAACGAATGAAACACACGTTAACTTGAAAGAGATAATGTAAGTTTACAACTCAACAAAATGTGCCAAAGATCCTGTCATTAAAATGCAGACATGTTGCACAGTATATCTCTCAGGAATAGTTTGACATTTTGGATATACACGTAACTTTCTTGCCGAGACTTAGATGAGAAGATCGATTCCACTCTCTTATCTGTACACTAAATGTTGGTTTGCTTAGCTTAGCATATATACTGGAAACAAGGGGGAACAGCTAGCCTAGCTCTGTGCAAAGGTTTGAGTGAAATCCAACATGTTAATTAGTGAGCTTTAGAGGTGCTGGTAGGTTTGTACAGAGCTGTTTTCAGTCCCTATGCTAAGCTAAGCTAAGCATTTGCAGGCTGAAGCTTATCTTGAACGCACAGAGGTCTATATCAATCTTTCATGTCACTCTCAGCATGCAAGCGAATAAAAAGGAAATGCATAAATATGGATGGACCACCACCACCACCACCTTCTGTATATTCTTTGAGTTACCATTTGCCGATTTATCCAGAGACGAGCAGTCAGGATGCTTTATGCACATCTGGGTCGCCTGTAGAGCCAAAGGGAACAATCTGCTCTTTACTGAGAGCTGGACACAAATAGCCTGCTCTCCATCTCGTATGCAAAGCCCTTCAGGCCACACCCTATACTTTGTGGCAGGCCTAACTCACATTATATGCATTTATTCTAGGTCTATCCCTCCCCCCTCATTCTCCTGATTTTTTTTTTTTTTTTCCTCTGCTGGTGCTGAAAAAAAAAGTACTTCTCTCTGTCCATCTTGGTCAAAACTAATGGCAGAAATATGATCAGACACAAGGGCCAAAATATTCAGTTCAAGTAGAGGAAGTCTGCTTTACTGACATAATGACAAAGCAGCAGCCATCCTCATAATTAGGTAACATTTCTACACAGACATGTCTGATGAAATAGCTACAGATTTCAGGTTGTGTGTGATATAAGAGCAGGATTTTTATGAATAGCCGACATGGACCATCAGCCTGACTGTAATCGGGACATATTAAGTGACAGGAAAGTAAGACCAGTCCACTGTGTGTGTGTGTGTACTTGGTTGTGTGTGTGCTCAGGGGTCTCAATGCAAGTTTTGTTAAAATTGTACGCTTGCCAGTGGTTGTAAAGTTCTTCCTGTGTGCCTGTGTCTCTGCATGTGTGTACGCCTATATACATGAATACGTGTGTGTGTGTGTCCAGGCCAGGCAGCAGGACAGATGTATACCTACCCCGCTCGTTGCTGGAGAAAGAAGAGGCGACTCCACCCACCCCTGGATCCCCAGCTCCGCCTGTGCGAGCTCCGACTAGGTAAGACAAACAGCACACACATTGACATGCATGCACGGTTGAACCCCATGCCCACTGCGGTACTGACCCGTACCAATGCAAAGCCCACTTTTAACTGTCGCACCCACCGCCTTCATCTGAACGTACGTTGTGTTGCGCAGAGCTTTAGGCGTGCTCGGCGACGTTCACGTTCGCTATCTGACCATCTGGCTCTGGTTAGCCCGTCTCTCTCGCCAGGTCTCCAGGTTCATTCTCTCCCCTGAATCAATGCCTCCTCTCTCTATTCTCTGGCAGTAGACGCACACACACACATACACAAGCACACACACAACACCCCCACACATGACTCCAGCTCTCCGTTGCAGCACAGAAGCACCCTAACTGGGCCTCTATAATCATTTGTCCATGAGGCATTAGAATGTAAGTGAGTCTTATGAGGTGGAAGTGTGTGTGTGTGTGTGTGGGTGTGTGCATCCATGCATGCATATGTGTGTGTTATTGGGGATTTTTTTTTGTGAAGGAATGCCCCAGGAACCTGATAAGGGGGAGAAATGAAGGCGAGTCTTTGTTTCGGCTTTGCCACACTATTGTTTCCCCCTCGCTGTCTTCCAGAAGCAATATAATACTCCAGAGTCGTTCACCTCGAACGATTCAGCTTTAAGCAGAGGACATTTCTGTGGAGAGACACTCCCCAAACAAAGCACGTAAAGGGACAGAAAACTAGCGATAGACTTTAGTTAACAAGAGCAGGAAAGCCTTTGTAGCTGAGAGTAAAAGAGAGGAGAAGTCTCCAGTTTTGTTTTCCAGAGATCCAATTCTGCAGTTTGGCCCAGATATCTATCATAACACGACAGAGGAATGTGAGTGCTCCCCTTTCAGGCTTTTGGAAATGCTTTATGTTTATTTAATGCTTCCTGAGCAGAGAGGTTTGTCTGTGTGTGTGTATGTGTCTGTGTGTGTGTGTGTGTGTGTGATACACAGAGGCTTTGTCGTGCAGTTTGAAACCAGAATCGAAATCCTTTCTGTTTTGTAGATCTTCATGTCGCAGCTCAACATTCGAGTGGCCTTGTGTCAGCAGCCATTTTGCTTCCCTGTTCACGAAGACAATTAATCGGTTTTAGATGATTCAGTGATGCCGTGCACGTTCATATGTTTTCATCAAGCAGGGCTGTACCGAACAGTTCGAAGCTTCAATCTTAATCAATATGCCGTGCAGCTTTTTTTTTCTATTCACTGCCAAGTTGTAGATTTACAATCCTGCGGTGGACACGTAGGATTGTTTCTGACTCGTGTGATCCAAACATTTCCAATAACCCCAGTTAAGGTCGTCACACCACATGCTTTTATCTCACCGAATATTCAGCTTCAGTCCGTTTTTGCTGAATCTCAAAAACAACATTTTCAACGCAGAAATCGAGTTACGCTCAGTAAAATTCATTAAAGATAATTGATTTCATAAAAAACAACAACTAATCACTTCATTCAAACTGTATTTTGTGATGATATCATAAAACACAATGAGAGACATTCAAAGCTTCATTCGAAAACCTCAACATAGGCTTCAAATGTGAAAAGCCGTCATCTCATGTCTCTTCCTCAACATTAGACGTCTACTCCAGAGATTTATTATTGCTTTTCTACAAGGTTATCTCCTGATTTATCATCCCAAGTGTGGGTCAAGCTTTAAAACATGTGGATCCTACATTCCCCATAATTCAGCTCAACAGAATACTTCATTATACCCCCGTCTCCTTAATGCCTATTTCTTTCAACCGCCACACCTCCAGTGTAAAACACAGAACCAAACCCAGTTGACATCACTATGACATCATCAAGGTTAGTTTTACAGGCTTTAGAAAGCTCTCCAGAGAGCCACAGAGGACATTATAAAAAAAAAAAAAAATCACAGGCTAAATAGCACTCAAGTAAAATCTGTAAACACTTCATGTGTAAAATGGGTGGAGTGGCCCTTTAGGGTTAGCTGTGGATCAATATGATTCGTGTGAGCATGGGCGTTTGTTCTTATGGGGTTGAGGGTGGAGGGGTCTTTTTGCTGGCAGAGCACATTCAGTTGGCCCCCGAAGAGTCGAGGGAGAGGTTTTTGGGACTGTGGGGAGGGAGGAAATGTCTGTGTCAAAGTCAAGCTATACAAAGAAATAAGAGGAGGAGGAGGAGGAGGAGGAGGAGGAGGAGAGGAGACGCAGAGCTGTGTTCAATAAGAACAGTATCCCTGCTCCCTCCTTTCCTTTCTTATCACATCCCGACTTTCATTGTGTTTTTTATCCCGGTGTTAGAGTTCAAAGACGAGGACAGAGAGTCAACGCTGCAGCGAGTTCATCTCCCGGGAAATGAAAAGAGGGAGAGGATAAAAGAGCAGTGAGATACTGGAGATGTAGTTTAGACCTATGAGCAGTGTTTTTTTCTCTATCTTTGGTTCATCATTTCCTCCTGACTTACTGTGAACCTTCGTTGTTATTGATGTTGAATCTGTGAAACTCTAAACAGAGGGAACACATTGATACTGATACATTTTCTCTGCATGTTGTTCATCCAAAAATGAGCTTTCTTTGAAAGTGCTTTATAAATCAGATGTGATCTGGCACTAAACTAGCCTGAAGAAGATCTGCTTTAACTTCTTTGTTTAAGATATTCAGCAAAAAAAAAAAAGCATCTTTGAGGATGCAAAACTGTAACACGCACAAACTGTCACCTCAGATGGTCTTTTCATTCTCCTTCTCTCTCTTCTGCCGCCACCTCCTCAGAAGCCGAGCTGGCCCCGAAGCGTGAGGGTCCCCCGGGGGAGGCCACGGCCTTGGAGGCCCTCCTGAGGGGGGACAACCTGCTGGAGAAAAAAAACAACATCTGTAAGGAAGAGGAGACGTTGCTGGAGATACAGGTATCACGTGAATTATGTCCACTGTGAAATCATCCAAATATTAGCCATTCTTTCTGAGCTCTTCACACATATTGTTCCCTGTGTGTTGAGCCTCTCTCTGTCTGCATGTTTGCTCTGCAGAGAGTTCTGGAGGCGGAGGAAAATGGGGACGGTTTCCACGATGACGACGACTTTGAACTGGATACTCCAAAGAGAAAGAACAGAAACAGAGGCAAAGTGAGTGTGTACGAAGACAAGCATATATATTAATGTGTGTGGCATAAAAGAGAACGAGTACAGAGTTTCATCAATACACAATCTGATCTATCAAGTGTATTATGTGACACTTATCTGCCCAACTGTTAAATGTCAAGAGCTTTGCTTCATCTGAAACGTTTTTTTAAGTTTATATTGTAAAATTATAAGTACTGCACTCTTTTTAAATATCCAGAATTTGTGTTCATCCATCGGATCATGTTTTCTTTCCTCTCAGAACAGAGGATCCACTCGCAGAAGGACAGAGCCGGTTAACACGGACGACCAGGACAAACCTTACGTCTGCGACAGTAAGGGAAAAGAAAACTTTGTACATCCTGTGCCTTTAGTTTACATGTTAAATTAAGAATCACAGTGTTTCACAAAGCTCCAGTAAGTGGAGAGAAACCAGCAGACTAGTCGTTTTCTCTCATCTTTCAGTGAGACACCCCCTCTCCTTCTCCTCTAAGAGCAGTCCTCTGCAGCATGAAGAAAGAGTTTGCTGTTAATCCAGACCTGACTAGCATGCCACTTACGTACTTGGGCAGAATCCCCCCAGGAATGGATTGCCATGGGGATGTGGAAAGAGATAGGCCTCCGCTCGAACAACTGAATCTCATCCTCATTTTTGTGTCTTGTTCTGTTCTGTCTTTTCCTTTATTGTTTGCTTTGTGTCTTCTCTGTTCCAGATAGATACAAACAAAAGCATAACTCAAAAAAGGCTGAAGAAGGTATCGAACCTGTCGCCATCTTGTCTTTCTAAGGGCTTCATGACTGGCTTTTTTTTTGTTTTGCTAATGGGCATCTGGCTGTGGGAATGGCTAGCTGAATGCTAATCCCTTGGAGATGCCTAACGCTTTAAATGCTTTATGCTAGTTCGAGCGTCCGCTCCTGCGTTCAGTGCAAGCATTGCATGACACTAGCGCGATGCCATCTGCCTTAATGCTTCCTCTTTGCAAGGCATGCGCCACATGATGCTTAAGCAGCAGCAGCTAATGTCGCTCTGACAGATGCATGTTTCTTAAGGCCTCGCTAGCTGTGACGTGATCCACAGATGTAGCCATTGTAGAAGTCTTTACGCTGGGTAGATTCCTAAAATTTTCCATATGGAGTTTTTAACCACGGGAATGGATTGGCAGTGAGTTCACAGGGGAATGTTGAAGCTCTGCTGCTTTGTGGTAAAATACCCAAATCTGGCTGAAACAGAAATGACTTCCAACTTCTATGATGGCTACAGCTCGAATGTGCTTATTAATAACCCCAATAACTGCGACAATATTAGACTATAGATTGTAGTTTTTATATTATTAGTAGAAAGAATCTGTGTGACTTCCCAGTAGAGTACAGCAGGGTAAAACGGTGTGTGTCAAGCTCTCGTCGTGTGTTGATTTGCTTGATTATAACCTGTTTTTGAAATCAGTTCTAAGCTACTGAACCTCTGACACACCTTTTGTATCCTGTCCCCATATCTATACACTAGACTCCATAGCAATAAAGGGGTAATATGTAGGATATGGCCAGAATTTTTGTTTAAAAACAAACAACAAAAACAACAGTGTCAGTGACATCAATGTATTGTGTTGCAGAGATGCCTGCTGAAGTTAGCATGCTAACAAGCTAGCCCCGGCCCGCCCTTTCACGTAATACCAGTTTGTAACTCAAGGCAATAGTCCAATAGCCCCCATAGTTTCTGGAAGATTTACTACCTACTTTAATACCTATCATGTACCATATTTTTACAACTTTTTCCCTTCTAAATACAACCGTACACGGTCTGAATTAAAGCTCATTGTCTTTTTAATTTAACGTTAAAACACACTCGACAGAAACAAATTGAAATTCACCAAAACAGTCTTGGTTTGTCTTCCCACAATCCCCTCTGGTTTGGTTCAAATAAATACAAAAATATTCCCGCTTCCGATGCCTGACTCTCTCTCTCTCTCTCTCCTCACCGCCTCATGCCACTGTAAATCACCTCCATACTATATTCCCTGTCTTCAAACCGGCATCTGTCGGTCTCAGAGCCTGTCTTCACACCCGCTAGCTAATAAGCTAACAACAGCTAGCAAACAGTTTAGTGAGCAGCAGTTAGCCGTTATGCATCCCCCTATATTTTTTTTGAGCTACCTTCAATTTCTGGCCATATCTTACAGGTTACACCTTTAGATATGTAGAAGTTAAAGCCTCTTCTTAGTGAATTAGCAGCAGTAATATATCCTCTCAACAACGCTGTCTTTAACGAATCCCATTACGTGCTTTTGTTGCCTCATATGGTAAAAAAGTGAACCCATTCATACACTGTAGTTTTTTTTGTAGTAATATAGGTGACATTTTATATTCTGATATATGGTAACAGCACAAGTAGTAACAATGTCCCACAAGTTTAGTCTGAAGCTAAAGTGAAGAAGAAAAATATAACAGTTCTCTGCAACATATATGATTTTTATTCACATAATACTCAAGTAGTTGAGTGCAAAACATCAAACATGAATACTGACAGCCAATTGAAGTTTCTGCAAATTGTCTCCATTAAATTAAGTGTTTCTAATGACGCTGTGATGTTTCACCTGTAGTCTGTGGAAAGCGCTACAAGAACCGGCCCGGCCTGAGCTACCACTACACCCACACTCACCTGGCCGAGGAGGAGGGTGAGGAGGAAAAGGAAACAGATATGCCCCCGTCTCCTCCACGTTATTCAGACAACCACAAACGTAAGTCGCCGGTGACCATTTAATTACACAGATCAACAGCTCAAGAGCAGCTCATATATCCTCCTCCTTACATGTATCTGTTCCTGCCGACAGCTCAGAAGGCCCCAGATGGCTCCATCATCCCCAACGACTACTGTGACTTCTGCCTGGGAGACCAGGACTCCAACAGGAAGACGGGCCAAGCCGAGGAGCTGGTGTCCTGCTCCGACTGTGGACGCTCCGGTGAGTCCCCAGTCTCCACAACATGGAGGGCTCCGTTAAAGCCTTAGCTTCTTTGATGATGTTAGCATTAATGTAGACCACAAGCTAATGCCTTTGTTTTCCTGCCAGTTGAATTAGAAGAATGTCATACGAGTGTTTTCAATGGCACAGCAAGAAACCACTCATAAATCACTCTCTTATCAAGGGTAATAGTTCGATATTTTGGGAAATATGCTTATTTTCTTTCCTGCCAAGACTCAGACGCGAAGATTGACACCACTCTCGTGTCCGTACGTTAAGTATGAATCCACTACCAGCAGACCCTTAACCTAGCTTAGCATAAAGACTGGGAACAAGAGGACAGCTGGCTCCGTCCAGAGATAACAAGATCCTCTTAACAACACTTCATATCTTGTTTGTTTAGTCTATACAAAACCTGAATTGTAAAAACAACAAGCTTTACAGGAGATTATATGTGCTGGACTCTGTCGTGGCGGGGTGCAGTGACTTCCTGGAGGCTTGTTGTCACCGAGAGCTTTTTTGTATGGAGTAAACAAACAAGGCATAACATGTTAGTCAGTAATCTTTAAAGGTGCTGGTAGGAAGAGTTTGTTGCCCTCGGACAGAGCTGTGCTCGCTGTTTCACCCTGTTTCCAGTCTTCTAGCTCAGCTAAGCTAAGCTAACCATCTCCTGGTTGTAGCGTCATATTTAACACACAGACATAAGAGTGGTATTAATCTTCTGATCTAACTCTCAGCCGGAATATAAATAAGCGTATTTCCCGAGGAATTAATTGGGATTTTCAGAAATTAGTTGTTCGCTAGTGCAGCACTTTAATTTGTGTCTACTACACATCTCATTTTTGTTTCCCTTTTACTTCCTTTTTGTCCACAATCTTGTTCATGTCTGTTCCTCGCTTCCTTGCGATGTTTATTGGTGTTACACGGACTGAAATGGCCACAGATGTGATGCAGTTTAACTCCCTGCATCAAACTTCTGTTTAGATTAATGGATAATGATTCATTCGAAATATCTTTTGGATCAATGTTATTATTATAAAGTTTGCAGTAAAGTTCATTTTAATTTGTGACAGCTTCATTTCATTATTAGTCATCCTTGTTCACACAGGTTGATTTCTGTCTCTCCCTGATGATGTAGATCTGATTACGCAATGAATTGAGCTTTTCATGATGCGGTGTCTTTTCAAGGGGTTATCAATGAGCCATGTAGACCGTAAGAAGTGAGCGCCAACTCCAGGAAAAGCTTTGCCGTTTCCCTTCTTAGAAATAATATTGATCGATAGGCTCCGCTGCTTGCTTCCATCCTGCATGCTTCTCCATGTCAGCCTCGTCCATCAGTCAGGACTTCTGCCTTTAGACGACATGCATTCACTCTTTCGTTTCTCATGCATTACTTTATGGCACATCTGGCTGCATTTTTGTTTCATTTCCCCACCCTGTTTTTTCTCCACACACTACCCAAAGACGCCTCTGCTGGATATCACGGGCAGAAAACATTTTTTTTTTAATCAGCGCCGTGAGGTGTTTTCTTGCTACGGTAGAGTTTAGTTAGTCAGCTGCGAGAGTGTGTGGACTTTGTCTGTGTTGCTCTGACGCTGATGTTTTCATGGTAGCTGGAAGAAGAGGAGGAAGAGGAGGAGGAGGAGGAGTGAAGAAGGATGGGAGGAAGCCGAGTGCTCTCGAAGAATTGTTCGGCGGCGCGTCAGACAGCGATGCCTCCACGTTTCATGGCTTTGAAGAAGCAGAGCTGGAAGACGTTTTGTTTTCAGACGATGATGATGATGATGATGCGGACAGCTGATAACGGGACATCTTGGCTAGCTGGACTTCGTGGCAATAAGAGGCATTTGCAGAGTAAACGTTTTCATTGACTGAACGCTGAAAGACTTTGAAGTGAAGAGTGGACTACAGCGGCTCCCCTTGAAGGCCATCCTTTTTTCCCCTGATGGATACACGGGCATTTTTTTTAACCATGCACATGTGGATTAAGACATTTTCCATTTTCCATAAACAAACACTAACCTCCTTTTGCTTGCGTGAGATAATCAACACGATAGACTTAACTTCACGGCTACAACCTATTATATTCTGGACTAAAATAGCAAGACCAGTGGAACGTGGACTCTTAAGTCACTCCATTGGCTAAAGAGGACAGGTAGCCGAGAGGTAAGAGCCAATTGGCACCCCATTGCTCCTCTCTCTAGATCCTTTCTTTTATCGGTAGTCTCTGAGTAGAAATACTTACTCCTGCCTGCTGCTAAGTGGTATCTGTTTGAGCTGGCAGGCCATCTTTTAAACTGCCACAGCTAATTTCCATCCCTGACTCTAATTCCTCCATTTATTCGGGAAAGCAGGCAGCAGCTTAAACTTGAACTGCTTTAGATTTAATCAAGTTTCTCTTTGTTCCCCCCATCACAGGCTGATAGGGAGGGTTTTCAGTGTTTCTGGCTGCCTTCCCGGTCCAGATGTAAATCACTTCATCCTTGATTATGGCTCATTCATGGCTCATTGATACCCCATTGATACCAGGGCGTTGCAGATAACTGCGCTCCCGAGATGCCGACAGAGCCGTGAAGCTCTTATTGTCGTAACAGCTGTAGATTTATGGGGAGATGATAACATTTTGCCTGCACACACCACTGCTCGTGTTTTGTTTCCCAGATATATAATCACTTGTCTTTTGTGGTTAGATTGCCTTTGATGCTACGTTTCATACAGCTGTATGGACCGTTGTTTGAATCACAGACACAAGTAACCCTGGGGCTGCGACTAAACTGTCAGAAACATATGAAAAACGCTTATCACAATCTCCCAGAGCCCAAAGTGACGCCTTCAAATTGCTTCTTTTGTCCAACCAACAGTCCAACACTCAAATATTAAGATTATTTCCTCGTTTATTTTCAGAAATGGGAATGAAAAGCAGAAAATCCTGACATTTAAGGAGCTGGAACAAGAAAGTGTTTGACATTTTTGTTAAAAAAAAAAGAAATGACTGAAGCAGTTAATCGATTACTAAAATTGTGGCTCTAGTTGATAGTCACTGCTGGCTCTTAAAAAGACATAACAGTCTTATTTTGAAGGGAGAAATCATTTTGGGGCAAAACATTTTATTGAAACACTTCTTTCTACAGCATTAAGAAATGTCTTTAAACTAAAAGGAGAATTTCAAAATCTGAGCACAGAAATACTGTCGATAATTTATTCATTTTAATTAACATAGGAGATACATTATTGCTGCACCTCAGAGCCTGCAGCAGCTACAGCTGCAGATGATGTAAATCCACTTTCGATGAATTATGTAAATATGTTTAGATGTGTCTGTCTGCGTCTGTTGTCAGCTCACCGTCTCTTAACAGGCGTCTCTAACCGGTTACATAAGAGAACACTGAATGTGCTTTGTTCATCCTCTGGCCATCCATTCTTTCCTTCTTCCTCACTTTTCTCGTCTCTTCTCGCCGTTCCCCCCCGCAGGTCACCCCACATGTCTGCAGTTCACTGACAACATGATGCAGGCGGTGAGGACGTACCAGTGGCAGTGCATAGAGTGCAAGTCCTGCAGCATCTGCGGCACCTCAGAGAACGATGTATGTACGACGTAGGAGACGACTAGATTTGAATTTGCTTTGAAGTGCACCAAATTTGACTTGCTTTCTGTTTAATGTCGTGACCTTTGCACAGTCAGCATTCAGCCTGTCAGAGGCAATACGCTACACTGATTTTAACTCACTGTACGTGGCAAGCAGATAAGATACACGACAACCAAAAAAACAACAATAAGAACAGAAAAAGGACTTTAGGTAGGTATCCCAAATGTAATATATCGATTGTGTGTTGCAAACGTAGGACCAGCTGCTGTTCTGCGATGACTGCGACAGAGGATACCACATGTACTGCCTGAAGCCTCCGATGACCCAGCCTCCAGAAGGTACAGCGTCTGCGCTCATGTGTTTTATTATACATCAGCTGGTTGGTACTATATATGTCGTGTGACAGAGGCTATAAACAAAGGCTATACATGGAAAGGAGTGAGGACGACTAACATTTCAGCCCTCTCTTTCTCCGCCTTTCTCAGGGAGCTGGAGCTGTCACTTGTGTCTGGACCTGTTAAAAGACAAAGCCTCAGCCTACGGAGAAGCATAACTTCCTGGACATTCTTCAACACACACACACGTACACACAATATATATATATTTGTACTTAACTGTTTGACATACCCACTCATTAGCAAAAAAACTTTCTCTCAGATAGTATCAAACACACACAGATGCAAACGCTCTCTCCACACACACACACACATACCGACACACTCCAGTGCATTAACAGGCTCAGGGCAGTTTCCTTTGTGAGATCCTCGAGCTCTCACACAGCCGAGCAACACACTCCAGATGCAAACGCCATCAACATGCAATCTCGACCATAAGTCAGCGAACAGCAGGCCTGCCATGCAGTCATTTCTCTACCTCACCACTCGGCAGACGGCGAGAAGCCAAAGCAACATAACGGCCAATACTGTGTAGTACATGTGTACGTGAAGTACATGCTGGTTTGAAATCCAAACATCTGCAAGTCCCTGGATGTTTTCCCCGTGATTTAAATGTATTTGAGTTGGAAGACGTTCGTCCCAGAGTTTTGCGCCGAAGTTGTTTCACTCGCTACTCGAGCTCTACGGCGAGGGGGAACCTGCCTGGGTTTGACTGATGTTTGTTTAAGTTTCTCCTTCCAGCTCTACTCCTCTCCTGTGTTTAGATTTTACAGTGACATCCCTATTTCATATCTGGACAGACTCAATGTAAGTCATGCCATCTTTCACAGGTTTTGTCAAGCTCCGCGCGATTTATATCCAGCGCTAAGAGGAAATGGGGCGATAAAACAAGCCTCGACTGTCATTCCTGTCGGTGCGCGGTGACATTTCGAATCCACGTCTGTTTTTTGTATCTTTACAGTTACTATGATACCATGGTGCTCAATTTGACACTTTACAAAAAAATTATAACATTTCTTTACACGGAATGAAACGCTTATTTATTTATTGTTGATAATGGTCCAATGTTACTGTCAAGGAGATCATTGTTACTGTAAATCAGTGGTTCCCAAACTTTTCCTTATGGCCCAAAAAGTGACTAGCACGAGTGGACCTAATGACTATTACCCCTCTTGGTTAGCTAGGCCACTTTTGCTATGTCTGTCAAACTTCCTCGGACAGTCAATTTAAGTCAAGTCCATTTTTATTTGACATATAAAGTTTAAAGTGACGATTGGGACAGATTTACCATTTAAAATTCTCAGAAATGTGGGCACTTTATCGGCTTCAACTGTAGTTAGCTAGCTCAAAATACATGATACAGCCCCAAAGAGGCTAAAGTCAGCCTCCTTGATAGGCCGGCTGACATAAAGGCAAATAAATTGCATTCTTGTATTGCAGGGTACAGCTAGTTAGCCCTAGCATTAGTACTGTTATTGCATTGGCTTCTACGTACCCTGTAATCCCACATAATATCTTAACACAGCTGGGAAGTTGCGTTATCTTAACTCTAGATAACAGCAAGGTGGTAGCTGAGCATGCTAACGTTTGAGCAGCAGATTAAAACACAGTTTAAGCGCTGTGTTTTTGTTTTTTCTAAGATTTCTTTTAAAAAAAATACACTCTAAAGTCTTTAGATACTTAGAAAAGATAAATAAGATAAGACAAAAAGATTTATTCACCTTTTTGTGGACGCGTGCCCCCTGCTGTACCTCTTTGCCCCTCCAGAGGGCCTCACCCCTCAGTTTGGGAACCACTGCTGCATTTTAACCAGTACAGTGTGTGTATTATCGAACCTTGATTCATGAGTATATAACTGGCAGTGTGGTGAATCATATACATGTCCTGAGGAAGCAGTATTTAGCCCTGTCGGGAAGTTGGCGCAGGTGATGTGCGATTTTTTTTAATATTGTTTTGTTGTTTTATAAATGCAGTCGTACCCAGATTTTTTTCTGGACGTTTTGAATTTTTATGTGGGTAAGGCTGATATTGGAAATGGATTTCTCAACATTTTATATACATAAAAGCCCCATCAATGTTATTTATGTTTCTGTTCTGAGCAAAAAAATGTGGTAGCGGTCACCTACTGCTCTCTAAAAACAAGGAACACTGAGAATAAGCTCAAAATAAAAAAAAACAAGTATCTTTAAGTACACATAGTGTGCAAGCTTCGACAGGATATCACAATCTGCATTTTCAGTTTTTTTTCTATTGTGAGTTTGTATTTGATATTTTTTTCCACAGACAATCATGAGCTAGCATAGATACAGTACATGATGTTAATAATATGCAGAGTTTTATTGTGCTTTTCCATGGTGGGTTTCATGACCCTTTGTGTCTTCCTTTTAAAAAAAAAAAAAAGTCTTAGATATCATTTTTATTTGATGCCATCACCTACAGTGATTCAAAATGTGTTGTTAAAGTAAATGTTATGTTATGTTTTGTGTTGAAATAAAGACTTTTCCATAAATTTCCTCGCATGTCAGATTTATCGACTTGTTTCATAGTTTGCCTGTGAAATGTATTCACAGAAAGACGCTCCAGATCCAGGAAAGCCTAATGTCATATACACAAACTGAATGAAGGCATGCAGTGTGTATACGGCTCTGGCCAAGATGGCTGTGACTGATATGAATCCATTGTAATCTGTTGAGGAGATAAACCATCATTTTCCCCTGAAGACATGGCTGCCTTTCTGTTTATCTGCCAGCATCTCAGTGTATTCACAAACCCTCATAGCATTTTTCACCATTTTTCAAAGAATACATATTTCATTATAGTATAGACATTATTTAAGATGTATATGCTATCATCACATTATTGGAAATGATACACGGTCTGTGCTTTGTCCTTTGACGTTTCATGAGAGGTTAGTACTTTCATCAGATCACCACTAGAGAGCACTATTGGACTAGAGTAAAGCTGTAATGACCCACAACACTACATGATTTAACATGAATTAATGTGAGGATGTGTTAGCTGACTGTCTTTACAATCACAACTAAATAAATCAGTGATGACAGAAGTGTTCAGATCATTTCACTGGAGTAACAGCAGTAGTTCTGCAGTATGAAAAAATTTATTCTTAGGCAAGTAAATATTTATAAAATATACTTAAAGCTGCTGTACACAATATATTTTTATTAAAATAAGTGTTAACTAGCCCTATATTCCAACAGTAATCACTGTTTAACAGCAGCTTTAAATATCAAAAGTAAGTAAGTAGGTATGTTTGATGAAGAATATCCAATTATTATTGTATATATCTTAATTGGATTGTTATTACTACTGTTATTACTGTAGTGGAGTAGAAATATAAAGTAGGCCTACAGAGACCAGAAATACTCAAATCAATTGTGTTGTCCTTTTGTTTATGCAGTTCACTCAGTCATGGAAACATGAAAATCAGTCGGTGCCGCACACATTGTGACATACTCAACTTTATTGCAGTTGTAAGTTTGAAGACGTTCTGTGGAAACAAATCTTGCTGAGTAGTTTCAAAGAAGCTTGATATGTGATGTATATCATCGATTCAAATTCAGAAACATGACTAATAATAATAATATAAAAGTAATCGTTGTGTTATTTACTTAGCAGCTCTTAGTTATTTGAGTGACGACAGAAATGAAATTGGTCGTTGCTTCGCCGGGATTCGTCATCAGCTGCTCCATCATCACCCTGCCTTTCTCTCTGGTCTCGAAGGAACACATGGCTCTTTTCCACATCGTCACCAGCGACCCGCCTGGAAGATGACACATGATTGGGATCACCCTTAAAAGCTTAAAGTGTGTGTCTGTGTGCGTCTGTGTGCGTCTGCCATACCCAGTAGAGTGTTGATTCTATCCAGCCAGGAGAAGGTACTCAGAGTGTTGTTCTCGTCCAGACTCAAATCGGCAATGTTGGGTGCAACGTCAGCCTCCTAGATGTTCAGATGTGACAGGAACAACACAACTTAGATGAAGTAAAAACATGACAGGTTCAGGAAAGAATGGATTGATGGAGATGTGGGCACGTACCTGCAGGATACGACTTGGCAGAGGTTCTAGAAAAACCTTAGATCTCTCCAAACTGGACTGGAAACGGGATGCGGAAACGTACTCTGCTGAGTTCAGCCAGCTCTTCATAAAGTTCCTCTCTTTGGAGGAGTAGGAGGTCTTCCTGAAGGACAGGAAAGCACAACAGAGATGAGACGGTCATGTGACCAGAGGGTCGTGCCCCATCACTTGTCATGACCAGGGGTCGTGCCTCATCATGATTGATGGGAGAAAGAAGCAAAGTTCTGCTGCTCAAACATACAAAGCCAGAAAGGTTGGGAACCGCTGCTTGAGAGGTGCAGGTATGCAGTTTTTTTGTTTTGCAAACTGGTTGCAGCCTTGTATTTGACAGAAAGACGAAGGAGAAGATAAATAACCCTAACCCTAACCCTAGATAGATAGATTACCTGTCGTTGCATGCAGCAGAGGCATGAGTGGAAGACGTTTGGGCCTCCCAGTAGAGACCAAGGAGACTGTCTTTCTTCTCACTGTCAGTGACAGCAGGGTCAGTCTCAGCCTTGAGGCCCTGTAATCACACACATTAAACATTGAAGAGGTACTTCAGCGAACAGGCGGAGATATCTTGACTTTTAGACTTGTAAACTGAACTCAATGTGTAAGATCAGTGTCCCTTTGGTATATTATTTTCATTGTGTGTATTCAAAAGGCTTAATAAATGAAACACTTCACCAGTTTATTGCTATATCAAAATAATCAGTAACATGAAAATAAAATGTGTGTGTGTGTGTGTGTGTGTGTGTGTGTGTGTGCACTGCATGTACCTGGAAAAAGGCGTCCCACTTACTCATGGGGTCTGCGTATTTAGCTGCACAGTCAGTATATGTGGTGCAATAGTCTGTTACGCCTTCAGGCACCATCATCTGGACCTGATAAGATCAATAACAGTGATTACAACAATCATCCTCAGATCGCACAAAATGCCAATTTCTACATGGTGTTGCTTTAATGGTGCCCTATTGGATGAATCCTAATGACTCTGGTGATCCAACGACTTTTCTTCTAGCGCCATCATGAGGTTGAAAATATGTATTATTTATTAAAATGTCTGTGAGATGTAGTGCACTAACACATTCATGTCCCCCTAAGGCTGAATTGCATTAATTACATGTAGCGCCATCAGCAGGTTAAAGTTTTAATTTGTTCACTTTGGTTTATGACCAAATACCTTAAAAACTAATGACTTCAGCCTCAGTTGTACTTGAACAAATGTTAACACACTAACCTTCTAAACTAAGATAGCGAACGCGGTAAACCTGTATCATCATACCTGCTGAAGTTTAGCATGTTGCCGTCCTTATTGTGAGCATTTTTAGCTTGTTGGTGTTGTTCCTACAACATTATCATTAATGTTGCTGCCAGACTGTCATTGCAGCTGACCGATCATGTTTAAGTCAAGTCATAGCTTTGTAACTCAAGAAAAAGGATGTACTTTAAAGGGGCACTGAGCAGTTTTGGAGAATAAATTTAAACTCTTTATATATAAACTTTTTTCCATAAGTGAATGAACAAGTTGTTCTCAGAGGTATTAAAAGTCCCCAGAACACTGTTTGAAGCTAGAAATGTGGCAGGGTCCGCCAGTACAAACAAAGTCAGTTTGTGTATTCGATTAATCAGTCATGAAAACAAAGAGAATTTGTTTGTTTAGGCATAAAAAAAAAATCAGTTCAGACCTCCTCTTCTGAGAATTTTCTTCCCCAAAACTACACAGTGCACCTTTAACCCACCCAGAACTGCACAGGTACCTGAACTCCTGGTCCCATGAAGCCCTGCTGTGCAGCAGACAGGAAGGGCAGAACAGAGGTAAAGTAGTTCACACCTGGAGGAGGAAGAAGTGGTTTAGTGTTTAGTGTTCTCTTTGTATTTGTATATACGTGTGTGTGTGTTTGTTGTACTCACAGCTCCACCAGCTCTGAGGAGAAATGCACATAGTATCTCCAGTTTGCAGGCCGCAGGTTGTCGCACCGGTGTTGTCAGCGAGACGCCCTACAGAACCAGCATATTGTACATGACGCCGTGAGCTGATTGGTTTAAAATGTTCACTCAGTTTAGGACAAGACAAATGATCCTGTTTCTCAAGTAGAGTTGCTTAAACATGTTATAGATAAATTAGGAAAGAAAATAATTTTGATCTTACCTGAAGTCAACATCCATCCAAGCTGCAGTGACAGTCCCCACAGAGGACTGTCTGTGGCATTTCCCCCCATGCAACCCATTAACGGGTCTGTTGAAGATATCAGCAGCCGGAGCAGACTCATGCGCTGGAGGTAGTTCCAGGGGTCTGGAGTCAGGATGCTGTCCGTTATCGGCATGTCAGTCACCTGGCTAGCCGTGTGGGCCCACAGGATGGGCATGCCATTGTCTAAAATGACACCAGAGCTGCAGAGAGACACCACGCATGCCAAGAGGAGGCCGAGGACCGTTGGACGGAGCATGACTGCGGAGAGGGTCAGAGTCAAGAGGACTGAGAGTTGTCACATAGATACAAGGCTTATATACTCTCTGCCCGCATTTACATGTTCTGACCCACACGAGCAAACATACAGATACACCCGCTCACCTTTGTCCATGTGACAGGTCGTTCACTGGACCCTCAATCGCAGACAGATAAGATAATGTGTTTACGTAGGGAGCAGTATTGTACAAATCCTTCGAAAACAGAACACACACAAGATCAAGTGAAGACGACATAAAAGGGCAATCATTTCACTCAACAGTGTTTCACTACTGTTCAATCACTCAGGTTTTTCACATCTGAGAGTTGAATGTCAAGTGGCACATTGGATGTAAATTAAAATGTGATTGGCAGAAGATTTTTGACTCTAAAGTTACTCACAATGATCCATTTAATGTAACGCTCTTGATCCCCTTTGCTTTCATTGTCTGTCTAAAATAAAAAATGTACTGTGTATACAGGAAGTATTCAGATACCTTCACTTTTTACACATTTTGTTATGTTGCAGCCTCATGCTGAAATCATTAAAATGATTGTTTCCCCTCACCAATCTACACTCATTACACCATAATGACAAAGCGGAAACAGAATTTTACAAAGTTTCACATTGACATCAGTATTCAGACTCTTTACTCTGTACTTAGTTGAAGCTCCTTTGCCAGCGATCAAAGCATCGAGTCTTCTTGGGCATGACGCGACAAGCTTTGCACACCTGGATTTGGGGATTTTCTGCCATTCTTCTCTGCAGATCCTCTCAAGCTCTGTCAGGTCGGATGGGGGCCGTCAGCCATTTTCAGGTCTCTCCAGAGATGTTCGATTGGGTTCAAGTCAGGGCTCTGGCTGAGCCACCCAAGGACATTCACAGAGTCGTCCCTAAGCCACTGCTGCGTTGTCTTTGCTGTTTGTTTAGGGTCATTGTCCTGTTGGAAGGTGAACCTCAGGCCCAGTCTGAGGCCCTGAGTGCTCTCCACCAGGTTTTCATTAAGGATATCTCTGTACTTTCATCCATTCAACTTTCCCTCAACCTTGACCAGTCGCCCAGTCCCAGCGGTGCCTTGTTTCCTCCGGATATGACACTTAGAATTGAGGCCAAACAGTTCAATCTTGAGTTCATCAGACCAGAGAATCTTGTTTCTCACAGTCTGAGTGTCCTTTAGGTGCTTTTTGCAAACTCCAAGCGGGCTTTCATGTGTCTTTCACTGAGGAGAGGCTTCCGTCTGGCCACTCCGCCTTAAAGCCCGGCTCGGTGGAGCGTTGCAGTGATGGTTGTCCTTCTGGATGTTTCTCCCATTTCCACACACCTCAGCCAACGTGACCATTGGGTTCTTGGTCACCTCTCTTACCAAGGCCCTTCTCCCCCCGATCGATTAGTTTGGCCGGGCGACCAGCTCTAAGAAAAGTCCTGGTTGTTCCAACTTCAATGCAGCAGACATTTTTTTTATAGCCTTCCCCAGATCTGTGCCTCGACACAACCCTGTCTCTGAGCTCTGCAGGCAGTTCCTTCGACCTCATGGCTTGGTTTTTGCTCTGATGTGCATTGTCAGCTGTGAGACCTTATATAGCGAGGGTGTGCACCTTTCCAAATCATGTCCATTCAATTTACCACAGGTGGCATCCAGTCAAGGTGGAGAAACATCTAAAAGATGATCAAGAGAAATTGGAGGCACCTGAGCTGAATTTCAAGTGTCGTAGCAAAGGGTCTGAATACTTACGTCAATGTGTTATTTCACTTTTCCCTTGTTAATAAATTTGCAAAAGTTTCTAAAATTCTGTTTCTGCTTTGTTATTATGGTGTTTTGAGTGTAGATTGATGAGGGGGGAAATTATTTAAATGATTTTTGCATAAGGCTGCAACATGACAAAATGTGGAAAAAAGTGAAGGGAGCTCTCAAAAACCTCAAGACCTCGTCTGCAGTCTGATAACAAGTTAAGAGCGACTGTATGTCCGGTCGATCAACAGCTGTGTATCCACATCTGCACATGTACAGTAAGTGACCACCATGTACTTTTTGCAAACAGTCTCTGTAAGAGTTTTTTGGCTACCAGCAGCTTGATAGTCTGAGATAACTCGCCCTTGTTTTGTTCCTGAAAACTCAAGGCAGGATGGAGACAGCCAATCACGTATGTTCCACGTGAATGTCATCAACCTCATGTTCTAGTTATGAAACAAAAAGTCAATTGACTTGTGACATGTGCAGGAAAGTGGACGTGCCTCAGTCCTCCTGTGGTCTGTATGGATTTATTGAGTATTTACCATTTTTTGCTAATTTATAACTCTCAGAGGAAAATATTGGACTTTTACTCCACCACATTTATTTGACACTAGATACTTGTTATGTTTTTCCTTATAAAAATCTGAAAATTGGCTCCACATTAAAGAACTACAACATTAAAATGTTTCATAATGCTTTCATGACTGAATAAACACGATGTTCTCAGCGGAAAAATAAGGTTCCCAGAACACTGTTTGAAGCTAGGAAGGTGGCAGGGTCCGCCAAATATAAACAAAGTGAAATTGTGTTGTCTGTAAGGTTCTTCCCCAAAACTACATAATGCACCTTTAAAAAGATCAGAGTACTTTATTCCACCACTGTAGTTAGTTACAACAACTGTGATCCTGACTGGCTGTTGGCCTGAACAGATGTATGAGAACGGCTGGTTCACCAGGAGCTGGAGTTTGTTGCAGTAGCTGTGTGATTAACCTGTCTGAACCTCGATGAGCAAACATCTGCCGGGTTTACTTATGATAGCAAACGTCCAGCACAAAAATAGTTTCTATCTGTGCTGCTAAAGTAAAAAAAATTATATGAAAGTTAAATGACGAATAAGTATCGATGTCACAGTTTTATAAATGACAATGATATATTATTTTTTTTAAATATTATTTTGATGCATTTAATGACATTAACTTTTTTTTTTTATTTTATTTTGGCAGTATTAGTCCTCCATACCTCGCCTCGTCACATCTCCACCAATGAGTCTGCCTCCGCTCCTGCAGACGTCATGTGACGGGGGGCGTGGCCGAGAGTCAGGAAGTAACACCGCTGCTTCAAGCCACAAGAAAGGTAAAGTGGAAACTTTCAGCTAACACGAACATTCAGGGGAGGATTGACACCGCAGACACATAATCAACACTATCTCATGATGGGTGTCTTTAATATTTAGGAGCAAACAGATTAAAAAAATAATGATGTGTCAGTAAAACGAGGCAGAGAGGGAGGGAGAGGGAGAGATCTTCAAATCGTGCTGCGACTTTGATTGTAACTTGATGACTTTTGCTCCCTCTGCGTGTCGGAAAAGAAAGAGTTTAAAGTTCACGTTTAAAAACAAGAAGTGTGTCATCGTGTGTAGACGGTGTTCAGTCATGCGCTCCTCTGCATGATGTTGGAAAGTGATCGAGTTGATTTCCGCATTTCTCTCGCAGGCAGTTGGTGAAGTAAAGACACAAACACACACACACAGACACACACAGGCAGGAAGGGTGCAGCAGGTCCACTGACAGCACAGAGCAGCAGTCAGAGGAGTGTTTTAGGTTTAATAAAGAGGGTTGACATTATTATTTGTTAACATCACACCAGGGCTGAGCTGTGAGTCTCCCAGCAGATGGTTATTTGAATATCATTTTCAATCCTCTTGAGTCAGCAGCACAGGAAGTCTGCCTGACTGAGCCTGGGTACACACTCCCCACCCTGTCAGAGATCACAATTTAATTATTTAATTAAGTGCCACCTATTCTGATCATCGGGTTTGTATTTTTCTAAGAAACAAAGCCAAGATTCTCTGATTCAAGCGACTTAAATGTGAATACTATCTGGTTTGTTTACTCCTCTGTGACTATACAGAAAGATATAATATCGTTATCAAGATATGGGACTATATATCGTGTTAGATTTTGGATATCGTTATATCGTGATAAGCAGTGTTGGGCAAGTTACTTTCAAAATGCAAAATATTACATATTTCTAGTTACCTTCATTTTAAAGTAATATATAAGGTTACAATATTACTGTCTGTGTAGAGTAATGTATAACTTATTATGCTACGTTTTAGTTACTTCAGAAAAATGCCCAAATAATCTATATAGAACAATCAAATAGCCTAAATATTTTTAAATAAACAAATGTTTTTATATTTTTAATTGCAGGCTCAGTCATATGAAACACAGCAGACCTATACCTTCTGTAATGTAGCTTATAATGACATGACAAGACAAAAATCTCTCTTTCAGTGCCTTTTTACTTGAGTCCACAGAACAATGAATGCATGTCGTGATTCAAGAATGTAAATTAAAGTGCGCTCGGAGGATTATCCTCATCTTCATCATCTTCTTCTAACTGGAGGGGAGTTGCAGGCTTTTAACCTCTGTGTGGGAGTGTCCTCACAGAGTCGTTAAGGTCACGTGTGAGCTCTGAGTTTCAGAGTCGTTAGGGCCACTTGTGGGTCGTTGACTCAACCGACCAGCCCTGGCGACCCACATGAAGGCCGGTTAAGAAACTCAGAGCTCACACGCGTCCTTAACGACTCTGTAAGCTAATTGTTCAACACTTTATCTATTAAGTTTAATTGTTTTAACTGTTTATTGCAGCTAGTTAGTTTACTGTTCATCCATGACCTTTAGCTAACTAGCTATAACAGTTTATTCATCACATTTAGCTAATTATTCCAACTGTTTATGCGTTTAGCTCACTATAACAGTACAGCCTTTTCATCTTATTTAGCTAATTATTTCAATCGTTCCTCTATTATTTTTTAGCTGATTATTCCAGGAGTTTATGCATTCATTTTAAGTAATTGTTTCAGCTGTTTATCCATTATATTAAGCTAACTATAACAGTTTATTCATCACATTTAGCTTTTCATTTCAATTGTCTGTCTGTTATTTTTAGATATTGTTTAACCATTACTTTTGACGACCTCTCTGTCCGACTCGTGAGGAAATAAAGTGACAGACGTGTTGTCGTGTGTCCTCACAGCTCTCCATCATGGCTTACCATGCTGGGACTGCAGAGGAGCCCAATGTTTTGGTCCACAACATCAGCTCCAACATCCAGAAGCTGACGCTACTGAGTAATACACACACTACATTTCACACACACACACACACGCACACACACACACTCACAGAGGCCATCATCAGCTGCAACATTCAGAATACATGGACTTAAATGTGAATCATGGTTTAGACATGGAGATCCTTCTGTACAGACAAACAATGTATTTTCTCCTCTCCAGCCTCTGAGCTGCAGAGGGCAGTTGCTCTGCTGGGAACAGAGCAGGACAGCAGCCAGCTGCAACAGACGCTGTGAGTTATGGGGACTCGGTTGGTTCTGCATAAACGGTCTATTACAGTGAATATCTTTGTACAAATGCAGGTGGAGAAAAGGTTAAACCAAAGTTGTCAAGTGATCAGTCATAAAGTTATGAAGAATTCATTTTGATGCATTTTTTCAGCGGTCTTTTTTCTTTTCCGTCTGGCCTGTATTTCTCTACTTTCACAAAATCAAAGAATATTTGTATTTGGTCACCAGGCAACAGAAACAGCAGCAAGGCAACCAGCTTGCAAAGGAGACTGACCGACTGATGAAGGCATTCAGTGCACTTCCTATTGGCCCCGATCAGGTACTGGACTCAACTGAAAACATTCTTTCCCAAACAAAAGTATCAAAGCAGCACTGAGCCCAAGAAAAATTTCCCCACGGGGGCAATAAAGGATTTTGTATCGTATTGTAAGTTTATTGGCTTTTTTCATTAACATTTTCTTTCGACGTGTCATAGCGGCAAAGGAAGATACAGAAAGAGCGTCTGTTGAACGACTTCTCCGCCGCTCTGAACAGCTTCCAGAGGATCCAGCGGCAGGCGGCCAACGCAGAGAGAGAGTTCGTGGCCAGAGTCAGAGCCAGCTCCAGGGTGTCGGTGAGTAACCTGCTGCACCTGCAACATCACAGGTCCAGTGAAACAGTCAGTGAGTGACCGATACAGGGCGTCTGCAGGTCCTTCAAAACATCATCCTCAACAAATTTTAATCTTCCTCATGTTAAGAAGCTTTTCTGCACACTAACATCAACCTGATAAGTGAAGACAGACATATTAGGTGCAGGGTGGATATTTTACACATCCAACCAGGTGCATACAAAGGAGAATGAGAGGCAGTATGCACTCAGAATACTGTAAGATTCCCAAAAGTGTAATGATGAAACGTTTCAACCTTCAAAGTTTTCATCACTTCACAGACTAAGCTGATGTCACCCGGTAAGTGTTTGACTGAGAGAGTCTGCAAGGGGCTGAAATAGTGTAATAGGATTGGGACAGCACTTTTCACTCTGCTTTGTGGGTTTTGGGACTTTTTATTTTTAAACCATACAGCCTTATGATAATAACAAAAACCAGGAGTACTCAGAAACACAAATAGAGACATATCCAGTCAGAGGCTTCAGGGGAAAAGCTCCATATTGTTTCAGAAGTGATCCAGAGAGTCAGAGAGAGGAGGAAGTATCAGCTCTTAGGTATTGATGTAGAAAACTTTGGTTTGAGAATAAAAAATGTGCATACAGAATAATGAAAGCATCCAGATAATCGTTGTTTTTTGCATTTATGAGTTTTCTCAAGAGTTTCTCAACAAGGTTTGCTGACTCACGTTTATGAGGTGATGCAGAGATTGTTTTCTTCCAGCAACATCTCCCACTGCAGTCAACCAATTCCAGAGCTCATCTCAGCTTATGACTTATGTATCAATAGCTGCACATACATTAGCAGATGAGCATCAATAAATCACAATATCTAAATGTTTAGGCTGCACTTAGTTTCCTCATTGAATTCTCAATAAGTTGCTGATCAGAACTCAAAGGGAAGGTGCTGTTGAGCCTGTATTTCTTTGTTTTTATCAGCTTCTCTCCTCGTTGTGTAATCACATGTATTTACACTGAGAGTTTACAGAACGAGTTCCACAAGACGAACAGTAGCTCTCGCATTACTGTGCCTCCGACAGAGCCTTTAACTGTGACTGTTTTAGTCACCGATGCCCTCAGGAGAGCTGGCTTGCTTGGCAACTCTGTTCCCTCACTGCTTATCTGACTGCACAGTCAAGTAACTGTGTCTGCTGTGTTCACGCTGATAAGCGGGAGAGCAGTTCCTTGCTATTTTAAACATATCTTGACTGGGGAATTAAAAGCTACAAGTTTTATTTGCTCTGTGTAACCAAATTGTGTTTAACAAGGTATTACAGTCAGCGCCCTGAATGTACTGAGTCACCACAGCACACAAAATCACAGTATGTCCTCTACAGTGTATTTGCAGTAAAAAGGACACAAGCACAGTATTTTTTTAATCTAAACCGTATTTTCTTTTAACAGGGAGGACAGCCTGAGGACAGCTTTGGAAATATGCCTCCGTTCCCTGGGTAGATCCCCTGTTTATGATCATTACTATAATTTCTATTATTATTATTGTTATTACTATATTTTCATATCTACATTTGTTCCTGCAGTGATGCCCAGGTGCAGGCTCAGGCTGAGGCCATCACTGAAGAAGACCTGAGGCTGATCCAGGAGAGAGAGTCGGCCATCATGCAGTTAGAGGTACAAATAAGAGTCAAACGGTCGCGGCCACTGTTATGTAGCATCTCATCTGCTCTGTGTTTCTGTGTTCACCGTGAAGTCACGAACCATTCCTCTTTATGTTGCATGACTCAGTCTGACATCACCGACATCAATGATATCTTCAAGGACCTGGGGATGATGGTCCATGAGCAGGGAGACATGATAGGTGAGCTCCTCTAATAACTGAAACTGTGACATGACCACAGGAACGTGTCTCGGGTCAACAGTCATCTTTATTCATTGAAAAAACACTCTATATCATCCAAAAACTTAATCATATGTTTCCTTATCATATCCCGAACCCGTTAGCTTAAAAAAACAAGATATACCTGTCAAGCTGACACCACAAGCTCCTCTTAACAGTAACGTAAAATAGAAGATGCAATTGCTTTGAACATGTAGCACTTAGCTGCATAAATCTGCATATTAATGTTGAAAACTACAGTAATTGCTGAATGTCGCAGTGAAACAGCTTTTTAGAGAATATCTGCCACCTTAGTTTGAAAGTTTTTTTTCTTATGAATCAAAATGTTTGTCAGGAGAGGGCCACATTACTCAAATGTGCTGCAGGAATAGTTTCAAAGTTTTGGGAAATATGTGCGTACTCTTTCTTGCTGAGAGTCTCATAAGAAGATCGATCCCACTCTCATGTTTGTACGGTAAATATGAAGCTATAGCCAGTTTCAAGTTAGCTTAGCTTAGCGCTCAGGCAGGAAAACACGGGGAAAACAGCTAGCTTGGCTCTGTCCGCAAAACAAACAAGATCAAGCACGGTGACTAGTGAGCTTTGGAGGTGCTGGCAGATGGATGTTGTTTTTTTTTGGACAGATTTCCCCAACGCCCAGGAGTAGAGCCAGGCTTTGAAGCCTATTTGACACAGTGGCCAAACTTCTTTTTCTGTGTCACAGTCCTATGAAATGACTGGCTGCACATCAGAATTTGATCCATTTGGTCTAATAACATTTGGAAAGTCTAGAACAGCCACACAAGTGAATCATTTTATCCCCTATAAGTTAGCAGAAGGCTAATCTAGTACTTAGAAACACAAATGAAGACTTGTCCATGTTGATTTGCGCCACATGTGCTCCCCCCTTCTTCCCACCTGCTGCATGTACAATGTGTGTGTGTTTCCTGTGTGTTCTGCAGACAGTATAGAAGCCAACGTGGAGAGTGCCGACACGCATGTCCAGAGCGCCACGCAGCAGCTGGCACGTGCTGCAGACTACCAGGTAAATCTCCATGGGACAGTAAGGACGATGCACAGAAGAGAGGAAGGGCAAATACATAAACAAGGGATTAAAGGGAAAGTTCACCCAAAAATGAAAATTCAGTCATTATTTACTCAGTTTTTAGTTTAATGCTGATGAAGTCAGCTTTAAACTAAAAACATGACAAACTAGCTTCACAGCAAAACAGCACTGAAGAATTTTCCTAAACAACTGAAGTAGCTGGGGACCTGTTTTTAAACATATTTAAAAAAACACAAAATAAACCTTAAATGGCTCCATAAAAATGCTCCTCCAGTGTAATCCATGTCTCCGAAAAGCCTGAGATCCCACATTGATTTCAAAAGACGTTATTTACACCATTTTTTAAGATGAAATCTTCACTGTAGCTGCTAAGCTAAAGGCGTTAGCACGAGCCCCATCTGAAGTTAGTGCACCAGCTTGACCATGCGTCAATGGTGTAAATAAAATCTTTTCAAATAAATGTGGGATCTCGGGCCTTCTGGGATTTATGCCGGATAAGATGTATGGAGCCAATTATTTTAATTGTTTAATGTTTCAAAACAAGTCCCCATCTACTTCAGTTGTTTAGGAGAATGCTGCAACGCTGTTTTGCTGAGAAGCTCCAGAAATGTTTTGTGAAATACGAAACTTCACCTGACTTTCCATCGGAATGGGGATGAGTAGATAATGACTGACTTTTCATTTTTGGAATAACTTTTCCTTTAAGGCAAGAATCTAAGAATGGAGAGGCTTTCGCATGTACAAACATTTGAGAAGTTGGCCTGTAACTAGTGAAACAATGAAGAAATCTAAATCTGGCTGCTGTAGAGGTCTCCGAGGTAACAGTATGTGTGCATATATGACTCCTCCACCTCCTGCACAAAGACTCTCTTGTGTAACCAAGTTCTTAGTCAGCTCGATTTCGTAAATAAGACGTAGAGAAAGAGGCGTGAAGCTGAAATGAAAATAAAAAGTTGAGTCACAAGGTGATTCATGTAGTAGCTGTGAGTCACTTAATAACTTAGTAAATAAATCTGTCTCTTCATTCAAATTTAGATTATAAATCATACTTTTTCATAACACTAATAACCTCTTTTCCTTTTTTTTTCACCCCCCAGTCAAGGTCCCGGAAGAAGATGTGCATCCTCATGATAGTGTTGGCTGTAGCTGCTGTTGTTATCGGACTCATCATCTGGGGTGCTACCAAATCATCATGAGGGCTTCTTCTTCTTCTTCTTCTTCCTCCTCCCCTCCACCTCTCCTGTTTAGTCACCAGCCTGGACAAAAGGGTGAAGCAACATCCTTTCCTCTCCTGTCCTCATCCTCCTCCTCCTTCTCTCACCCCCACCATGAGGGAAGTCACGAAATCTGTCTTTCCATGCATTGATTACGATTAAGATTATCGCTGTCCTCGTCGACAGGACCACACACTCCTTCACTGTGAAAACAAGACGAGCCCTTGTAGCTTTGCTGTTAAATTCAGCTTTATTTGAATTATTATTATTATTAGGCATGATTTATTTTGACAGGAAAGACTGTCAGGGGGAGGTGTACACACACAGGTGGAGTATTGGAGTGTTCAGTGGCAGCCATGTTGGCTCCTAAAGCTCTTAATGTTAAATGAAGTTAAAGTACAGACAATGCTTCTGGGTGCAATGAAGCGGCACGTCGCTGCAGGTGGGTAAGAGGGGATTAACCTTCAGAAGCGTCTCGTCAAAATGTCATATTGCTGCCGCTGCTTTCCTTTATCAGGTTAGATGTTATAGGTCCACATGCTAAAAGCTTCTCTGAAATTAAACTATGAATCAAGTGCACTATGTAAATTTGGGAAGAAACAGAAGTCAGCCCTGGTTCACAGTACATGTAGCCCAACTGCATTCAGTTTACTGCAGTCCAACTCCCACTTTGTTGTCTATTGTCTCCTGTGTTATAAGTTATAATTGATTAAAATTAATAGTTGATTTCTGTTCAAAATCATGTTGTTGAAGCCTAACGATAAATCAATAAGTACTGTTCATTCCCATCCTAGATTTTCATTACACACCATTATTAGCCAATCATTTCAAGTACTTAGAAGACTTTTTTTTGATACCGTGTGCATGTGGTGTTTTTCCTTTGTTTTTAACTGTACAGCTTAGAAAGATTGCATGGACGTTAAGGAAAATCTTTTTTTTTTATTGATTTACATACTTGTCACGTCACAGATGATCACACACAAAGAATGTAAGGTGCCACATGTACAGTAGATGGTCCAGGCGAAGGTCGAGCAACAGCTGGAGTTGTGTTTTATTGTTTGTTTTAATGTGCAGTACTTACAGTATATGTGCTTCATGTAAAGGCCCCACACACCACACACGTGTCCTCAGTTATGTGTTTGATTAGACCTCATTCCATGTTGAAGTTGGCCTGTGTTGGTTGACAGCGTGCCTGTAGGGCCTTTACTCACGGAAAAGTCACGTATGATTAACCTACAATACCTGTTTTTATTTCTATACTCCTAACGTGAAGAAACCAAACTCTTAATAACCAAAACTAGAGTATGTTAAAGCAAACACTAACACTTATTTTCTACAACTCTGTGACCCGAATGAAAAATGATGATCACATGTATATTTTGAATACTGAGATTAAGCTGCCTACCATGTGCTGAATAAATTACCTGAATGTACCGAACAATGAAATGAGTGGAGTAGTTTTTGATGATTTTTTTACGATCCCATTATTTTAAATCAAATTCTAATTAAAACCACTTAAAGTTCAGTCTTCTTTCTTTCCAACGTGAAGGCGACTCATCCAAAGGGAGAAAGAAAACTTTAAAAAAAGATCCTTTATTGATTTCTTTGAGAAGAGGGTTTACTCTTGGGAAGAAAACCAGAATTAAATTGAACTGAACTAATAAAAATGCCAGAGATCCTTTATGGATTTGTTCAGGAAGAGGGTTTCCTAGGGGCATGTTTGCAAAAACCGAACTTTGTAACAAACTGAATTTCTATCTTTTTGTTGTTCACTGGTGAATCACTGAATTTTGTAGAACTCTAATCTGTATTTTTAGTAAATATAATTTGAACTTGACTGACCCGACCCTCCAAAAAGCCCCCAGGATAAAGTCAAAAAGTCAAGTGTTGTAAAATCTTTTTTACACATGAATTGAAGACATGTAAATGACAGTTGTCAGGGCGTAAAGCCAATGATCTGATGATCTTTACAAATCCAGGTGCAAGTCTTTGAACAGTATAGCCATCATTGTTGGAGGAAATCTAATTGTGACACCCCTAATGGCCACATTATTCTGCAGAAAAAAATACAAACATCAGAAACATTATTTATTCCATAGTTTAACATTCAAAATTAAATAAAAGAGAAACAGACTGGCCAGCTGCTGGATGAGAGTCAGTGGACAGGTTGCTTTACTTATCATTTGGTCCTTATTCATTTAGCTACAAATGACTCCAAAAACACAAAGATTGAATTTCATAACTCTCTCAGGAACATATATAAGGAAGTTGAACGAGTAATGGTCTTCCTACGTCAGTAACTGTTGATGATTAATTCAACTGTATCCATCAGTAGAGGGCAGTAGATGCATTTTGGTGGTGAACCTGGAAAACAGTATGTGTCCTCAATTGACTTTCCTCAGGAAAATAAATGTTTATAAAGGTCAGTTTGCCTAACTTTGTTGCATGGGCTAATAGGGACTGACGGCTCAAAGTGATGACGCTTGATGAGCATGATGTTGGCAACAGCTGTCGTTGATTTAAGATGGTCATCAGTTGTATCGGCCTGTGATGCAAGAGTTTGTTCCTGTTTTTTCAAACTGTATTAACTCAGTGTTTTCTGCTTGTAAGAACAGCCTCCAAAGGCTCAGATTGAACCTTGTTGTTGAATAAGGACCTCACTAATTGTTAGGGATGAACCAAACGTGACAAGGTACCATCTGTGTAAAAGTAAAAATCTACATTTATGATGTCACAAACCACATTTTTAATAAAGAAACATAAAAAACACAAATTAAAGAGGTCCAACGACAGATCCCTGTGGTACGCCTTTTGTTAAAACTGTTTTTAAAACAGTCCAAAAAGAGTTTAAACACACGTGTCATCTCCCTGTTTACTGCACAGACTGTCAAAAGTAAGGCAGCCATGAGAGAATGAGATCAAGGAGCAGACAGGAGGTAGCTTGTATTTGTCAGAACAGACGGTGTTAGAGTTGGATTGAGATGTGGAAGTAACAGACTTGCTGTGACGCAGAAAGCAAAAGTTTCCTTGGCCGAGTGGCAGATGAGGAGAATTTTGGACACAGCGTTGTAAATATATCACTGGGGCAGAGGACAGGTTGAACTGGGCGTCAGTAGGACAGGGAGTATTTTGGGCTGGTTACACACACAGAAAGTAGCAGGTTGCTGCAAAGAGCTGAGCAGGATTTTCCTTCCAAACAGAACGTCACAGCGGAGGAGGATGAGGAAAGTTTGACCGAGCGCAAAGGAAGTTTGAGCTGGATAGACACATACAGTAGGGACTTACTGAATTGTTTTTTAAGGGGACATGTTTTTTTCCCCTGCTGATGTAGAAAATCACAGACAATAGCAAAAGCTGGCCTCACACAGAAGTTTCACTCTGTTGTGACGACGATGAATTAGAGAAATAATTCATCCGGGCAAACTCTGAGCTCAGTGAAGTCGGGTCTTTAAGTGCGTCATTAGAGAAAGGTTTGGAGGAAATAACAGGTTGTTATTCGCTTTCCTTTCCATTAGCAGGCTGAAAGTAGCTCCTCTAAATATATAATTGCAACAGTGAAGGTGACTCTGGGGCAAAGACACAGAGTTATGTGCCAATTAAATCTGGTTTTGGACTAACAACCACGTGAGCAGAGGCTGTAGGGATATTATAAAAGTACTAGTGGGAGAGACACATTAAAAGAAACAAAATTATTTTTAACATAATGAAATTGTCTACTTTATTTTGTATTGGTATTTTGATTATAGGCTGATTAAAGGATAAGTTAACCCCAAAATGAAAAGTCAGTCATAATCTACTTGCCCCCGTGCCGATGGAAAGTCGCAGTCCACAAAACATTCATGAAGCTTAACAGCAAAACATCCTCCTGAACAACTGAAGGCGATGGGGACTTGTTTTATAACTAAAAAAATGACATCATACATCTCATCTGGAGTAATCCAAGTCTTCAGAAGAGAGAGAAGAGATCCCAAATCAATTTAAAAAAGAAACAAACTTTTTAAAGCAAAAAGTGTTAGCATGCACCCCAACTGAAGTGGCTGCACAAGCTCCAAGTTGTTTGTGGGTGAGCAGATAATGATTGAATTTTCATCTTTGGGTAAAACTTTTTTCAATGCACTTCATATCACATTATATTTTATACTTCCTGAAATGTGCACATGCTGAATATTAATTTTATACATTTTCCTTTGCATCTTTCCTAACCCTAACCCTATTGCTGCCAGCAGGGGGCAGTGCTGGACTGCCTGCCATAACTCTCACAGTGTAATAAGTCCACAACATACTACTAGGTAATGCTATTACTTTGTAGTGGAAATAATCTTGGTACAGTTATACAACAGTTACACACTATACTGACACACCTGTACACAAATGCAAGGGGTTAAGCATGTGATTGGGATGATACGTCTCATATAGTAGCCCAATAGACTAGTTGGACCTTTATCACAGCCAATCAAGGCTTTGATATCTCCCGACTGAGGGTTTTTATACTCCGATCCATGTTAATTAGCTCAGATCAAAGTCCAGACTGTCCTTCAAAGTGGCTGCTCAGATTCAAGCCCCTCAGCAGACATCATACAGAAGAGTCCTTGTGTGAGATAATGAATCCCTGCTCTGCTCTGGGGGCACAGATCAGCTAATAATGACTATCAAATAGAGCAGTAACGGCTATTGAGTAGTACATAACTTTTTCAGCCAGAAGCGTGTTAACAATAGCCTCGTCCTTGTCATAACTGAGTCCTATTTTTATGCATCCTCTTGTCTCCTCTCCTCGTCTGTCCTTCCCCTCTCCATCACAACAGTGCTGTATCTATGGCTGCAGATGCCCTCACTATTTTTATGCCTAGCTTCAGCCCACAGGATGTCACCCCTCTTTCAGGCCAACCATGTCAATAGAATCTGGATCTACCTCAGGGTAATGTTGTTTCATCATGTATTTTGAAGGGTTACTTAAGAGTGACATCATTTCAATGCTGTACAGCTGATATATAATGTGAGTTTTGCTGAGTATGTTGATTAAAAAGTAAGAATTTTGATTGTAGTTCTGTTATTTTTAGCCTCATTTGTCGGCTTGACTAATCATCATCGATTTTCATGCCTGTGTCAAGATTAGGATCCCTGCAGCTCCAAGCCCCCAGGCTGGACCACTAGCTGCACGGCTAACTAAGCTAACTAGCCAACAGCATCAGTTAACAGTTACCCTGGTGATATGCTGCCCTCTATTTGTTCATTCTTACATATGGCACCTTTTAATTTAATACATTTTGCATTTTTTAATGTAAAGCCATAGCTCACATACTGTGAGCTACAAAGTAACTCAAAATCATCAGTAAAGTATCGACACTTCTGCAGGCGCACTAAGATAAAAGTTGTGTGTTGTCAACATCCTGTAACTGAGCATCCCAGTCTCCATCCGTGATCCCTGACTTGTAATCCTCAGGTCTGGTCCAGAGCCCCAGAGGGCAGCATTCCTCTCACAAGCCCAGGAATGTAAACTTTACTTTGGAGTCCAGCTTTCGGTCCAGCAGGAGGAATGCTGTTAAAATGTCCTCTCTCTGAAAAAGAATATTTAGAAAAAAAAAGCCCTCATAAATAAAGATGTGGTAGGGCTGGCACTGGTGGGATGACAACTGGCACTAGAACAGAAAAACTTGCTGGCGGGGGTTTTGGGGGTTTTTAGATTTAGAGGCTTCTGTGTATTCTGGTAAATATTGATGTTTTTCTGAGGAGGAAGTAGCTCTCAGGTATGTGACAGGATGTTCCACAGCGAGTGGAAACCGCTGCACTCACCTGCTGTTTCAAAGTTAAAAGTCCAAGCTCGCACGCTGAAGAAACTCTCAGTACACCTGCGCAGAACTGTTTATTCCCTCTGCATTGAAAACAAACAAAAAACTAACACTACAGTAAGTAAGTGCAGATACTGTGTTTATGAATTTGGAAAGCCTCTCATATTTAAGCCTGCAGCTGGGATGTTAATATGCTGCTGGCTGCTGGTGGGAGCGTGTTGGTAAAAAAAACTTAACCAGAAGCCGTCTGATGTCAGTAAACAGCACGCATGACACTCATATTTACCAAAGTGGCTGATATTTTCATACCAAAGGACAGCAAAGGGAACAGAACGTCAAAACATCTATTTATAAAACTCCCAGTCAGCCCTCCTTATCACATATCACATTTGCAAAAAGGACACAGTGTCTTTATCAGTGGGAATAAGACTTTTGCAGCCTCAGTTTTTGCCTCATGTGATATCTGAAGGTGTTTCCGTTCTGATAAAGTATATTTAAAGCTGCATTAATCAATATTTTTATACTTACAATGGATTAAATGTGACAGGTGTTTCTCATGTAACAAACCTACAGATAATTATCGCCAACTGCATTTTCCCCTCAGCCCTGCAGAGCTTTTTTAGCATCTTTCAGCTCATTGTTTTGATTTATGTTCTGGTGCTGCGCTGTTTAGCTTCCATTTCTCATCAACATTTTTTTAAAATACAGCCATTTTCTGCACAAAAGCTCTCAACAGTACGCTTTACACCCAGAACCAAGCAGCAGACACAGTTTGCAACAAGCATTTAACATCCAAAAGGCCAGATATTTGCCTCAGGGGTTGGTGGAAAGTCAAACTGAACTGAAAGCGGAGCGAATATTAAACTTGTTCTGTCTCTTCTGGATGTGTGCATAGGCAAAGAGCTAATACCTCAACTTTACAAGGAAAAAATGTGTCAGTGTTGTGTTTACAGCTTGTTGTGTTGACCCCGAATAGCCCAAAAATATTTTGTTTTAAGTCACTCCTGATGAATCATATGTGGCAGATGATCCTGAGCCCACGCTTCAAACTATTACATGCAGGTACCTCTCTGGTGTCCTTTCTCAAGGTGCACCTCTGGCCTAGCATCAGAAAAAGCAAGAAAAGTCAATGCCAAGATGAGGTTGGGGTGGTTGGATGGGTCAGACATGGGACTCTCATCCAGGAAACCAGGGTTCAGATCCTGTGTGTGGAAAAAAGTCAACATAGACTTGTTTTTTACTCAAGTTATGTAATGTAATTTAAGTACATAACATACTCATTTGAATCCAAACCATGAACCTAACCAAGTGACTTCGGTGCCTAATCCTAACCGAACTGCAACCACATCACAACATTAACAGTCCAAAAAGTCATAATTTATTAAATATGTCATAGCAAGCCTTATTTTGAAAGTCTTACCAGATGTTGCATTTGTGCAAAACTGATGCTAGAGGGATACTTATAGTATCATAATTTGAAATTTAGGGGCCACTGACCAAACTGCCACGAATTGACAGTCAAAACATGTTGCAGTTTAAAGTATAATTTTCCAGTTTGAGACACTTTGAGCTGCGGCTGTTGTCATATTGTCATAAAGCTGCACCACTTTTAGCTCTAGCCGCTTGTCACTGTCCCCTAGCGTGCAGTTTCTCAAGCTATAACTGTAAATAACCCACAGGCCTGTGTGCTCATGTCTGCATTGCAAGGATAACACTGTATTTTCACAAGTCTGTGTGGCTTCCAGGGTGAAAAAAGTCCTCAAATCTCCACTCTCCAACACTCTGTTTACACTCTCCTACAAGTACTTGTTAACCTACTTACTTATAGTTTAGCCTTGTGGTTTAAATGCTGACCTTAAAACAGAGAATTATATCTTAGCTGTGAGCTGGCTGATACTCAAGGGTGATTTGTGTTAACAGTTTCCTGAACTGCTTTCCCATCCTGCAGACATCTCTGATTACAGCACAAATTGATTTATTCACTGCTAACAAAGGAGAAAGTAAAAGGGAGGCTTTCATCAACCTCCGCCTCAAATATGTTTTGCTTCATCCTGTGAGAACAAGTTAAATACCATCCTGGTTTGCTCACCTCAAATCATCTCCTATACGTGTAGGAGACTGTTTGCACAGAGGAATGTAACCAGGAGGGGAAAATGCAGGAAGAACAAACTATGGTGACCTTGTGTAACGCAACAGACGTCATAACCTCCAACAGAGTCACCGTTGGTGGGAATGAAGAATGAGGGATGGAGGTAAGGATGGAGGAAGGCAGGGAGGTAATTGAGGAATGGATGTGTGTCTCCTAGGTGGCCGTGTTGATGCTCTGGGAGGATGTGGGCACCGGTCAGACCACACACACATACACACAAACAGAGACACACACATGCACGCTCGTAGCAAGGCCACGGCGAGCTTCAGCCGCAGTTATTGTTATGCAGAGGCTTCACCATGGTGGGACCATAGGAATTAGAGTCTGGGTTTGTACGCTGGTAGGTATTTGATTTTCGGTTTCTATAATGGAGGGTAATAAATTGTGGGTGTTTGTCATGGTGGGACTGCAGGAATTTGGCTCCGGCTTCGATGTTCCTGTTGAACTACAGTTAGGACTTGAAGGATCTGGACGAAGGAGGAAAAACATGCTTTGCAGAGTAGATGGTTTCCCATCCATACTGCATATTTTAGATAATTAGGGAACCAAATCTACATCATTTTCTATGTTTGTTGTTCTTCCATGGTGATAGCTAAGAGCAGTTTTCAATGCATTTGGCTATTTAGACCGATGGTAGACTATAAAATGTAAGTGTGATGGGAAAAGCAGAGAATAAAGTAACTTGCTGGACAGTCACTTATGCACCAATAGTTGTTGCAGACATGTCGAGTCATACGTATTTGTAGATAACATTACATTTTCACGACTAAATGAGCATTAATCAAACTTAAACTTAGGAAAAACATTGTATTGACTACTGTGTGGGTGTGGTGTGACCAGATTTAATAACAGTGATGGCTACAGAGGAAACAACCCCACAACTGTCAGCACATTTCAATTCATGTTGCTGAATCACAATTGGTGCATAGAAATACAGTACACGGCATCATATTTTTTCAACTGGGCTCCTCCTACTTCGAAATAGTAAGGAAAGCAGGGGAAAAAAACACAAAAACCCCTGAGAAGAATGAAAGTTCTTGCGTTCATGAAGTATACTTTCATAATGGAAGTCCATTTCCACCAGTTAAAAAAAAGTAATGACATTTAAATTAAAATTCATGATTATGAGATAAAACCTTTGACTTTAATGATAATTATGACTTTTTGTCTCTTTATCTCATAACTTCAACTTTTCTCACAATTCCAACTTTTTTTCTCACAATTCCAACTTTTTGTTCTCACAATTCCGACTTTTTTTTCCTTACAATTCCGACTTTTTGTTCTCACAATTCCAACTTTTTTCCTCACAATTCCAACTTTTTTCCCCCATATTTCCAACTTTTTTTTCCTCACAATTCCAACTTTTTTTCTCACAATTCCAACTTTATTTTCCCACAGTTCAAACTTTTTTCCTCACAATTCCAACTTTTTTTCCTCACAATTCCAACTTTTTTCCTCACAATTCCAACTTTTTTTCCTCACAATTCCAACTTTTTTTCTCACAATTCCAACTTTTTTTTCCTCACAATTCCAACTTTTTTTTCCTCACAATTCCAACTTTTTATCTCACAATTACAACTTTTTTCCTCACAATTCTAACTTTTTATCTCAAAATTCTAATTTTTTTCCCTCACAATTCCAACTTTTTTCCCCCCACAATTCCAACTTTTTTCTCAGAATTCCAATTTTTTATCTCACAATTCCAACTTTTTTCCTCACAATTCCAACTTTTTATCTCATAATTCCAACTTTTTTCCCACAATTACAACTTTTTTCTCACAATTACAACTTTTTTTCCTCACAATTACAACTTTTTTCCTCACAATTACAACTTTTTTCCCACAATTCCAACTTTTTTCTCAGAATTCCAATTTTTTATCTCACAATTCCAACTTTTTTCCTCACAATTCCAACTTTTTTCCTCACAATTCCAACTTTTTTCCCACAATTCCAACTTTTTTCTCACAATTCCAACTTTTTATCTCACAATTCCAACTTTTTTCCTCACAATTCCAACTTTTTTTCTCACAATTCCAACTTTTTTCCTCGCAATTACAACTTTTTTCCCACAATTCCAATTTCTTTCTCAGAATTCCAAATTTTTATCTCACAATTCCAACTTTTTCCCTCACAATTCCAACTGTTTTCCCACAATTCCAACTGTTTTCCCACAATTCCAACTTTTTTGCTCACAATTCCAACTTTTTTCTCAGAATTCCAATTTTTTTCTCTCAATTCCAACTTTTTTTCCCACAATTCCAACTTTTTTCCTCACAATTCCAACTTTTTTTTCTCACAATTCCAACTTTATTTTCCCACAGTTCAAACTTTTTTCCTCACAATTCCAACTTTTTTTCTCACAATTCCAACTTTTTTTTCCTCACAATTCCAACTTTTTTTTCTCACAATTACAACTTTTTATCTCACAATTACAACTTTTTTCCTCACAATTCTAACTTTTTATCTCAAAATTCTAATTTTTTTCCCTCACAATTCCAACTTTTTTCCTCACAATTCCAACTTTTTTTCCCTCACAATTCCAACTTTTTTCCCACAATTCCAACTTTTTTTCTCACAATTCCAACTTTTTTTTCCTCACAATTCCAACTTTTTTTCTCACAATTACAACTTTTTATCTCACAATTCCAACTTTTTTCCTCACAATTCCAACTTTTTATCTCACAATTCCAACTTTTTTCCCACAATTCCAACTTTTTTTCTCACAATTACAACTTTTTTTCTTCACAATTACAACTTTTTTCCTCACAATTACAACTTTTTTCCCACAATTACAACTTTTTTCTCAGAATTCCAATTTTTTATCTCACAATTCCAACTTTTTTTCTCACAATTCCAACTTTTTTCCTCACAATTACAACTTTTTATCTCACAATTCCACCTTTTTTCCTCACAATTACAACTTTTTTCTCACAATTCCAACTTTTTTTCTCACAATTCCAATTTTTTTCTCACAATTCCAACTTTTTTCCTCACAATTCCAACTTTTTTCTCACAATTCCAACTTTTTTTCTCACAATTCCAATTTTTTTCTCAGAATTCCAAATTTTTATCTCACAATTCCAACTTTTTCCCTCACAATTCCAACTTTTTTCCCACAATTCCAACTTTTTTGCTCACAATTCTAACTTTTTTCTCAGAATTCCAATTTTTTCTCTCAATTCCAACTTTTTTTCTCACAATTCCAACTTTTTTTCTCACAATTCCAACTTTATTTTCCCACAGTTCAAACTTTTTTCCTCACAATTCCAACTTTTTTTCCTCACAATTCCAACTTTTTTTCCTCACAATTCCAACTTTTTTTCCCACAATTCAAACTTTTTTTCCCCACAATTCCAACTTTCCTTTCTCACAATTCCAACTTTTTTTTCTCACAATTCCAACTTTTTATCTCACAATTCCAACTTTTTTCCTCACAATTCTAACTTTTTAGCTCAAAAAAAGTTGGAATTGTGAGAAAAAAATTGGAATTATTAGATAAAAAGTTGGAATTGTGAGGAAAAAACTTGGAATTGTGAGAAAAAAAGTTGGAATTGTGAGGAAAAAAGTTGGAATTGTGAGATAAAAAGTTAGAATTGTGAGGAAAAAAGTTGGAATTGTGATAAAATGTTGGAATTGTGAGAAAAAAAGTTGGAATTATTAGATAAAACGTTGGAATTGTGAGATAAAATGTTAGAATTGTGAGGAAAAAAGTTGGAATTGTGAGATAAAACGTTGGAATAGTGAGAAAAAAGTTGGAATTAATAGATAAAACGTTGGAATTATGAGAAAAAAAGTTGGAATTGTGAGAAAAAAATTGGAATTATGAGGAAAAAAGTTGGAAGTGTGAGAAAAAAAGTTGGAATTGTGAGAAAAAAATTGGAATTATTAGATAAAAAGTTGGAATTGTGAGGAAAAAAGTTGGAATTGTGAGAAATAAAGTTGGAATTGTGAGGAAAAAAGTTGGAATTGTGAGATAAAAAGTTAGAATTGTGAGGAAAAAAGTTGGAATTGTGAGATAAAATGTTGGAATTGTGAGAAAAAAAGTTGGAATTATTAGATAAAACGTTGGAATTATGAGAAAAAAGTTGGAATTATTAGATAAAAAATTGGAATTCTGAGAAAAAAGTTGGAATTGTGGGGGAAAAAAAGTTGGAATTGTGAGATAAAAAATTGGAATTCTGAGAAAAAAGTTGTAATTGTGGGAAAAAAGTTGGAATTGTGAGGAAAAAAGTTGTAATTGTGAGGAAAAAAAGTTGTAATTGTGAGGAAAAAAGTTGGAATTGTGAGATAAAAAGTTGGAATTGTGAGGAAAAGAGTTGGAATTGTGAGATAAAATGTTGGAATTGTGAGAAAAAAATTGGAATTATTAGATAAAACGTTGGAATTATGAGAAAAAAGTTGGAATTGTGGGAAAAAAGTTGGAATTATGAGGAAAAAAGTTGGAATTATTAGATAAAACGTTGGAATTATGAGAAAAAAGTTGGAATTATTAGATAAAAAATTGGAATTCTGAGAAAAAGTTGGAATTGTGGGGGAAAAAAAGTTGGAATTGTGAGATAAAAAATTGGAATTCTGAGAAAAAAGTTGGAATTGTGGGAAAAAAGTTGGAATTGTGAGGAAAAAAGTTGTAATTGTGAGGAAAAAAAGTTGGAATTGTGAGGAAAAAAGTTGGAATTGTGAGATAAAAAGTTAGAATTGTGAGGAAAAAAGTTGGAATTGTGAGATAAAATGTTGGAATTGTGAGAAAAAAAGTTGGAATTATTAGATAAAACGTTGGAATTGTGAGATAAAAAGTTAGAATTGTGAGGAAAAAAGTTGGAATTGTGAGATAAAACGTTGGAATAGTGAGAAAAAAGTTGGAATTATTAGATAAAACGTTGGAATTATGAGAAAAAAAGTTGGAATTGTGAGAAAAAAATTGGAATTATGAGGAAAAAAGTTGGAAGTGTGAGAAAAAAAGTTGGAATTGTGAGAAAAAAATTGGAATTATTAGATAAAAAGTTGGAATTGTGAGGAAAAAAGTTGGAATTGTGAGAAAAAAAGTTGGAATTGTGAGGAAAAAAGTTGGAATTGTGAGATAAAATGTTGGAATTGTGAGAAAAAAAGTTGGAATTATTAGATAAAACATTGGAATTATGAGAAAAAAGTTGGAATTATTAGATAAAAAATTGGAATTCTGAGAAAAAAGTTGGAATTGTGGGGGAAAAAAAGTTGGAATTGTGAGATAAAAAATTGGAATTCTGAGAAAAAAGTTGTAATTGTGGGAAAAAAGTTGGAATTGTGAGGAAAAAAGTTGTAATTGTGAGGAAAAAAAGTTGTAATTATTAGATAAAACGTTGGAATTATGAGAAAAAAGTTGGAATTATTAGATAAAAAATTGGAATTCTGAGAAAAAAGTTGGAATTGTGGGGGAAAAAAAGTTGGAATTGTGAGATAAAAAATTGGAATTCTGAGAAAAAAGTTGTAATTGTGGGAAAAAAGTTGGAATTGTGAGGAAAAAAGTTGGAATTGTGAGGAAAAAAAGTTGGAATTGTGAGGAAAAAAAAGTTGGAATTGTGAGATAAAAAGTTAGAATTGTGAGGAAAAAAGTTGGAATTGTGAGATAAAATGTTGGAATTGTGAGAAAAAATTGGAATTATTAGATAAAACGTTGGAATTATGAGTAAAAAGTTGGAATTGTGGGAAAAAAGTTGGAATTATGAGGAAAAAAGTTGGAATTATTAGATAAAAAGTTGGAATTATGAGAAAAAAAGTTGGAATTGTGGGAAAAAAGTTGGAATTATGAGGAAAAAAGTTGGAATTGTGAAATAAAAAATTGGAATTCTGAGAAAAAAGTTGGAATTGTGGGAAAAAAGTTGGAATTGTGAGGAAAAAAGTTGGAATTGTGAGATAAAAAGTTAGAATTGTGAGGAAAAAAGTTGGAATTGTGAGATAAAATGTTGGAATTGTGAGAAAAAAGTTGGAATTATTAGATAAAACGTTGGAATTGTGAGATAAAATGTTGGAATTGTGAGAAAAAAAAGTTGGAATTATTAGATAAAAGTTGGAATTATGAGATAAAATGTTGGAATTGTGAGAAAAAAAAGTTGGAATTATTAGATAAAAGTTGGAATTATGAGAAAAAAGTTGGAATTATTAGATAAAAAATTGGAATTCTGAGAAAAAAGTTGGAATTGTGGGGGAAAAAAAGTTGGAATTGTGAGATAAAAAATTTGAATTCTGAGAAAAAAGTTGTAATTGTGGGAAAAAAGTTGGAATTGTGAGGAAAAAAGTTGTAATTGTGAGGAAAAAAAGTTGTAATTGTGAGAAAAAAAGTTGTAATTGTGGGAAAAAAGTTGGAATTGTGAGGAAAAAAGTTGGAATTGTGAGATAAAAAGTTAGAATTGTGAGGAAAAAAGTTGGAATTGTGAGATAAAATGTTGGAATTGTGAGAAAAAAGTTGGAATTATTAGATAAAACGTTGGAATTATGAGAAAAAAGTTGGAATTATTAGATAAAAAATTGGAATTCTGAGAAAAAAGTTGGAATTGTGGGGGAAAAAAAGTTGGAATTGTGAGATAAAAAATTGGAATTCTGAGAAAAAAGTTGGAATTGTGGGAAAAAAGTTGGAATTGTGAGGAAAAAAGTTGTAATTGTGAGGAAAAAAAGTTGGAATTGTGAGATAAAAAGTTAGAATTGTGAGGAAAAAAGTTGGAATTGTGAGATAAAATGTTGGAATTGTGAGAAAAAAAAGTTGGAATTATTAGATAAAAGTTGGAATTGTGAGATAAAATGTTGGAATTGTGAGAAAAAAAAGTTGGAATTATTAGATAAAAGTTGGAATTATGAGAAAAAAGTTGGAATTATTAGATAAAAAATTGGAATTCTGAGAAAAAAGTTGGAATTGTGGGGGAAAAAAAGTTGGAATTGTGAGATAAAAAATTGGAATTCTGAGAAAAAAGTTGTAATTGTGGGAAAAAAGTTGGAATTGTGAGGAAAAAAGTTGTAATTGTGAGGAAAAAAAGTTGTAATTGTGAGAAAAAAAGTTGGAATTGTGGGAAAAAAGTTGGAATTGTGAGATAAAAAGTTAGAATTGTGAGGAAAAAAGTTGGAATTGTGAGATAAAATGTTGGAATTGTGAGAAAAAAAGTTGGAATTATTAGATAAAACGTTGGAATTATGAGAAAAAAGTTGGAATTGTGGGAAAAAAGTTGGAATTATGAGGAAAAAAGTTGGAATTGTGAGAAAAAAGTTGGAATTGTGAGGAAAAAAGTTGGAATTGTGAGAAAAAAAGTTGGAATTGTGAGAAAAAATTGGAATTATTAGATAAAAAGTTGGAATTGTGAGGAAAAAAGTTGGAATTGTGAGAAAAAAGTTGGAATTATGAGGAAAAAAGTTGGAATTATGAGAAAAAAAGTTTAAATTATGAGGAAAAAGTTGGAAGTGTGAGAAAAAAAAAGTTGGAATTGGTTTCTCATAATTCCAACTTTTTATCATAGAAAGAAGTAGAGTGAGAGGACAGGTTTCAGGGCCTTTAAATTTGTCTGTGGAGGTTTAGGAGTATTTACAGTATGTTTGAGTGTCTGCGTGTATCATTAGTGAGTACTTTTAGGTTATTAAATATCACTTTGCTGAGAGTATGTCAGCATTGCAGACTTTGCTAAATTATGAATTCCTCAGAAATGTGACATGTTGATAGATTTCAGAGATAAGTGTTCTTTGTTTGCACAAAGGAAAGTTGGAAGTTGAGATTTAAAACACTTGATACAGATTATGTTTCAATTACTCGTCTCAATGAGGTCGACTTACCGGACAACACCAGACAAGCAGGAATGCACGCCCATTATTTACAGATCCTGGCCATGAAACCCCGAGTGAATTATACCTGTTAATCAGCTGCACTGAAAGGCGTTTGACGTCAGAGGTTGGACAAAGCTAACAGAACAAGAGGTGTGAAGAGTGTGTGCGTGAGTTTGTTTGTGTGGGGCAGGTGGGGCTGTCGAGGTTAAAGGTTAAGAGGGGTTGATGGGTGGGGCAGTGGTGGTTGTCCGGCGAAAGCTGCTCAGCAAACACAGCTTGCTGTCACAAACACACCAGATATATGAACAGCCACAAGTCTGTGAGAGACACAGAGGACGGATGAGTGTGTGAGGGCGGGAGAGGAAGGCAGGGAGGCAGATCGAGAGCTCACGAGAGGGAAAGAGCGAAGGAGGGAGGCCCTCGGTTTACTCACAGTGTTGTGATATGTTCGTCATGTTTTCACACCGGGGGGATTCTCAGACGGCTTGTTTCCATTTCACTGTCTGGCATTTAGCTACAACTAGGGTGACCAGATGTCCTGAAAAATTCATCACAGTCCCGACTTACTAGAATTTGTCCCAAATCTCGAATCCTGTCGCATTTATGGTGAAAACTTTTAATAAACCAGAGTTCTGATTAGTTATAACCTACTAAAACATTGCTGTAGCTCTCTGTTGGCTCCATCAGGGATTGAAGGGGTTACCTTTGAAAATTTTAAAGTCCATAACCTGTGGCTGTAGACTGATGGTAGATGTAGTTCTTTTAGCCTTGTACAGCCGTGTAAGGAGAGATCAGACGCGCATAGCAATGAAAGATGAGATAGGCACTGAACTGATTAAATGAATAAAAAAATAATAATTGTATGTAACAGATAATGATTTACACACTTGCACACAACACAGTTCATTGTTTTTATTTTCCTAACAAAAGTTCTGGATGGGACATGAAATGATATAATATGAGATGAGTCCAGATGAGAAGAGGTGAGTTTGAAACAAAATGAGCCATCCTGAGATGAGATGATCTTCAATGACGACCTGAGAAATTAGGAATGGCATGTATGAGATTATGATGATGACTTCATGAGATGTAATGAGATATACTTAAAGTGAATTAACACAAACTTTACTGAGGAGGTGAGATCGCAAGAGACCAAGATTTTACATTTAGGAGACACTTTTGTCCAAAGCAACTTACAGTAATTCATACATTGATGGCATACGAGGTGCTGACCAGCATGCCAAAGGACACTTCAACATGCAGACCAGGGGAATCGAACCAGCGACCTTTTGATAACAAGACGGTGGCTTTACTCCTGAGCCACAGCCACCCCAAGATGAGGTGAGGTGAGCGGAGATGAGATCAAAAAAGTTGTAATTGGGAGAAAAAAAGTTATAATTCCAAAAAGCAAGTTAACATGAACTTTACTGAGGAGGCAAGATGAGATCATGTCAGACCAAAGTATTACATTTAGGAGACGCTTTTGTCCAAAGTGACTTACAGCAATTCATACACTGCTGGCATACAAGGTGCCGACCAGCATCTTTCCCAAGTACACTTCAACATGCAGACCAGGGGAATCGAACCAGCGACCTTTTGATAACAAGACGGTGGCTCTACCCCTGAGCCACAGCCACTCCAAGATGAAATGAGGTGAGCAAAGATGAAATTAAAATGTAATGAAATCAGATAAAACTAGATGATATGTTTTGTTGATGAGATGAGATCAACTTTACTGATTTGTAGAAAAAACCTGAGATGAAACGAGACAACAAACTTTACAAACTAAATGACAAAAGTGACAACACGATTCTTACTGAGCAGTTACAATGAGATTTGTTTCGGATGAGACAATATAGGAAGAGGTAAGATTAGATTGAATTAATTTACGACATGAGATGAACTTTATAGGTGAGATGAAAAGAGACCAAACCAGATGAGAAAGACCAAACAGGCTCGGGTAAGACTTCAGCTAACTCCATCTCCGCGTTTCAGTCCTGTGACCGGTTCAATCCGACCCTCAAAGCACAAATCTGCCACCACATCAGAGGTTTTCTTTTTAGCTCTCAGTATAGACTCTTGCCTTTTTTGCCTTAATTTATCCTGGGAATATTTGCCAAGCACACATACTCTCTTTCATCAACACCCTGCTTCACACGTACAAAGTTACACACATCCATAGCTGGCAGCTGCCCAGTGCGACCACAGTCTTCTAGTGTTGGTCCACTGGGCAGCTCCACCAGAGCAATTTGGACGTTAAGAAATGTGCTCAAGGACATTTCTATGGTATTAGCTGAAGGAGAAGGAGAGCCGGTCACATTCACTTCCCTGATCCTCATTTTTCTTGGCAAATCAGACATCCAAAACATCAATCTTCTCACCAGACCACTTGTCTAAACATAAGGCCTGCACATATTGGAACTAGACGCTTTTTGTAATGAAAGACATTTGGAAGATACAATCCGGCATTCAATGAAAAGATCTTGGAAGTCTTTGGCCTCAGGTCAACAAACACTACCTGTCTGTCCGAAGCAGAGATTCTCAAAGTTTGATGACAAAATGCCAATTTAAGGATCCAGCATAGGATTGAGGGCACACAGGAAACGCCATGAACTTAGTCGGCTTTGTGATCGATCTCATGATCGCATTTAACTTTATTTTCCTTGAGCGCTGAATTTACCTGTTTTCAGATAAGGCTGATCCCTTTTTTGTCCCACAATTTGGTCCGTTTTTCATCTTTTCTCCTCAACCATACAGCATTTTTTTCTATGGTGGCTTGTTCATCTCACTTTCACATTAACCTGTCGAGTCATCCGCCAAAATCTCTAGCTTCGGCTAACAGCACTAGCACTGATTACAAAACGTAATTCCTGTGACGGTTGTGACGTACCTTTCAACAAGTTTTCATTTCTAACCCGACAGATGCTTGTAATGAGGGTTTCACCAACTGATGTGAAAAGCGCATCTGCGATCGCATCCGCCATCTTGGATTCCTAGGCGTACCAATATATGTCTTGGCCTAACCAATAGAAGTTGGGTCAGGAAGTCGTAGTATGCAGAGGATGATGGGAAAAGTTTTTTTTCTTTATTGGCCTTTTTAATGATAGGACAGCTTCAGAGATGACAGGAAACAGGGTGGTGACACGCAGTAAAGGGCCCCTGGTGGGGACTCGAACCCAGGGTTGCTGCAGCAAGGACAAAGCCTCTGTACATGGGACAGCTGCTCTACCAACTGAGCTAATCAGCAGCATGCAAGTTTAGACTTTTGACCTGATGATGGCGTTTAGTGAAACGTTAAGGCATCACCAAAGTTAACAGAGTTCATTCAGAGGGAAATCTATTGTTGAGGCCTTGCACTCAAAACCATAATGCCAGTCAAGTCAGTAGCTGTTGAGATTTTTTTTCAGTTTTGACCGAAGACTGAATGCTAGCAGCTAGCATGTCTAAATGAACTCATCTCCTCTTTGTGAAGTCAGTCCGTTCTGTTAAAAAAAGTTTGGCCCACTGTCTCACATGACTTATGTCTTACAGCAGAATCGCTATTATATAATGACCGAGTCAGGTGCCAGACAGCACGGATGGTCTTCCTCAGTGATTCATCTGTGGCTCAGTCTTCCTGGCAAACGGCTCGCGCGCTCACCTCACTCTGAGAGCCCTCTCGCTTCCAACGCGGCAACACGCTGCTCTGCTCAGACCAGTCTGAACTGCCTCTCGCTCGGACGCGGCCGCTCCGGCATCAAACGATATTTTTAATCAAGTGGTCAGAAGCTATTGCACAAACATTCTAAAGTAGCTTAGGTCAACAGTGTCCCAGAGCCTGTTCTGTTAGCTGGAATGCTCCTGTGCGCCGCGAACAGGCCTCTCTTTGTGCTTCAGTCCAGCAGCCTCACGCCACACCGCACCGCTCTGGAATCCTGTTTGTTTTCTTTCAAATTTCTCAACCTAGTTCGCTCCGATGTAGAAGCCTTAGTGTATCATGTGTGTGTGCGTGTGTGTGCATGCTGTTTGTGAAGGTGCGCGCTAAGTGTGCATCTGTGTTTGTACCCCATACGGCAGCAACAGTATGGCTCATTGAGCATGTGCTCATTTTAAGCCGGTGCCAAAGTTCACAAGCTTTAAAGTGGAACATACTGCAGGGTTAAAAATTATTAAGCTTTGAGCCTGTGTAAATCCAGCCAGCCCCCCAGTTTAGGTTGTTAATGTGAGGAGTAACAGATAGATGCCTATTGGACCAAACTCTGCTTTTGGTAGCCAACAGGCCTGGTTTTTTAATTCACTTTAATCCAATCAATGCTGGATTTCTTTAACAGCGTTTGCTCTGGTATTTTAATGTGTGTCTGATTGAAATACCAGGATTACTGAAGGCTTGTTCATGTTGAATTTCTTCTACATTGAGACAAAACGACGAGACAAAACCTTCAACTTGAATCTGTTGTTTTGCATTCTTGGACTCCCCCACATTCATTTCTAGTCAATCCACTTATCTAACCAGTAATCTGCAATTATCCACAATACAGAGGGCTTGTTAACGCCCTACGTGCTGACTGGACAAACACCTCAGGCCTTCCCTCTCATACTTCCAGTCCTCCTCCCCCTTTCTCCTCATTTCTACTGTTGGCTGACCAAACCAGAGGAATTCATTATCCCAGAAACCTTTTGCAGAACAGAGTGAGCCAAGCAGGGGAGGGCTATTCTTCTTTCCTGGACTTCCTGACAATGAAACCATGGCATACAGTCAGCTTATTATTATTGCCACTGATGACCACTGATCCTTTGCCATGTGAACTGTCACCCCGGCCACCTGGAAGCCTTGTTTTTTACCCTGAACAACCTGGTTCTGTCTGCAAAGAATGGATTTAATTTATGTTGGAAAGAGGACTTTTTCATAGGAATTTTGGCATGGTGAAAGGGACTAAATCATGTGAAAATATTCCAGTCATCTCAACAATTGAGTGGTCAGTTGAGTTCCAGTGAGACAAACATTATATCTTGAAATAAAAAAAGACAGTTTTACTAGTTTTCTATCCATACCTATTCATGCTTTGCAGGGTTGTGCAGTGCTGGAGCTTATCCCAGGAGGTGTCTGTGATAAGGCCGGCACAAAGTACTGTATAGCCCGGCAACCATTCACACTCACGTTCACACCTATGGGCAGTTCAGAGTTGCTAATTCACTTATTGGGACTGTGGGAGGAAACATGTGCAGACATGAGGCGAACTTCACACATAAGCCGGTCAAGCCTCAGTGAACAACAACCTCCGAGCTACTAGCCTATGTCCTGAAAATAGCCTCACCTGAAGACTAACCTGGTCGCTAATGGAAAGATAATGAGTGCAGCCAGACCTGTCTCATTACTGTGGAGATACATGACACTAGCCTACATATGACAAACTTCAAAACATATAAGCCTCATAAGGATGGAATATTACACAACCATTTGCCCTGGAGTTTGTACATTTCTGCAATCTGTTACTATTTGTGGTTGATTGTTTTTGGTATTTCTTCTCTCAGGAAACTCAGCAGCTGGTTCAGTTTAGTTGGTGAGGTTGTTCTCTTTGTGCAGCTTCTCCTGAAGTTTTACAACAGCCTACCTCTGATAAGCCAGCTTGAAGAGTGACAGGTAAAGGGGATGAGAAAAAAGAGGGCTGACATTCAGCAAAGGGTGACAATGTTGTGCTCATGATCTGGTTAGGTTAAGGAATAAAACCCACTTGGTTAGTGTTAGCAAAAGATCAAGTTTTGGGATACAATACCTGTTTTTGTTGCCACAAACACGACTGGAAATTGTTCTTACAAATGCTGAAAAGCAGCACCACCGCCCCCTTCATCTTGCGACAAGAAAGTGAGGTCATAAACTTGTAACCTGAACGTGATATGACACGTATTGTAGAGATATCGATGTGGTACGTGGACATGTACAAATGTGAACATATGAGTAAACTGCCAACATTTTATCCTGGCGACTTTGTCCTTTTGACTTATAAATGACATAATAGTTGTTATGCAGATGATAAACAACTTTATGCCTAAATACTGACTGTACTGTCTTGCTTTGCTGTTTTCTCTTATTGCATATCCAAACATTTCCTGCTGTTGAATGACTCCAAGGCAGACATGATATTCATACAACTTTGTTGTTATCTCACAATGTTTCTCGAAATATCCATCGGCTGCCTTTCCTTAAAACATTTCTCTTACTGATGCATTTGACTTTGCTTCAAACCCTTTTCTGCTCCATTTCCAGTAACCTGAGGAAATGCCATTTCTGGGCTGTCCCACTAAATGCCACATATAGGCGGCCCCTTCTAATACTGCAGGGGTAAGCTGCTCTGAAAAAGCCCCTCCAAAATACTCTGCAGGGCGGTGTGTCCTCAATGTCCTGCACCTGCATAAACACACCGAGCCAGAGGAGCTGCCTGCCGCCCTGCCAGGCACGCTAAACCACATGTCCAAAAGGCTGGAGAAAAACATACCTGGGAACAGTTACCGTGAGAAGCAGAGGTAAAGTAGAATACAGTTAACCACAAAAGGTTGCAGTCAGGAGGCACGGTGAGAAAGGTGCAACGTTCAGTTTATGCACGCTAAGTGAAAGTCAGAGTCAAAGTACACACAAAACACAGAACGTTAAACGTGTGATATAAAACAAAGAAATAGTCAAAAGTCACAAGGACAGAAAAAAGAGAAACCGGATGGGTGGAGGCGACAAAGAAAAGGAAAAAACATCACGACTGAAATCAGATTGGGTGAGAAAAAACAATTTGGAAACTTCAGGGATAATTAAGTGAAATAAGCGTATAAAGGGTATAACGTGTTGGGAGCAGAGAGAGTGAGAAACGGGCCTCCGAGACAGGCCGCGTATTGACACGCCGCGACAGAACACCTACCTGTCAGACGTGCCCCGTAAAGGCTCTCCGCAGTGGGACAAGGCTTCATATTCACACAGCATCACATGACACCTCGCAGTTACGTAACTGTCGCAACCTTCAATCATTGTATTGTAAGTGAAACCTCACAAGGGGCCCCCGGCCATACATGCTGCCCCGCTTTATAGCACAGGAGGCTCCATTTTAGGTGGCGGGGGCCTCCATATTTCATCCTGGAGGGATCTAAGCAGTAAAAATGTCCTCAGGTCAGCTTCTAAATCTTGTTTACTCAGTTTAACCAATGAAAATACTGAACATTTTTATACATTACGGTCATATGAGGTTATTGTGTGGTCACAGGTCACAGTTACAAAATGCATTACATGAATTGTAAAAAATGCAACTTTGTTCCCACTGATTCGACAGACACCAGAGTGATGGTTCCTTCCTGCGTCATCGCCTCCCCCTACTCCTCCTCTGCTGCTGTTGGATTTATATGCTGAGCAGGACTGGATACAGCTGGAAAAATAGCAGTGAACTCACAGTCGATGATGCATGAGACATATTTGTTGTAACATGTGGATGATAATACTTTTAACTGGATTAAGATCTGTAAAAATGACAAACTAATAATCCTTCAAGCAGACATTACAGTAAGCTGCCCTGCTGCATTTTGGCTCTTGATAAAAAACAGCTGTCACTGCTTCAAATAGAGACGTACTGAAGGGTAACGGAGTTTTAGTTGAACTCAGGTCATACGTTGACATGCTTATTTGAAAGCTGACAGTATGAAGTCAATTTGGAGAAACTTATAAGGAATAAGTCAACATTTTAGGAAATACACAAATTCACATAAATAGAGTGAGAGTTAGACGAGAAGATTGATACCTTTCTCATTATGAAGCAGGAGCCAGGAGACGGTTAGCTAAGCTTAGCATATACTGGTCTGGCCATAATGGGGGAATAATGGTGAGCTTAAAAAAAACAAAAAAAACATATTTGCTTATTTATTGTTGCTCAAAGGTGCAGTATTTAAAAGTTGGCGTCGAAGTCATACTCAAAACGAATGCGGGGCAGCGTATCCCCAGAATCTCCGTTAACTGCTGCCTACTGTAGCTACCGCTCGCTAGCTAGCCCAGTTAGCCATGCAGCTAGTGGTCATAACTGAGAAATTGTAGCACCAGGGGAGTGTTGGTGATTTATATGTTGGCGTATGGATAGCACAAGAGCTGTGAACTGAGATCTCCGGGGCTAGCTGGTTAGCACATTAACTTAAGATAGACGTCATAATGCCAAAAAAAATTATTTATTCAGTCTGTTAATAATTTTAGTACATTTTTTGACGTTTTCAACTAAAATTTGTACATATTGCACCTTTAAGTATTACTAGCATTACTAGCCAAGAGGTAGGCCTAGCTAGTGTGAGTGAAGGAGCCACTACCACCTGTGAAAAAGAGGACGATGTTGATAATTGCAAAAAAGTAAGAAAATCTGCCTCCTAGCAATCTAAGACTAAGTTTATTACACCGTATTTGTTTGATATGTAAAAACACGGTTGTGGTTGAGTTTCCTGGCTCGACACAGTGACTGTCTGACGTCTTGTCTTGCTAAGCTATGTTAAGGTAGCGTCTACTGCTTTTATATTTTCCATGAAGACGTGAGAGTAGTTTCCACTCAAACCTATTATTAGTTATGTAACTTTTTAAGGAAAGAAACTTTTTTGTGTTGAGGAACCAGTTGAGCTTGCTTTCACTGGCTGTTGTCCACATATTTTCCAAACGGACAGCATGGTTTACTCACCAGTCATTTATCATTACACTATTTTAAAACTTTTGCGTGTCGGCCCTGAATCACTGCTGGTGAGAGTGGAAAACATACATCTTCCTGTCCGTGCTGAGGTAGGATACACATGTGAAACTCTGGTTGTCTGCTGTCGGTTTGACAGCTACCTGCGTCATCACTTCCTCCTCACTTTGCTGAGGAATCCACCTTCCACTGTTGCAGCTGGGGAATATTCCATGTTGTTGTGAAGAGGATGCTGGGAGCATAATATTTTCCACTGTCAGTTCGGAGTGGGCAGGTATGCAGAAAGTAAAGAACACTCTGTCAACATATGGCACACTTGGATGCGGAGATATTGCAGTTTGTGCATTAAGTTGAACTTACTCTACTCATGTTTTAACCTGCATCTTATACAACAAATCTTTCCTTGCCCTGTCCGTTCTTTACCTGATTACTGAATGCATGCAAAATGCATCACTCCATCTCCCTTCGTTGTGTTCGCTTCAGAAAAAGCAGCAGCCGTTTAACTTGGGAACCACGGACAACATAATACTTTGAGAACTACTTTTAACAAAGGAGAGAGAAAACGGTGAGTAACAACAGGCCAGCTGTGACCTTCCAGCTAACAGAGTCGAGCACAGAAGGGTCAGATTGCCATCAGACAGACAGGCAAACAGACAGACAAACAGACACGGGGCGAGGGTGTAGGCTGCAGTCTGGCCTTGCAGCTCTCGCAGACAGATGGGGAGAGGCCTTTCGTTCCAGACACACAGACAGACAGGGAGGGGTCCTGTTAGCCACTCTGCAGAAAAACTGCATATCTGGAAACAATTAGAGCCGATGGGAACCCTGGCCCGGCTGTTCCTATAGCACCAGCACAGTTCTATCAAGAAGGAACAGTTTGCTCTCCTAATGAGTATTTCTTCACCGAAACCCACCAGTCACAGAAGCAGAGTTTATTATTCCGCCCAAATCTTCTGAAGCAGCAGCTAACCGTATTGTGTTTTAATCCTTTATTGAGTTAAGAACACATTTGTGTTTACACTGACAGCCTTGCAAAAAGGGAAAGTCCTTGAGGAGTAATATTTTCACAGCCGTTTATGAAAGGGAACACACCTGATCGCGCTAATCGTTAGCCTCTCGTTCATTTCGTTTAGTCATCTGAAAACGGCCTTCCCTTTTTGCAGCGTTCAGCACTAACGACTCCGTCAGAGGACCGATGTGTTGTTGACTTTGAATGTTCCTGCGTTGGTTTTTCGTCGTCGAGGCCAAAAGGTCCCACCAGGTTTTTCACGGCGGAGCCAAAACTCCAGCAGTGATGAAAGGGGACTCATTGCACACTTTCCTAATAAGAGCGTTTGTGGCTCGAACATTGTCCTTAAGGATCAATGTTTTTTTTCTTGGTGTTGATGTCGGTGCCAATATGGAAAGCCGAATCCGTGAGCTGGTTTTATGTTCAAACCGCATAGAAAGCACTTTGAAGTTCATGAATTTATGCCATTAATCAGACGATTGCTGGAGAGTTATACAGCGCTGTAACTATTTCACCACGTTAGGACAGTGGACACTGTACAGACACACTTAGAAACCTTTTATTTTATGGATCATCCATGAGTATTGTGACTATTGTGACAGATTAAAGTGTCCTGTTCCTCTGCTAGCATTATCATCAATATTGTCATGATTGGGACTTTTGGTGTGGCTGTTGTTGAGTGTTGTGTTTTCAGAGGTGCTCTGCAGAGGTTGGACGTGGCATCCCTGATGGGTCCTCTCACACACCTGCAGCGAATTCGATCATCAGCGCCAGCTCAAATACTCTCCTCTCTACTTGCTGCCAGATTATTTTGTCTCCCTGATGTGGTACATTGTCTCTCAGGCAGCACGGCTACCTGCGATTCTCGTCTCTTGTATCATTGTGTTTGCAATTACGCTAACTTTGTCTCTCCGCGACCTCTCCAGTGATCGACCAACCTTTAAGTTCCAGCTGCACTGCCATTCTGCCAGCCAGCCTCCAGCACCTCACTCACATGGGGTATCACCTGACTCTTCAGTTTCCCTCAGGTCTGCAGAGCTTTTCAGTGTCTTTCAACATATTCACTGCTGTCACTTGCACTGCTCTCATCAGTGTTATTTTCAACAATAGAGCCCTGATAAACCCACTGAGTCCGCCCCTGCACAAATCATTATCAATATCATTACAGTCATCGTTATAATTCTCGGTGCAGACGGCCCTTTCCTGCAAATTTTTGAGGCTTTTCCTCTCTGTAGAGAGCTTGTAGGTATGATATTATATAAATAATATAAGTAAATAAGCAGCTTGTAAATAATTGGTATGTGTGACTGAGGTATAGTAAATTGGAGTTTGTGTTCCTGGCAGGCAGCTGCTAAATAATCCGAAACTAGTCAACAAGCTCTGTAGCGGGAACACTCTGTATCTGACAGTAAACAAACAGGCTGTAAACGTAAACCACTAAGCTTTATATGAAACTGTGTGAGAGTACAGTTCTCCTGCTGACAGCCAGTAAATAACCATCCAGTAAAACTGACGGTAAACACACACACTTTCAAGACCAGCTTGACATCTCAGGCAACCTCAGTAAGAGCACATGAATTAAAATGAAAGCCTTTAAAAAGTCTAATGATAGAAAAACAGTGTGAGTTTATTTGATGTTGAGGAATGTTAAGGTGAAGTCTTGACCTGGATCGCTGCACATCACGGACTCAAACACCTGTCTTGGAAGCAGCAACCCACAAAGCAAAATGTCTGTTTTTTTCTCTCCTTGAAGTAACATTTACCTTGGCAGCGAATGAGACAAAGCAGCAGCGTGTGATTAAAGCCGATGTTTTTATTCAAGGCTTTTACAGGAAGCTAATTAGCTGAGGTATGCAGTCGTGTGCCAAGCTAATAGGGGGAAGCTGACATTCCTGCAGGGAAGCGGCGGCCTCAGAAAGCTACAGAATATGTATTTACATTCACGGCCCACGCTGTGTGAGACACAAGACGTTCGATTCAAACAGCTCACATCATAGATTTTTTTTTTTTTATTCAAACATTGAAAAAAGCTAGGATGTGGTCTTACTCAGTGAACCACAAGGTGAGTAAATCCAAGAACCCGGACAACCTTCGCAGGTCATTTGTCCTGTTGTAACAGTCACTTTGACGTTAAAAAAACAACACTGACTGATTGGTGCTTCAGAGCCTCACTGCTACACTGAAAAACATGGCTTGGGTGAAATGCACCTGATACCACAAAGCATGTCATAAGAGAGAAGCACATGCAGAAAATGTACCTTTTTGAAAAACAGTGGTTTGCATGTGTTTTCAGCGATGTGGCCTTTAAGGTTGCAGAAATTTGGATGACTTTTAGCTCCAGTTTCCTGTTGAGGTTTAATGCACTTATTGTAAGCCGCATTATACAATTGCACATGCTATGAATGTAATGTTATGTAATCTCCGTAAGCTTTTCAATTTGGCATATTCACACAGGCAAAATAACTGCAACATGACCAAAAAGACAGCATTTTAATTAAGCTGCTACACACTGGACCTAGTCAGTTTCTTTTCTTCCACTGGTTTATATCAATTTTAGCGTAGTTCCCCTTTAATTGCCAGCCCTATCTTTTTCATGGCATCTTGCAAGTTTAAGTATTAAGACAAAAAAATTCAAGCGTAAAGAAACAGCTTGCCCGCCCTTATAAAACTCGCTATTTAAAGCTCTGTATGTTGTTTGTTTAATTCATACACGAATAGAAATGTAAAAAGTCAATTTGTGGTTTTGTGGCGTCACATGCTGTAACTATTTCCAGTTGATCCAACTATAGCTCTGCTCTATTCAAGAGTCCCAGTGAGCTGTGACAGTGTGACAGTGAGCCAGCATGCATGACAACAGGACCCTGAAACCTGAAAACATCATTCATTTTGTTATTTACACCTGTGATTCTGCTACTGCGGCATGTCAAAATGTCTTCCACCATGTACAACCAAAACTTTTCACTTGTATTTGAGTATCGAATAAAAAAATAAACGGGATATAACGTGTTATTTAGTGAATTTTAGATGTATTTTTTAAATGTTGCCCTTAACAAAGGTAGCTGTTTCCCCATACTTCCAGTTTTTATGCTAAGCTAGGCTAATCACCTCCTTGCTCTTGCTCAGCCCAGCCACCAGAATAAAATGTTGGCAGAAATTAAGCCTCAACAAACTGACAAGCTTAGTCATTTTTAATGTGCTCCACTGAAATGCCTCCATCGAAGTTGTAGCTCTGTGTGTGGCAGGACCTGTGCTATATTTAGACACCATCACCTGCAGAGGGCAGAGCATCTTCAGGGTCACAGACACTTCATGACCCTCAGAGTTCACCCTTTGATTCAGCACAAGGCGTCTTTTAAATTGCGGTGGATTTCACTGGCGATCGCTTCAAAAGCTGGAGAGACTCATCTGACCATCACGGTTCAATATGACTTCCTGAGGAGGAAGCTCTCAGTGTGTCGGACACAACGTCTAAGATTAGAAACCTTCTCCGACCTCCGGCTGACAGGTCACCGAAACAGAACAGAGGCCATCCGGGACCCACATGGAGTTGTGTTTAAGTAAAGACCACCTGACTTCCACATCCATGTGTGTGGTACTGAATCTACAGCTGAGCTGAGTTTCTGCTGTTTGTTGAAAGAGTTACAGCCCAAATTCTCATCAGTGTGTCTAGTCTAAACACTTTCCAGGACACAGGTTTTAAAAAGGCGGTTTCCAGTCTCTTGCTCTGCCTCCCCGGCCCCTTGTTATATCTGTACAAATGTTCCCATACACTCCACCTGTGAGCTCCAGCCAGTCAGAAATGCTTTGTCCAAGGCACATGAAAGCAATATCTTCTCCCTTGTTAACACAGACTGGTAAATACATTCCCCCAGATGACCCTAACTAAATGATTTATGAGAAAAATCGACCAAAAAATGCGATCCACCTTCCAACAATGCCCCTCTGGCACGAAACGGTCAATATATTATCCCTCGGCCCATTACCCCGAGTAATCCTAAACCCAACTATTTGGTGCGGGCTGTGCCTGAAAAAGATTGGGTCTCATGCATGTTTCCAGTCTGAACATTTTCCACCACTCTGGGCTTTAAATAGACACACTTTCCATCTTGACAGTTCATCTGCCCACCAACCCCCATTGTTAAATCTCAACAAATCATCCCAGGCTCCGGATCCATTATTAGTTTCCAATGCCTGTCTCTTCATGGTCAGACTTAAAAAAAAAAAAAAGTTTCCATCAGTTTCCAGCTCTTTCATCTCTCAGTAACAGACCTGTCCATTCTCCATTGTTAAATGTCAACAGATTACCATCCCATCCCGTCCACTTAAACATTTCTCCGTGAGCGTTTCTGCAGACGGCCTCCAAAATGTAAAAGACAGCGGCGATTTACTTTCCCAGCACGTCTTTATTAGCCTGTTTGCCTCGCTGATGAAATGCATATTGCAGATGACAAAGTAATGTTGTGCACTTTTTTTTCTACTGGCAGCGTTGTTCCCTTGTTGCACATTCCTTATTTGTGTCTAAAATATGCGCTTTATTTTCCCACCGCGCTCGACTAAAATGCCTAAAATGTCAATAAATTACAGAAATAACAGCCTTTTCTCTCCTGTTTGCAGCCATGTTGTTTTTCACTTTTCCACCCTCTCTGCAGGCGGCCCCGGGAGTTCAAAGAGGCAGAAATATGCGGGCAGGAAAATCATTTTGAGATCTTGGTTTCATGTTCAGTTTACACAGTGGTATATGATGGTTGGTTTGAAGGCTGAAGCCAGGGAACATTCCTCAAATAGCCTGCCAGCTACCACTAATGGAATTTAGTTAAATGGACAGCTGAGTGCAGATAACACAACCAGAGCTTCAAAATATGGGACCCAGCTTGGGGAAGAGCCCTCATACAGTGCATATACATGTACATACAGTATACACATATACACGTAGCTTCCAGTTTAAAGTACAGCCTTTAAAATGACCCTAAATATGATTGAACCTATTTTTTTTATGATTATGGGGTTTCATTACAGGGAATGTGTTTAGCTAATAAAGTAAGTACACATGTGAAGTCCATTAAATACTGCATCCAATGAACCTCACACTTTATTTTCTTTCTTTTTTTTTTTTTTTACAAACTGGCATCAAATGGAAAGTACACAAATTAAAAACAGATGATTTTAGAAGCAGTTCATGTACTAAAAATGTGCTCTGTGAAATTAAAGTCTATATCTGGCCTGGCGTGGAACAAAATTGCACCCTCAGAGTACAGAGTGTTCGTTTTTTAAAATTTTGATGTTTATCTTCCTATTCAGCTTTGAAAACTGCTGGGAAGGTATGACTGCATGTCAGCCGCACTGAATACGAGCAGTGTGTGGGGAAACATGGAAAGAGCAAAAAAGATGTCCCGCAGGACACAGAGGCCTCCTCTGTGACGTCACCGTCGAGTATGACATCATCCACCGTGGTGTTATGGAACGGCACACACACGAGGTGTTGAGGAACACCGGGAATAATATCCACTTCCCGCGCCTGAAGGAGAGACTAAACGAGGACGGTGTCGTCACCCCCGAGCCTGATGTGGGCATATAAAAATGCAGCCTGGTCAGACACTGAGTCTGTCATCTCCACTGATCCTAAAGCTGGAAACTTCCCAGCTGACACAGTTATGTAGGCTTGTGATGTCACACAGTAGCTATGAGACAAGCAGTGAGCTATGCGGCTAAATGTAGCAGGAAGCGATGTGCGTAAAGTCAGACCAGTATAGACGGCGGGCCTTGACCTGGAATTACTACACGAGTCACATGACCTTAAATGAGTATGACTTCAGAGCTAAATGAGGAACATCACTGCATCAGCTCATTCTCCTGGTGAGGGAGGAGCTGCTGAGGACACATTTTCATTTGGAAAGATAAACTGTGAAACAATACATCAGCATGATGTTGTCATTGTTTAATAAACTGAAGTCAGCTGTCACTGATTCCACTGTTCACTGTTATATACAGTACGTCAACTCTTGGCACTGTTAATAGAATATAAGCATGACTAATGCCAGAGAGTTATTATTTGTGTAACAGTTTAATATTGTCCATATCTGTCACCTAGTTTGCCTAGCATCAAATGACAGACAAAGCTAGCTGAACATGGCATAGCATTCAGCTAAAGAAGCAGCTATTTCATTCTGCTGGAGAAATTGATGGACACGAAGGAATTTTTCATTTTGTGCTTGACGTGCCGTTGACCTGGAGAGACCTCAGTGGCCTTCACACTGGGTGTGTTTTAAGTTGGCAGGCTCAAGCCCGTCCGGTGTCACAGATAAGATGGAGATTGGGGAGATTCCAGACTACCTTGATAATAATCACCGATAATGAAACGAGATTGACTGAGAGTACCCCTGTTTGCCTCCTACCAGCTGGTTATAAGACCGTGTGTTATGTAACGTAATCCTGCCGACAAACTAACCACCTGATTAACAAATGGACACAGACAAAAAGAGGAAGATGCACGGAGAAACACGCCAAAACCCAACATATCTACGTCGTATGATGAACAAAAAAATGAAAGAACTCACTTCAGAGAGTAAGTTAATGCCTTTTTTTTTTGTTTTATCGGCATGTTGTTCATCCCTCCCTGTCAATCATTTGGGATAAAAACAAAAATCAGTGGTTAACCGACTCTCTGAAGTTTGGTCTTTCATTCCTTATTTCTTTTTAAGGTTCCTTGGGCAGAGGTAAAGAGAGTCGACTTACATTCATCAACTCTTACACAACTCAAAAAATGCTGATGTTGCTCCATATCTGCTGGACGTGCAAATGAGCAACTGTTAATTAACAAGTTCGCCTAATCTACTTAATAAGGTGTTAATATGCCATTGTTCTGTGTGCGGCTTGTTTCCAACACTCCCCAAAAATCTGAGATTTAAATGGAAATGGAGGCCATTTTATTTTGTACGCCAGCTGGCGGGACTTAACTTTGGATGGTTTAGTTGGAGTTTTTGAACAAATGTAGTCAGACTTTGCTATACACTACATCCAAAGCTGCACATGTTTTGGCTTTTACACTTTAAATCTGATTTAAAGTCAGACAGCTCGCGTCTCAGGTATGCTCAACAGCTCCGATGCCAAAAAGCACAAAGCTGAACAGACTCCCCCGACACTGTATCACCGCCGCTGTTCCATTACTGATTTGAACCCACAGCTCCTCTCTTAGACAAATAGCTCTTGTCTATACTTAGCCTCGACATATCTGGGCCTACCACACACAGAGCCATATGTTTCCTTTGGCCCCTGCAGTCGGCCCCGTCCACACATCCAGGTCTGCAGAACAGTGAGCACGTGGCCGGCTAGCCTACTGATACTCAGCACAGGAAATCCTGAGACTCAGCAAAACAACCAGCATCATAACAGCGTCTAGAATAATATCAGTTATGTAACTTGTAGTTACGATATTGCAGCGATAAGTCTTTAAAAGGCATTAAAATGAGTCAAATCGACCGTAGTCATGAAAATCAAAACCGGATTTCACTTTATTTTCGAAAACATTCCTCCCAGCGAGCCAAATTGCCCCCGGTGTAAGATTAATTGACTTCATAAACAGCCTGACAGAAGCCGCATTACTCCGCACGTAAGATAAAAATGCCAATGCCAAGTTTGAGTTGTTGTTTTGCAGCGTGGCCGGAGTGCGTTCCTCCATCAAGCTGTTTCCTTCAGATATCATGGGGTTGATGTTCGGGGGCCCTGAGGCAGTAATGACTGACAGCACACAAACACACACACACACGCACACACACTTTCTCTGGTCTGTTTTGACAGGCAGAATACTTCACACACACACAGCACACTTTCGCTCCCGGCTGTGTTTTTCCTCGCTCAGATGGTCTAACAGGAGTCCCTACTGTACTGAGCCAGCATAGAGAAAGAACATATCCATATATGGGAAAGAGCAGACGTCCTTATATGGGGAGGCTTCCTCTGTAGTAACAGCCCTGTCTGCTGGCTTCTCGCTCACATTCCTCCAGCTCCAGGTTTCTCTGGGAGTTTTTCATTTCCGATTCGCTGGCTGGAGAAGGAGCAGGGCCGCCTTTCATAAGAGTCTGGCCTGGTGTGTGATCCCCTTTTTCAGAAAAAAAAAAAAAAAAAAAATACACAAACCTCCGTCTAGCCCCTTTCCTGCAATCCTCCACTCTGGGGTTTGATGTAGTAAAATAAGCCTGGCCAGGGACGGGGCACACCTGGCCTTTTTAAGTTCGTCATAGACTAAACCTCATTAGGCAGGTGAGAAGCCAGAGAACATGTAGCCTTTGTTCCCGTAATATCCTTCATGGGCCGGGCCGCGCTCTCACTGAAGTCGACTCAGGGTTTTTAATCACGGTTTGTCCTGACTAAGACCCGGCGGAGTCAAAACCTCGCGCCTTTGTTTTCGACAGAATCCTCTAAAAAATGTCACGTTTTCGGGAAGTAAGTAAAAGCCTAATGCTCAGACCCACAAACATCCATTTCGGGAAGAGCCATTAGCTCAAAACATTAGTCTTTGTCCCCTTAATGCCTGACCTGCATACCTTGGCGGGGCAACACATTCAGCTCAGGTAACTCAGGAAACAGACCATCGGGATCATCTTGTCGTATCCAACAGCAGAAATAAATGACAGAAACAGACACAGCACTTATTCTTTGAACCATTTTCCAAGTAGGTTGAATATTAACTAGACTAGAAAGTCACATGGATGGAGTGGGTATCGAATGATGCTGGAGTTATTTGCAGACAAGTAGTCTGCAATATTGTGATCATGAAAGTTTGATAGGTCTGTCTTATGCAGGAAAGTAGCAACATCATTTCACCAGACTACAGAGCAGTTTGTTTTTTTCTTTCTTTTATGAGTTATCCAACCTGGATAAGTTGGAATCTGACCCACTGACAGGCATTAAGGGTCACCGTACAGAAATAGCCAATCCTCTTGCTGATGGTCTTGCTTGCTTATATAGGTCATACAGAGGCATCGGTATCAAAGTGAGACTGTTTCATAACCTGTGAAAATTCACGGCCGTACATTTACATCTTATACGTAAATACAAGCCTATAACATGCAGGACATTGTGGTTCAGGATGGTGTCATTGATGTAATAATAGCACAAGGTACAGTTATGCAATATTTCACAATAAGGCAAATAATTAGAGAAAAAATTCCTAAAGATTAATACAAATTTGTGCAGCAGAACTTTGCTTTTTCCTCCTTTCATTCCTCATTAATCATCTAACCATCCTTCAGATCCATCTTGTGACCCTTTGTTGAGAACTTGACCCATAAGTGAGGAAACCCTGTGTACACAAGAGTTACAACGAGCCCCTCGACGGCAGGAGCTGAATAGCAAGTGCTGATATGTATATACAGTATATTACCACAATTTTGGTGTACTTGGACTTTACTTTTACCATTTTCCACTACTTTATAAAGTACTTTGTACTTTTTACTTCATTTCTCACTTTAGTTACTAGTCACTTTGCAGATTACATGCTGCATCAGAGCCAAAGTAGTACATTTAAGGGAAAAAAAGTTATGTATTTTATTGGCAAAAAAAACCCCAAACAGATTCCTGATCATTTGAAAAATACTTACTCTCTTCAGAATAATTAGTCGGCCCATAGTATACAGTATATTTATACATGTGAAATATGTATTATTTACTTTTACTTATACTTTTGACACATTTATTCCTATAGTATTCTTAATATGTACTATTTGTGCTATTTGTATGGGTGACTTTCACTTTCACCAAAGTAATATTTTAATATTTCTTTACTTTTACTCAAACTTGGCTTTTAAGTTACTTTTACCAACACTTAATATAATTCCACTGAAGTAGGGTCTGTGTCTCGTGTACAGTCATCGCAAGACAACAATCTGCACATCATCATCAGGACTGGAGGAAGTATTTGTGATCAGACTGTTTCATTCATGCATAAGAGATCAAAATGTGTTCATAATGTGTTTTTTTTATGATTATAGCTGCAGTTCAGCCGCTGATGTCAGTGCACAAAAATGCCTGTGCACTGTCCCAGATGTAACCGCACGAGTACAGAAGACTGCAGCACTTGCCAAGTGTCTGCACCGGAAGGAGCACCTTGATAGATAACAACGGCTCAAGTTAATGAGTCAAACAAGTTTCCTTTTCCTAGCAGCTTGCTGTTAATTTACTAAAGTACAGGCTGTCTGTGCGCCTTTGAAGCAGAAGCTGCAGGAATGCTGTTGTGGGTTTAAAGTCCTAACCACCAGTCACACTTCAATCAGTTTATTTAATCACTGCACGCTGATGCATTTTTATAAGTTTCTACCTGTTATCTAACCGTTCCTCTTTCATGTGAAGCTCTTTGTTGTGCCTCCACTTGTGAACTCTGCGACTTTTTTTTCTCCCTTTCTTCTTTTTTTAAAATTAATATTTATAGGTACCGGCTGTCTGTTTGTGAAGTCAGTCTTCAGGAATTCCCAGTGTGGGGTCCCAGGCCTCTAACCAGACTTAACCTCCCATTCCAGATGAAAGCCGCTCTGAGAGAGACAGTGTTGTTTGGCCGAGCAGCAGAGCCTTGCCTTCAGACAGCAGGAATGTGGGATGTCTGGAGTGGGGGTCAGGAAGCGAGGAAAGAATGCCAAGTATGTCCATGTTTGTCCAGGGCTGGCTCTCCATTCAGCTCTCAGTGACGTGCTCCGAGTGCCAGCGAGTATAAAGGGAGCTCGACTCTGCAGTCAGAACTCAGATCAACTCCTCTACCGAAGCTAAACTCTAGCTTTCACCAAGAAAACGAACGAAAGGAAGGAAGGAAGGAAGGAAGGAAGAAAGACTGTGACCGGAGCAGCAGAGAAACGCTACGTGACGAACGAGACAAGAGATCAACTTGATCAGAAAAGGTTTCTCAAGCTCAAACTCTGAGACTTAAAGGAAGACTTTCTCAACGAGACTTAAGGAAAAACTAGAATCTATTTCTACGAGGAAGAAAAGATGTCTGCTGGAATGAAGAAAATGATTTTGCTGCCTTTCCTGTGCATCATGCTCTCATACATGGTAAGTCAGAAAAACATGCTCCCTCAGTCTTTAACTATATGGACAAAGCTTTGAGTCTAAGATATGACATAAGCTCTAACCTTAAGAGACGTTGTGTTCTCCACGTGCTGTACCATGCACTTTTGTGGAGATATTTAACCAAGCATGTGTCTGTGTGTGTCCTGTGCTCAGGCTGCGGGTCAGGAGTGCAGCAACCAGTGCTCGTGCCCCTCCACTCCCCCTCAGTGCCCCCCAGGAGTGAGCCTGGTGCTGGACGGCTGCGGCTGCTGCAGGGTGTGTGCCAAACAGATGGGGGAGCTCTGCACTGAGAAAGACCTCTGCGACCCACACAAAGGCCTCTACTGTGACTTCGGAGCCCCCATCAACAGACGCATAGGAGTGTGTACAGGTGAGCCACTGACAGTTGATGCTTTTTTCTTTACTGTGCACCATTACTGACTTAAACGCCCTGAACATACGAACTGGATCGTGACCTTTCCCTCGTTTCCTCCACAGCTCGAGATGGAGCCACCTGTGTGTTCGGAGGCATGGTGTACAAGAGCGGAGAGACCTTCCAGAGCAGCTGCAAGTACCAGTGTACCTGCCTGGATGGAGCTGTTGGCTGCGTCCCTCTCTGCTCAATGGATGTGCGTCTGCCCAGCCCCGACTGCCCCATGCCGAGACGGGTGAAGGTGCCAGGGAAGTGCTGCGAGGAGTGGGAGTGCGATTCTCCCTACAGACACAGCTTCATGGGCTCTGCTTTGGCCGGTAAGTTAACCCCCCTCATCTGTGTCACGATTTTAAGCACAAGAGACTGTAATTTCTTCATTTCTTCAGGATGGTTTCTAACCCAGTGTTTCCCTCTTGTGTTTACAGCCTACAGAGAGGAGGAGACCTATGGCCCAGATCCCTCCATGATGAGGGAGAACTGCCTGGTTCAGACTACTGAATGGAGTGCTTGCTCTAAGACTTGCGGCCTTGGGATTTCCACCAGGGTCACCAATGATAACCGCGAATGCCGCCTGGAGAAACAGACCCGGTTGTGTATGGTGCGACCATGCGAGTCACAGCTGGAGCAGAGCATCAGGGTGAGTTTTGGCTCTACTGCATTGCTTTCATGAACTCCACAAGCACAAAATCAGCCTTGAAACAAACAAAGAATGCTTATTAAAGTCGTCTGTATCTCTATTCTCTTCCTGCAGAAAGGAAAAAAGTGCATCCGTACTCCCCGACTCTCCAAGCCCATGAAATTTGAGATCTCCGGCTGCACCACCACCAAGTCCTACAGGCCAAAGTTCTGCGGCGTCTGCCTGGACGGCCGTTGCTGCACCCCCCACAGAACCACCACCCTGCCCATGGAGTTCAAATGCCCCGACGGACAGGTCATGAAGAAGCACATGATGTTCATCAAGTCCTGCGCCTGCCACCACAACTGCCCCGGGGAGAACGACATCTTCGAGTCCATGTATTACAAGAAGATGATGGGAGACATGGCGTGAGCCACTGAAGGACTTTCGCAGCTTATGACTTGAAAACAAACAGAACTCCATCTCATTTTGCAGCTCAGTATATATGTTTATGTTTTATTTCGTTAATTTCTCATTGTTAAAGTAGTCCAGACACTTGTCTAAGTGTCTGTGTGTGTTTTTACGGCTGGTGTACATCAGCCACATAGACTCAGACAGAGGGTTGCATAGCAGCTCCAAGAGATTCCTGCACTATAACTTCTATTTTTGACGAACCTACTGTCAGGTTTCCGCCCATTTCCCCCCCCTGAAATCCCTTTTACAGACCCGTCCATTTTACTGTACGCATTTCTATACTTATCTAAACCATGACCTCCTCTTTAATGAGGTGTCTAATGACTCCCCCCTCCCACCCTCCGAGCCCAGACCAGACCTGCAAACTCTAAGCAGCTGTAGATGGAGCACGCAGACCACAGCATGCCAGTGTTCCCCTGTCCAAACAGGTCTGAATGTGTCCTTGTGTGTGTGCGCGAGTGAGTGTGTGTGTGTGTGTGTGTGTGTCTGAATGTCGGCCTTGTCTACGCTGTTCGCTCTGCTCCCAGAGTAGTGGAAAGGTCAGAGTTTCCGCCCAGCATGTGGATGAGAAAGCAAGCAGCGTGCTGAGTTTAGGGTTAGATATGGAACACAGTGGGCTTTGCCACGGCACTGAGAAGAAAAAAAAAGAAAGTTGACTATTACTGATTCAGGTCAGAAGGAAGAAACCAAGTGTCTATAGGAACAAAGTGTCTATTTTGTACAAAAATAGAAGAAAAGACTGGAAGAATTGTAATTTCATTCCTTTTTTTATTGTTGATCTGTATATTGTGTATATATTTGTACAGTTTAAGTTAATTTAAAAGCCAAATTTGTTCTGTGCTTTGAAATGTATCCATAGTGTATTTTTTGTCGACAGTATTTTTTACTATTTTATTGAGAAGTGTGACAAAAATGTTACATGTTTCACTTTGTAGCTGGAAAATAAAATGTTATATTTTTTTATACAAACACGAGTTTCTCCAAGTTTCCTGTTTCTCTTGACCTCCGGTTACATTCAACACCTTGAGCAAAGCATATTTAACGAACACATGGACTCACGTGTTTGTTATCTGCATAACTAGATCATCATTTATTCATGTTCTGACGCCTCAGACAGTGCAGGTATTAATTAATTATGAACACAAATATCACTCTCAGCCAGAAATCAATCAATCGCTACGTCAGCTGAAGTGGATAAAATGAGGAAATGAGTCGATCGTGTAGTTGATCTGCAGTTGTGGATGTGAATATTGGCAGTGATACTTTACTTTTACTTCCCACGCAGCTTTATGTACTGTAACATCATTTAGTGTAATGGCTTCTTAAGTAAATGAAGATGTTTAAAAATGTATGAGTTAATATAACAACCATTATAAAGTACAGAACTGGTGGCTGTTTACCAAACGACTACAGCTCCCTATTGAATTATTAGCTCCGCTGAGAGATGATATTTCAAATACACATTATGCATTGTTGCAAAGCATTCTTACTTGTTTTTCTTTCGTTTTACTTCACATGAGATGGGAAAAGATAAGAACAAATGGTAATCGTCCTCCTGTGACTGTGTTGCCCTTTAAAAATCTCTCCTGCAGACAGCACTCACCTTTGGAAAGGGAAGGCTGAGGCAGTCTAATGTCGCCACCTGGTGCCCTTCTCCTCTTATCATGAATATTTTATAACATTTGCAGCTTGTTTTGACGTCCATATGCATAAATCTTAAAATGAGGAGATCTTCATCCATAGTTGGAATATCTGTAATATTGATATTAATATATTTCTAAATATAAAACATCTAATAAGTATTGTGACCACTGTTTTGCAGAATTGTCAAATAGTGAACAAGAATTAAAACCTGGATGTGATTTCTTCTTCTTCTTCTTTGTCAAAATGTCCTTTAACCATTTTTATGTATTTTATCTTTTCTGTTTATAGTTAACGTTTTAAAAAAAAGACACTTTAAAATAATAGTGACTTTTAGCAATGCTTACCTTTTCATGCAGAGAAAAACTTCATACATTTTTAAATCTTCTGCTGGTATCCAGGCGTTTTAAGTCTCTCTGTATTTGCATATATTGGTAATACATCTCCAGACACAGATCCTCTTAAGCAGATTCAGCTTCCAGCTGTGTCTACAGCTGCTGTATTGATTTAAGCTGCCAGAGAAAGCAGAACTTTTTTTGCATTTTCAGTTTCTTCTCTGCACATTTTCTTTTTTCATCTCCTTTCAAAACACCACATTGTATTATTCAAATCCACGCTGGCTCTTTCCTCTTAATAGTAGCAACTAAGGAATAAAGTAATACTGATGCCAGCGCTAAGGGTTAAAATGTTCTCGTCTTGGTATTGAGTACACTGTATAAACAGCTTGTGTGTCAGAGGGATGATTCATGTTCTCAGCTCCTTCGCCCACAAACGCAACCAAGTTGAGACTGCATCTACAGTACAGTGTGAATTAATGTCAGTTTACAGTGTGAAGCAGGGAAACTTATGGACTGTGAGAGTAGAGATACAGTGCATGAATGCATCACACAGCAGTGAATGAATCTTCACCGGTTTGGGTAAATCAGCTACTCATTTTCATCTAGTGAGATGCTATGTGATGAAAAGTGATGCGAAAATCATTTGTACCAGTTAAACATTATGTTTGTTAGTAGGCCGAGTTTATTGCATTAATTCTCTTATGCAAGTATTCAGTTCATTTTAGAGGCATCAAAAGGATTTACTAAAACAGAGATTTCCAGATAAACTCAATTCAATTTATTGATTTGGTGTAATTTTTTTTACATAAATTAAGTACAGTTGAAGATAACAATCCAGACATTAATCTGCTAAAAATGTTCAATTATTGCCTTGGCTTGACTGAATCTAGAATAAGTAAGCGCCTGTCTTCTTCTTCAGTATCGCAGAAAGAGCTTTTGTACATGTTTACATGCCGTAACTGCACAACCTCACCTTGACGGTGTGTGTGTGTACCTGCCTCGACCTTTCACGTAAATCAGTGTTAAAATAATTAGAAAAGCAGGCGAGATACATTTGCAGAAAGAGAGAGATGATTGTCAGAGAAAAATTTAGGAAAACAAAGCTGTCAGCCTTCACTGACAGAAAGACTTTTTCATTCAGAGCCTGTTTGTGTGTTCTGACTATCATATGCATGTGACTGAATGCACAGAGCTTTGTGCATTTTGTATGTTAGCTGCATCTACTGTATGCTATTCTATGTGAGGGACAGGATGTCACAAGGGAGGCTGCAGCAGTGTGGTGCAAAGGGGGCAATCCTCCGGAGAAAAGGTAGCAAAAGATTAAATCTTGTCACATATTCACACGCTCTATCTGTGGAAACCAGGCAGCTGGTAAAGCGGAGGAGTACGAGGAGGAAGAGGAGGTTGCCGTGTCAACTTTTTTACCGACGTCTCTCTCTCTCTCTTTCTCTCTCTCTCTCTCTCTCTCTCAGCCTCGCCGCAGCTCGTGGAGTTTCTGGGCAACGTTTTCCAGCTCTGACTCGATGGCTGCCAGGCTTTCAATCTCTGGCTCCTGCAGATATAATGAGATGACAGCATGATACTTACTGTAGAGTGCAAACAATCATTTGTACGCGCAAGCTTTTCATGCATAACAGCTCTAAAATATGCTGACACAATTTGCCCTCATGCGTTGCAAGGGCACATTACATCCAGAATCACCTACTTTAGCCTCGCTGATAGAAAACAAGCTACAGTTTTTTGGCCATCATGGCTATCACAGTGTGAACGGTCTCCTTTGAAAATGTTGCCAAGCAGCAGCTGCACCATTTTGTATCTTGATGGGATTTGGAGCAGTAGGAAGGAATCCTTTTTCATTATTTGACACAGTGAGACACAGAAAGATAACTCAGCTGGAGAGCTTAGCACTACAAGTAAAAGTTAGGCTTGCTGAGTAGAAAATGACATCATGCTTGAAGTCATTATTTAAAGGAACAGTTTAACATCTTGGGAAATACATCGTTTGCTTTCTTGTCATCTTGTATGTGTAGACTATGCTATATATGACGCCAGGGCCAGCAGCCGGTTAGCCTAGCAGCCAGTTAGCTTTGCCTAGTATAAAGACTTGAAACAGGGGTAAACAGCTAGCCTAGCTCTGTCTGAAATCCCCCTTTTAGCACAGCTAATTTGAAAATCTGTGACGTCATTACATTGTTAACTCTACGGGCCAGTGGGAGTGCATATTCAGCGGGCCACATAACCCGGAGGTAAACCTAGAGGCTATAAAATAGGTGCCATCTTTCTGTCCTGTATGTAGTTCTATAATAAATCTATGAAATAAACTTATTCCCCAAACTACTATATTATCCTCAGCTGCTCGACGATGGTACAACACTTGCTGGGAGATGAAAGGATTGACAGCACACCTCTGACTTCCTGCTGGCGCTCCCCTCTTCCTCCAACGCCCTCCTCTCCTCCGGTACCCTCTTAGCGATCATCTGCAGCTCCTTCTCCTCGGGACTCCTCTGCACGTCTCTTTTCTTCTCCCCCTCCTCTTCCTCTGACACTTCCTTCGAGTGATGTGGCACTTCCTGCTGGCTGTCGAGCTCCTGCGCCTCCTTTCCGACTGCTTTCCTCTTCAATGGCAGCGCCTTGCCCCTCTTGGTCCATCGCTTTAGGCCCTCCCTGCTCCCTCTCTTGGTCTCCCCTTCATCCTCCTCTTCCTCCGGTTTCTCCTCTTGTTTATGTGAGAAAAATGCAGATCTCTTGTCTTTCACCTCTTTGTCTTCTTCATCCAGCTTCTTCTCTTTCGGTTTGTTTCTGGGAGCATCTCTCGTTTCAACAGATCCAGACGCTGGGGATAAGAAAAATAAAGAATGAGACGCATTTTTCTTTTTTCTGTTTTGAAACCAAGACACCTCTACAAGACTATGGGCAGAGTACTCTCCACATCAGCAAGACCCCACTTCTTATAATGAAATATTTCGTGCCAGCTGGCAGCTTTGCCAGTGGTACTGCTAGCTGTGCTTTATGGGACTTAACAGCATGACTGGAGCAATGAGAGGACTTGGCTGAAGCTCCCTTTTGTAGAATCGGTATGCATATTTTATTATATTTGTAGGGGGAAAAAAAAATCTCTGTTAAAGATGTGGAGACGGAAAAAGCTCAATCTTGATTGCAGTCTTGATCTGAAGACGGAGAACATGGCGGATGAGTCCAGCTGTTCCCATGCGCCGCAGCTCATTTGAATTCTAGGACATGGGGACGTTTAATCATTTCTTTGGGCTTGCTGTCGATATGCCAGCCATGTTGGCCCCGCTCCCCTGTGGGGGGGCTGAATTTCATCATGTAGATGGAGGCACTTCCATCAATCACTCCAGTCCTGTGGTGGCAGGAGGTTGCATCTAAAAGGCGGTTGATTTTTTGCACTCTGCCTATCTAAAGATTGCATAAGCTTTAATTCTCAAATGAAATATACATATAGAGCTTTATATCTGAATACGCATGTTTTTTTCCCTTTTTGCATTTTTTATTGTAACTCAAATTAATTGAAAACAAAAGACAGGCATACGTAAAGAAAGTAAAATGTCTTACCTTTCTTTTTCTCCACATTTTCCTCTGAATTCCCTCTCTTCTTCTCCTCCTCCTCCTTCTCTTCCTCCCTCTTCTCAGCCTTGCTCCACTTATCCACAGACTCAGAGACGTGACTCCCAGGCCTCTCTTCGCTTTCCCTCTTCACCTCTTCAGCGATGTTATTGTCCTCCTGCGACTCTTCATCTCCTGGGTTCTCATCCTTTTCTTCCTCCCCGTCTACATTTCCTGGCGTCCTCTTCTGGGAAAGGATGGATCTTTCACCGGGGCCTCCTAAAGCCTCCAACATGGATCGATCTGACAGAAGGGAGGGGCAGGAATTTAATTTACTAGAAGACATTGATTTTCGCGTGATGTTAAGAGCGGGCGCTTACACAAAAGCAGGACAGTTTATTACCAGGGTCACTTTGTGTCAGATTATGATTATGCTTGATGGAGTGAGTAAGTATATGTCAGATTTTTACGTGACAACAATAAAATTGTGCATCACATGATGCTTAACTATGTCCAACTTCATAGGGACTTGTCAGGACCCATATTTTTCTAGTAGGTAAAGGTGGTACTGACATTAGATCTGAAATAATTGGACAGTTCTTCATCAAATTTATATTCTGATTTGAAAAAATAACAAATAATTGATTGTTCCAGCTGTTTTCTCTGCTTCGTATCAGAGGAGTATTTGGACAAATAAAGCGATTTGAAGACCTCAGCTTTGGCCCCTTTTTTTCTGACATTTTTAGACTGAACAATTAAAACAGAAAATATTCGATAGATAATCAATAATGGAAATACCCATACTAATAGAAGGTGAAGGCGACCGCCACTGGCCGCAGTTCAAGACTGTGTTTCAACATTTGTAAGTGTGACACCACCGGCTAATTTTAAGGAGACCTTGGGATAAATTCCAGCCATGTTTGTCTCAACAACATACAGATATTTTTGACAGGAAGTCGGGAAATCTCCAGCTGTGTTTGTGGCAACCAAAACAGGTATTTAAAGCCAAAACATGATGTTTTCCGAACCCTTACCGAGTGGATTTTGTGCCCAAACCTAACCCGACCACAAGCACAGTGCTGTTTTGCAGAAAGCTACATTGCCAACAACTCTTCTGGCCATTCAGGCCGGCAGTCAGAGAACATACACTGGGTCAAGGTTGGTGGATACGACTTATCTAATAGAATTTTTTGTCATCACTTTACTCGCTCTTGCGTTGCTACTCGCCCTCTGTGCGCTCTGCAGGGAGTCTGGCACTGACTCTTTAAAGGCCAGGTGAGGAACGACCACAGAGAGCATCAGCAGAGTTTAAAAATCACCTCAGCATATCTCCTCTGTTTGCTGACAACATGAAATGAGAAATAATGGAAGTGATACATCATTTTGACAGCTGGCGCATAAAAAATACGGCGATCAGATATTCCTCAAACTGGAACCGACTTAAAAGTTGTCGAACTGAGATAAGAGATAAGCAGCACAAATATGCAGAACTCACCAGGAACATCGGCTGCAGTGTGAGGAGTTTGTGTCGTCGGGTCGGGTGTACCAGCGTCTCGCTGCAGCTGAGCTCTTTCCTCACCACCTAAAGTAAAATGAGTATACACAGCTTTTTGTCTTTGCCATCTTTCTTTTGCCTTCATGTAAATGTCAAAATCTCATCGCTGTGTTTGTGTTTCTGGAACATCGCCGTTAATGTTGCTCCGGGACCGTCACTGAAACTGAACAATCGTGTTTTTAATGTCATAGCTTAGCAACCCGGGGGGAAATGACCAGAAAAATATGCAGATGGGAGAAGTTATCCTTTCAAACACATGTTTAATGTTGTGAAAGGGTCTATTTTAATCCAAACCAGGTACCTAACCCCTAACCCTAACCCAAACCAAACCAAAGTACCATTTGTCTCCTGAACCTAACAAAGTAGTTTTGTTGCCTAAACAGAAAAAAATAAGTGTTAACATAGTAAGTCAACATCATGAGCCCCTGTCTCCTGAGTGAGAATCTTCATCTCAGCCACAACAGCTTGCTCCAGATACAGTTCACATCGCTGTTTTGTAATTTAAAATGACAGACCTGCAGCAACAATAATTATGCCGTTCTAGGAACAACACCAACAACAACAGCGATATCAGATACAGCACATAAACGTTAAGAGGCACCCCGACAGACAACTGTGTTTGATCTGTGACTCACCTTGTACAGCAATCTCCTGCAGCTCCTTCAGAAAGTTGTGATGGCGAAGGATAGAAACAAGCCTGTCATCTGCGTAACACACACACACACACACACACACACACACACACACACACACACACATAAATATGCATGGGAAAACTGGTTAAATACCTCGCTCAAGACAAGAAAAGAAAAGAAAAGGCGATGGCATTAATGAGATCCTGCAGGAGGTAAAACACAGGTATATGTCTTTCCCCTTCACTTTTCCACAGGGCTCAGCAGTTTGTTTCAGTGGTTCGTCAGAGTTAATTGCCCCGAAATTTACTGCTTTCAAAGCAAGAGCACAATTAATCATTTGGCCCACGGAGACTCCCCCGGTGAATTACAGCAGCAGTGAGCACTGGACTTTCTGCTGACCCACAAATGGCACTGCATACTGTACGCAGCAAGCACAAAAAAAAAAAAAAGACAGCTGCTGTACAGAGCTCTCATATCAGTCTGTGATCTTTTCTCTATTCTTGCCTTCTCTCTTCATGACTTTGACTCCCCCTTGCTCTCCCCCCTCCTCCCCTCTGGTGGTGTTCAGTTTCTCTCTCGGTAACAAACACTCGGTGAGTAGTGCTCCCATTGATTTTTTTTTTTTAACAACGAGGACAGCATCAAGGTAATACACCGGCTATGTAACTGAATAGTCTTCCACCGGGTGATAGTGACCCGGCTGTATATAACCCATCAGGATTCTACCCAGCAGCCATTGCAGCAATCCATTAACCTCATGATGTTGGCATCAGAGAGCACGTATTTGTACCCTGAGAGAGGCAGCGTTTTCCCAGCGAGGGTTAGGTTTTAAGAGCATGATGATGATGAATATGGAGCAAAGCTGAGGCTGCAGAAAATAATTGCACTTTTAGAGTCCGTGTTACATTAAAAGGATCGCTTTATTGAATCTTTATATGCTTTGCCGGGTCTTTACTATACAAACGAAAAAAAAACATTACACTTAGATTAAACCTACGAGGGGTTATATAAGAAGGATTGAGGAGTCAAAACGTGGAGCACTTTCCTCCTGCAGGAAACTCAGAGTGTTTCAGCAGTTTAGTTAAGATGTTATTAAGGGAAATAAATCAGAGAGGATGACATCATTGAGTCAAATATTCGCATTTAACATTATTTGAATGTAAGAACTGGAGGTGAAAGAGCGGGGTACTATCCATACATTACCAATGTTGTGATTAAAGATGAGTTTTGTTTATCTTATCACTGTGATATCGTTTATTTTCTTTTATTGGTCTCAAAGCGATACAATTTCATACTTCATACTGAGTCACATGGCCAAAAAGGGCCGTCGCGTCAGAAGTGAATAAGTTAAAGTGAAAGTTTATTAAACTTAGTGATAAGTGTCATTAATAAATGGTACATTTATAGTTAATTAAACTTTAGTTTATAGCTATTTCATCATAAACAAACAATGAAATGCTTCATAAACCATTTATCAAGCTGTTGTAAAGGTTTATAAACATTAGCAGCAACTTTATAATAACCACCCAAATAATATTTATAGATGAAATACACAGTATTTTTTAACCATTTACAAGATATTACAAACCTTAGCTGTTTAATACATTTTCTATGAAGCATTTCATTGGGCGTTAACAGTGAGTTAGCTATTAAATAAAGTTTTATTAACTATAAATCTACATTTATTGATGATGGTTATTAAAAAAAGTGCTACCAAAAGACTAATGGAAGAATAAATTGAAAAGGTTAATCTTTCTCTGATGTTAGATGCACGGAGCCATTTTATGTGGGTTTATCTTTCGGTTGTTTAACGTTAAAACAAGTCCCCATCTACTTCAGTCATTTAGGAGATTGCTGCAGCACTAACGTTTTGTGGACTATGAAACTTCACCTGACTTTTCATCAGCTCAAGGGTGGGTACATAATGACTGAATTGTCATTTTTTTGTGAACTTATCCTTTAAGATGGAAGTGGCACCTGTAGTTTTTGTATTTGTATAAAGGCTCATTTAGGAAGGCATTAACAGTCAAACCCACAATGATGCTAACATGATCACGTTTGAAACATCTGGTGAGATTTATCGCTCAGCTGATCTCCCTCAGGTGAAGGTCTTACCTGTCTTCAGTGTGACCAAACACTCCTGACTGACAGGCACCGGCTGGGGCCTCGATAGCACATCTGCCAACGCCTCCACAATGCATTTCATCACCTGCAGAGGCAGAAAAGTTCACGAGATGACTCAAAAAACCTTCTCGTATTAACCAGATCATCACAAATGAGTTGATGAGTCAGTAATTCTACTGTCAACTCATATCCTACCGGGATCGGACTGAATTAAGGGTGAAAAACACTTCTCTGCCTGCATGGGAGTAAATCCACACAGCTTTATTTTCTCTTTGACTGCAGCTCTTGCACTTAATTTCAAAGACGAAAAAGAAAACCCTCAGATGAGAGATCAAAATCATCCCAACTCCCATTGTGCTTTCGATGTCAAGCCAATCCCACATGCCTGATGATTTTTAAAATCGTTTTTTCTTTTTCCCATCAGCCTGCCAGATCTCTCCGAACGCTCGGCCCCCGTCCCTCATCCACGTCTTTACAGTCTCATCTCTCCGAACCCTATTCTAGAAACTACCTCTATCTCTCTGCCTCCTCCCCCCCCTCTCTCTCTACCTCTACATCAAGATGTGAAATGGATCCAGCAACACCAAATCATGGAGGTCAGGGCTCTCCATTGCTCTCAGAATGGTATCTATTGATTTGAACAAGGTCACAGTGAGATTGTCCCCCAGTGGAGGAGGCACTTGAGTGAGTTAAACTGCCTTGTGTTAAGCATTCAGAGTCTGCCAAGTAGAAGGAGTGGAAGCACCGCTGCTGGGATTTATCATGTGAAACAGTGCACACAATCAGTTGTATTGAATACAAATGATACTGGAAACAATGAGGCGATCTTTACCTTTACGTCCTCATTCTCCAGCTGACTCGGAGTCAGTGGCAATGACAGAACTGCAAGAAAAAAGCAATGGGGAAAAAAAGAAAAACATGAATCATCACATCATTATCTGCTATTTCTCTGTTCCCTGAAGCTCTCGTGTTATTCTCACAGTCGCCGGCACAGTAACAAGGGACTAAATGTGCCAAAGGTGCAGGTGAATTCACTCCAACCTTCCCTGCAATTAAAGGACGTGTGAGTGAGTGAGTCGCTGTCCTTGGTGCTGAACCTCCGGCAGTCCCATCTCTTAATGCAGCTTCTCTCTCTCTCCCACACCAAAAACCCATCTCGTCAGGTATAACTTCCCTGTCATCCCCCCCTCTTACCGCAGCTGGACAGTATCGTCAGCACGAGCAGTCCTCTCCCGATCATTTCGTTGGAGACGAGGCGCATTGAGCTCTCCAGGAATAGACAAAAAAAATAGCGAAGCTTCTATCAGAAGGTTTTGGGTTCACCTCTCTGGAGACAGTCGGTGGGGTTACGGACGCATTCTGAACAAAACTTGGCCGCCTTTTCTGTATTTCTGGAGAGCTGGATCTCCCCGCAGCGTCGGTAACCCCGCAGCCTGCGCGCTCTCCGGTCTCTCCACAGACACCTCACCGCGACAGCACCCGCTTTTATAGGTCGGTGTGCGAGGGAGGAAGTGACATCATCCTGGGACTAATTATTACTATACCTGATCATACCTCCGTGGTTGTCAGGGCGTGCACTATATGTTTGGAGTAGGTGATGGGAGAGGATTTTATTGTTATTTCACTGTACTTATATACAAGTTCTGACCTGGCAACCACTTCTATTAAAGGTCTATTCTGCAGCAACCTTGCTGATAAAACTCAATCACATATGTGTGAATGGAAAGTGTCTTAATCAGATGTCTTTGTCTCCATTATGTTGTGAACAAAGCAGCATCCTCAGGCTGTATTTGCTGATCATGTCTCTCCTGCCTCCCTGGATGTGTTGCTAGGTGACAGCTTATTGAAAATGACTGCTGTCATGGCCGCCACTGTGCCTCCTCTGATCATGTGAACAGGTGGCCCTTTTTCTCATTGCATAAGCCATGACAATGCAGCGTTTACCCTTCTTATCAGTGACATTTTCATTTCACGTGTGACATCATATACAGTGTTTGGTAGTAGAAATGTCAGACGTATAGATAAGTTTAGATTAAAGGATAAGTTCACCCAAAAATGAAAATTCAGTGGTTGTCTGCTCACCCCGATGCCGATCCCTCCCATGACAGCTATTTAACTGATGATACATGAAGTGTTAACTTATCATATAGTCGTTTGATCATTAATAAATGGTGAGCAACACAAATTCATGATACATCCTTCATTAATTTGTGTATTACTTCACCATGTTTTGTAGCCTAAGAATGAGTTTTAAAGGATAAGTTCACCCAAAAATGAAAACATGAAATTGCAGCATTCTCCTGAACAACTGAAGTAGATGGGGACTTGTTTTGAAAAGTAAAATAAATAAATAAATAAATAAATAAATAAAACAGCCAAAATGGCTCCATACAGCTCGTCCAGCGTAATCCAAGTCTCCTCTCCCTGAGATGTCGAATTGAATTGTCATGCTAATGCTCCTATAGGATACATAATAAAATGCTTCAATTAATTGATAATTATATCATTAAATGCTGAAATAAATGGGTAAATAAATAATTGTCATTTTATGTTTTATTGTCACCACAAATAAATAAATCACTAATAAATGAGAAAAACTATTTATTTATATATATATTTACACATTTGTATATTTATTTATTCATTCTTATATTAATTTATTTACTGTATTTACTCACACATATATTATTTATGTATATTGTTTATATTAATTAATTAATTAATTAATTAATATATACTTACATTTAGTGTACAGTGTAGTGTACATATGTTTGCATCAGAAATGCCCTTTCTGGATTCCAAAAAACAATTATTTTTTTTATCATTGTTAATATAAATCAAGAAACAAAACAACTAAGTTAGCAATAATTACTGGATGACACTACATAACATTATTTTATGATTATGTATTATTTAAGCATGTGTTTTAGAAACGTATAGTAGAGAGTTACAGAATTGCCTTGAGTTTTTTGATTAAAAGCCCTTGAACTAGATTTTATGTTTATAGTTTCATTGCATGAAGGCATTTCTATTCATTAGGATTCATTACATATATAACTAACCCCATATGGAAAACCCTAAAAGTGTTTGCTTTCACAGAGATGTACATGGATCCCTGAAGGTCGTGTTCTCTTTTGTTACTGACACATCCACTTAAAAAAACAACAGACAAAAATGTTTTCCGAGTGTGTGGCTCGGACTGTTTGCTGTTTCAAATTTCCTCCTGCACCGTCCGCTGCACTCCCAAAGATCTCATTAGGCTTTCAGAGAGACAATAAAGGCCCATTTACGTCATCCATATTCGTCCCACATAAACCGGCCACTGCTTTGTTTAAACATGACGAGGGGCTTTTCTTTGAATGCAATAATAAGGTCGTTATGAAATCCAGCAGCTACGAGGACTGACGGAAATTCAGCCCACAGAGAAAAAGTAGAGAATGGGGACACAGGAAGTATATAGTTTAGTTCCTAAAGTACATACTGGGTGATGGCAAATAGAAAATCTTCTTTGTATACTCACATTTTTATCATTGAAAATGTTTCACTGAGTAAACACACTATAATGGACCTCTCCTTTTCAATATCCAATGGGTTTTGCATGCATCATGTGCTGAAAGACATGTTTACCTAGAAACAAGATTTTTAAACCATCTGCTCTGTACAGCTCAACCCTACCATGCCGAGTACATTCTGTGTTTGTTAGTAAGTAACCTGAGCTGTGCTTAATATAGCCTTCACCTGCCCTCGTAATCATGCTAATCAAACAGAGTCAACACTCGCTGTAGTGTTCTTCACCTGAGATGAATGCGTCGAGAGTAGATGATCATATGCCATATTCAGTGAGTTTAATCTGTGTGCAGACACACAACGATAGCCCCTCTGCTCCACATCCAGTAGCATGTACAACACTGAGTGTTTTTCTCCACCGTGGTGAGAACATCTTCCTGTGCATTAAAATGCCAGTACTGGAGGACAGAGGAGTGAAAGTGGGCCAGCAGCAGCCTGGAGATCTGAGGAGCAGACGTGTGACAAACTGTCTCTGGTTTGTAAAGTCACAGTGGAGTAATGTGTTGTTTATCTGGAGAATTGTTTTTTTTTTTCATCGTCATTGCAACACATGCTTTGTTAACGATGGTACGGCCCGACGCAGGTGCCAGGTTTTGATGCGTGGAATAAAAAGGTTGTATCAGTTTTGATCGTGTGTTTGTAAACTGTCCATGATGAGTCCGACAGTGTTATAGGAGCGCAATGCTAGACCAGTGGACTGCTTTTCAAAACCTACATTACCCACAATGCAACTTCACCACTGAGTGACATCACTGGAGGCAATTTATCAGATTACATGCAGCTTCCTCTGGAGCCACGAAAAACATCATACTACTTTTTTCATCGTACTCCCCAAGACCTGCAAACACACTTTAATGTGTAAAATTGCTGGAGTGACCCTTTAATATCAGAAAAGTTTTATTTTTATTCTATAAATATAAACAGGCAAATAAAACAAAAGATTGAACACACACTCACAGGTTGTGGAGGAAGTCTAATTAGTTTAATGTCTTATGTATGAATGTATAAATGTCACATGAACAATTCAAAAGTTGTTACTTGATGTTTCCCTAGTTACAAAATCTGCAGTTAAGTCAAAGCAGCAAGACTTTTCCTTAAAAAAAAAAAAAAAAAAACACCTACAGTGTATTATTTTAATTACAAGTGTGAGAGAAACGCAGAAGATCGTCCCCGCGGTTGGTGTGTGTGGTCAAAGCAGGTCAAACATCTTGGTGCTGGATGAACTAAAATTTTAAAGGCAAAACAGAAAACTTTCTGCTCACCACCTCCAACTGCCTAAAAATGAAATACCCAGGATGCAGGATCCTCTGTCACGTTAACTCTGGGGTTTCAGATCTTTTAAAAAACACAGTAATGTCCTCTGTGCTGCTATTCAGGGGCCACGGACATGCAAAGTTGCAAAGAGTGGCTCACGAACTCTCTTCTGCAGGTGATCCACTGTATCGTCTCAACAGTAACCAATGTAGCAGTGACAGGCTTGTAAAATAGTCCAGCAAAGTGAAAGCTACACAAGTCCGAGACATCCCAAACCCACGAGGAGAGAGAGCAGGAGGAAGACAGCTGCCTGTGACAGAGCATCAGACTGCAGTGCAGGCTGGCTGGACTTGGCTGCGATCGGTCGGGTGAAGATATATGGGTGTTCCTTCAGAGGAGACGCAGAGAGGTTGAGTATGAGTGTTTCAGCTCGTTAATTGCACAGAACCGAGGACCATTTCGCAAAGCATTATCTCGTTTTAACATGCATTTACAATCATCCAGACAGACACTGGTTTCTCCTCCGTCACAGCTGTGTTTAAATCAAAGTGCAGACTTGCAAATTAGGATGAATATTTAATCTACTTATTTAATTACTTTCCTTTGGGTCTTATTCATATTATTGTTGCATGGTAAAGCAGCTGCATACAGGGACGGTCTGGACAAGTATCTGTGTGCTCAAGCAAAACAAACCCAGAACCCAGAGGACAAACAGTAAGTACGGTACACTGTGGAAACGGTGAAGTAGGTCAATTCCAGCATTAAAATGTTGCTGTTGAACAACTGACATGAAAGTCTCAGAGGACTGAGCTTCCCCTTAATGGACCAACACTAAATCTGCTGGAAACGGCATTAGCATAATATTCATAAATAAAAATGGCTGTAAAATGTAAACTGGGACTGATTATCCGTCTTAAGAAAGTTTCTGAACGATTATTTTAATCCTGTGCACCTTCAAAGGTACCGAATTACCATAAAAGCCAACATCCTTTGAAAAATACAGCTTGTCCTTTTTCCCCTCAATATAACACAAGAACACAGGTCATTTGAATCTTTGCTTTAGCTGTCTCATTAAAAATGCACGAAAGCTTTCAGGTTAAAGACACGGTCACTCGGTCAGATGCGCGATAACATTGTCCTACCATAGGTGGACAGATGAGACTGATGGGGTCGGAGAAGCTGCTCACAATCATTTTCCCTCCTTCGGGCTGAAACTGCGAGCAGAAGACAGAGAGACAAAAAAATAAGTCTTCTATTTTGAAATATGTGGAAACCCCTGTAAGTCCCTGAAATAAGCATTAGGTAATATGTAATAAGGCTTTAATAAGATGCCTTTTAAGGTAAGTGTTAATTAAATTATATAAGTGTTAATAATTACACATTTATGATTAGATTAGAAATTTATAAGCACTAAAAGGAAACACTGCAATCATTTATAGCCTGCTTAAAAGGTTCAATCTGTAAGAACTGGCCACCTGTTGAATTTATCCTCCAATCAAATAGGGGGCAGCATTTCACCAGAGTAACTGCTAACTGCTGCTAAATCAGTTTCTTGTAGGTACACTTGACCTGCAGCTTTTCTCTCTATAATTATTTTTTCCTCCTTTTGTGAGCACAGATATTACTCCACACATTAAATCCTCCCAGGTGTGAGCGGGTTGATTGTTGACCTTTAACCTTCCTGTGTGTCATGAAATACAAGCAGTGCCACTCATTGTTCACCATGTTGTTCCACAGCCCCTTGGCCAGCTCCTCGTGCCCCTTTATGGTGAAGTGGAAGCAGTCGTGAGTGAAGAAGGTCATATCGATCTTCCCGTTCTGCTCATGGAGACAAAACATATACACATATAAGTGTAGACGGACTGATGGAGTGTGTTGTCAGTGAAGCTCTCATTTTCAGCCTCAAGTTAACAAAGCCAAATGCTACAGCTTTCACACTCGGGATGATTCAATGTTTTCTGTGTGATGTTTCTCACTGATTCATCTGGTGACACATATTGTCGTGGTCGATGGAGTGAGGATAGATTACCGGGAGGCGGGGAGGGTCAGCGTGTTTCAGGAAGGGCTGAAGAACGACGGCAAAGTCGTCCCTGAAGAAACGGTCGCTGAACAGCAGCTCCTCAAGTCTTTTCTGTGGATGAAAGTGACATGAAAATCTATTTATCTGCTTTCTCATTGATTTATAATAACAGCAATCGTGCAAATTACTTACAGAGAGTTGTTTACATGAAATCAACACGCACTGTTTTCGGTGCATGCACCAGTTTGTACATTATGGTGTTTGATTAGAGAGTGAGTTATAATTATTAAAAATGACGTTTCCCATTATTGAGAGGTGTATAAACTGCACCTGGAACTCCAGATTAACTTCTATCAGCTCCTGCAGTTCAGGAGACTTGGCTTCTGGCTCTATCAGGCACGAGCAGAAAGACCTAAATTAGAGTAATAAAAGAAAAAAAAAGGTAATTCAGATGCAAAATTAACAAAAATGTTATATGATGTTAGTAATTCCTGTGATGAAAACTAAAAATTGCAAGATTAGGAGCAAGGAAAGGACCAGGACCACATGTCGTGCACGTATACAGGAGATTATGCTTCTGCTGCAGGATTCGGCTACTTTAAAGCCTCTACACATGTTTAACTTGTGAAAAGAAAATGAGTTCAATGTTCGTTTGTTCTGTCATTTTTAAAGAGGGAGAAGGAAGGGGTGCTGTTACATGCCAGGCGTGGCAATGTGCCTGTTGAGTTTTTTCTCTCCCCCGTCCCCTGCTATCTCTTCAGGTGCCAGCTACATGATTGATTTCCACCTGTGCAGTCTGGTCATGCTGCCCATTGATTCTCTCAGATGTTGAGCTGTCCAATCAACATTCAGAATAGGGATGCTCCGATCAGGGTTTTTTGCCCCCGATACGAGTCCGAGTCCTTTGATTTTTGAGTATCTGCCGATACCGAGTCCCGATCCGATACTCTTATAATACATTTAAAAAATTAAAAAGATCGAAGAAAACTATCCGAGGTGTCCCTTATTTTTTATTATATTTTACCACCCCTCGATATCCCAAATTTACATATCTGACAGTTTGCAACTGCATCGTTCTCGTCACTCACTTTAAAATACTTCCACACAGCAGACATGGTGCGCCACAACTCGCCACTCCGCTTCAAAACAAACTGGCGTGCTGGTCTTCTGCGCATGCGCATGTCGTAAACGGTGGTAGTAAATACTCATTTTGTTTTTTTTATTTTGAATCACCAATAGCCCATATATCAACAATCTAATACAAATAATGACTAAATAAATATATATAAAACCGATCTCTGATCGGGTCGTAACGTCCGAGTCCCGATCGAGTCTTCAGTGGCGTGATCGGCCCCGATTTCCGAGTCACGTGATCGGATCGGTACAACCCTAATTCAGAACATTCACTCTTTGTTTTTTCACCCAGAGCCCATCAGTAGAGAGAATCCCATCATCTCCATATTTTTCCCTGTGGACAATGGCAGACCGTGGAGTCTCTCAGCAGTTCCCAGATGTTAGCTGCAAATACTAGCCCAGTACGGTAAATCGATAAATCACTCAATCATGTATTAGCTAGGAACTGCCAAACATTATACTTCTGTCTCTCTGTATTCTCAACGATCTGCCTTTGAAATTCAGTTGTAGAGACTCTCTCCACTCGAGGGCTCTGGTTATACCCTGCTCTTTTCTCTTTGACCCTTTGATGCTGCGCTGCATTGTCTGAGCAGACTTGTGAAGAATAATAGAAAAAGGTCTGCGGTGGGAGGTGGAGGACTATCGGTAAGTTGGGTTACCCTTTACACTTTTCTTTCTGGAAGCTTTTTTTTTTTTAGATAAGTCAGTGATTAGTGAGTTTTTCTATTGCCAGAGGTAGGAATTAGTCAGGTCTAGTTTGGTTATATTCATCTCTGTTTGTTTGGCACCAGCTTCTCTCATCCTCCCCCACATGTTGAGAACCTTTGTGATGATTCAAACTATTATGTTGAGCAGAAAATAAACCACCTTTGTTTTCACTTCTTCTTTGACTCATTCAGTTTCTTTGGTTATCATGTTATCGTGTCTTTCTTTGTATTTTCACAAAATGAGAGTAAAAAGGTGCCATTTTAAGGATCCTTGTCTCCTGCAAAAACTACACATACATGACGTCTACTACTTAAAGAGCAGCTCACCTTTGGAGCAGGCACCCCGGGGTGGGCTTCTGCACCTCCCTCAGAGTCTGCATGGGCAGGATCTGAGCGACATTTACGATCATACGAGGAACCTGGAGCACAACAAGGAGAAGACGCCCTCACTGTAGTGAATTCCAGCACTGTACTGAAACCTCACTCTTTCAGACATGTCTTGTGTTTTTTACCTCATTCATAAGCATTTCCAAGGAGACGGTGATATAGTGAATGAAGTTATCCACTGAAAAGAGAGCCTAGAGAGAACACGGAGAATCTGCAGAGATTAATAACAAGAATTTGACAATCTCAGATCCCATAAAAAGCTACTTTTTTTATTGATTTCAAGAAGAAACAGACGGACCTTATCTTTGCAGTAATCACAGATGTCATTCATGCCCATGAGAATGGTCAAAAGCTTCCAGTCCTCATCGAAGTTCAGACCCTGACAGAAGGACAGCAGAGGGGTCATCAGAGAGTACATTTGGTCCATAAAAGACAGATTCAGGGACAGCAGGATATCTCAGATTCGAGCTGTTGAGCTTTGATAAACCAGCTCCATCATGTTTTAGAGGAAACAGAGCACCACTGTACCTCATAACCTCTCATAGTGTCAATCAGGTGTCTCGTCTGGCCGGGGAGGTTGCTAGAAAGAAGGAATAACAAGGATCTTTACAAATGGCTAAAGATATAAGTTACAGCTAAAGTTGCTTAACAACCCAAATAATGTCCACGTCACCCTAATGAGTCCTTACTAGGTGTTGTGTCCAGTCACAGCCAGGTTGAAGCCCGTGTCACTGATATGAGCCTGCATCCCATGAACTGTCTTGCCCGGAGCAGCACCAATCAGGTTGGGGTTGAAAAGCTTGATGATGTCTGGAGAGTATTTAGAAACGAAACGTGTAAAGACGACATACTGAGTCTGCAGTTTGTATGGCACATTATACAAAACAATAATGTTCTATACCACCAGTGATTTAAACATCTTACTTGCCAAAGTAATGGCATCCTGAAATGAGCCGTAGCCTCCGATACTGCAAGATAAAGACATGTCAAAGAAAGTGGTGATTATTAGTATTATTAAATCATAGGTTTGCCCTATTGTTGAAAAATGTTACGGACGGACGATGATTAATCATATTATGTGCCGTCTACATGCAGGACCTCTGCAGCAGGGTTAATATCTGCACAAGAGCTCCATTACAGGTGTCACACATGATTTCTGTCACCTCCACGACACATGACGATACTCGATGGGAATCCCGAGGACAGTGGTGGCGTTGGCGCCTATGCCCGTCTGAAAAAGAAGAGACACAGCGACTGAGAAACACGTGGAGATGATTTAGTCATTTAAATTGTACACAGTGCATTTAACATTGACAATGGATACCTGACATTCAACCATTCACACCTCTGCTCCTTTGAGCATTGTCAAGGTCATTCTATGGAAACGTCCTTTACAGAAAAATTATTAATTTTCAGATTTTATAATAAAACAACAGGTTATTTGAACAATTACTGCTTCTTGGGCCATCAATTTGGCATTATTTGTTTTTTAATCAGTTATTTAACATTCAAAGCAGCACAGAACTACCTGTCCCCACAGTCATGTATAGAAAGTGTTGAGTTCAAAACCATGTTTTTCTACCATAAAATGCAAAAATGTATACCTATCTATCAATTATATTATAGACATGACATAAAAAAAATAAAATTCCAATAAAATATATAATGAAAGTGATCCCTGGAGTCACATCACTGGTGTTACCGTGTGACAAAGGTCTATTATTTTGAAATAAAAATCACACTGATGACATCACTTTACTTCCTTTCACCCATTTCCTGAAGTTCATGGTTAAGTGCACTGTCTCTTTTCAGTTATAAGACATTTCCACATTTATCTCAAGATTTCATATCAAGCTTTTAATTTTAGTCACTGCATTTTTCATGAATATTGTCACTGGTGTTACCTTCGTTATGGGTACCAGACAGTCCAAAAGATCATAAAGCCTTCATTTATTTGTATTTATAGAGTAATAATGTGGTCTTAGTATAAATGTTATAAAAGGAAGTCAATTCTCAGACATTTTGCTCTTCCAAAAGTGGACGTTTCCAATTTGGCTTCAGTTCTGTCACTGCAACATTTAGCCATCATGACTGCAACAGCATACTAATAGTCCAACAGTAGTATCTTTGCCATAATCTGTATAACCACTGAGGCCTGAAGAAAAAACAACAAATAACACCTACCGTCAATGAATCCCCCAAGGCAGCGATGACTTTGATATCTGCCACCTTCACAAATTCAACTGGACCAGAGGGTGGAAGGAAAGACGGAGAAGAAATGAATGATTGATACTCAGCGTCAGGGAGCAGTGAACTACATGGAATAAAACTAGTAGTTTAAACACATTTTGCAGTAACTTGCTGCTAGAAGTGATTCAAGTAGTTTTTTTTTTGGTGTTACCTACTGAATCTCAAACAGTCTGGGCTTTTGAAGGTAATGAATGATTTTTTTTTATTTTACAGTTGCTTCTCTACTGTAACTCAAATCTGTCATTCCTTGCACTTTTCACTACGAATAGGGCGGCACTTAATCTGTTTTTGTTTATGTATGACCTGTGAAGAACTGGACACTTCCTACAATAATGTTTTTAAATAATATTGTTTGATGGCATATGGCTTTTTTGTATTTTGTTATAATTTTGGGTCAAGTTGAGCTTTTATTTTGAAAATCCATTTACAGACACTTCAGATTTTTACTCAACATTGTACTTAATCACAAATGTAGGATGTTTACTTCAGTATTTCATTTCATTGTCAGTTTGTTAATTTTCTTTTCACATATTAGTTTGAACTACATTATCGAAGCAGCTTGAGTCAACCAATCTTTGCTCTGCAGTCGTTCAATTTCTTCCAGTGTGAAGTGAGTGCTGCTTTCAAGTTGCCTCTCCAACACTGGGTAACAGATTGATTTAAGGAGGGTGGTGGGGGGCAATGATATAGACAGACCTGAGGACGGGACAGACGGAGAAGGACTCATGTCCGGACACTGAAACAACGGATGTTTGAAGCTCACCGGTCGAGTTTTCTCTGGAAACTCCTGAGAAAGAAACAAGAGAGAGGCCTCACTGTTCAGTCTAAACCTTTTTTAATCACCTAGTTTCAGGCAATATTCAAATATGTGTATATATATACAGCCTTGAGATGAAACCTTTCTTCTTCTTTATTTTAAATTTCTTCTTCATCTCTCTTTTCACTTGTTGCCTTTGAGCAACTGCATCATCTTTTCTTTAGTCTGACACAGCTCTGCTTGTTGTGCACATACTCAGGATGCCTGCTGGTCCATGTGGTCCGGTCAGGTGTGCCCCCCATGGTAACCTGCCTCTTATGTTTAAAAGTAGGTTATCCATTGTCACATGCTCATATTGTTTTTGTTGCTTTTATTTTGTTCAAATGTGTCTTTTTTTCAAATTAAATCTGTCAGTCGAGGCCTTCTGGTCAGTTACTGATTGAACAAAAATGTTAAAAATCCGCACGCAAAATAATGTTCAGCCACTACAATTAGATTTTCGACCTCATGCTGTATCCAATTCAGTGATAAAATCAGGTGTAACATTACCTTCTGGAGGGCCTCCTTGCTGTAGTGTCGTATCCCCTCCTCATACTCCGACCACCAGTCGTTGCCTTAAAGAGAAGATTTATTTCCAAAACGTCCATTGGAAACTTTTCAAAAAGGCCCAACAAGCCCCTTTTTAGCACGATTAAACAACTACTTTTCCTTTAACAAAGTCATTTACAGCATAAAAATACTCATAAGTAACTTTTAAAAAAGGTCTTTTCAGGCTTTACTTTACTTTCAAATGCTCTTCTATATAAACACTGTTTTGTTACCAGATTAAATGCAGCACATTCAGGTCTAAAAGAAGGCCCAGTTTCAGAGGCTGCTGTAACAATAAATATCGGCACGCAGCCTCACGTGTGCTCTGCCCTCCTGCTTGTTCCAGCACTTACCTTTGACAGAGTGGGACGTGAGCACACATGTTGCCACGGCGATCCAAAGCCACTCCATAGTAGTGCGTATGCGCCAGTCAATGGGTCACCCCCAGGGCTGTACAATGCGATGCTGAGCTTTACAGAGCTGTCACTTTGTCTCGCCCACCCTCTAAAGCTGAGTGACAACCTGCAGGTCCACTGAGAGCCGGTCTGAATCAATGTCAGCAGTGCAACACCTCGTAACAATTACATTTTAACATTTAGGCAATAAAGACAACATTCAGAATTAAATATCCATATATCATTTATTCATTTCTTTATAAACTTGTATTTGCGATGGTAAAAATGCAGTCTTCTCAACTGTCTCGACCAGTGTTTCATTTTTAGACAAATTGTGAGTTGTGTGGGCACCGATGTGTGAATGTTTCTGTGAGACAGTCTGGAACATTTTCTTATCTTCCCTTATGAATAACATTTTCACTGCCCTTTCCGACTTCCTACACTTCATGCAGATGTATTGGCAGATAAGCTCTCAATAATTCTAACAACAAGCACATATTGTGGGACTGAACAAATGGACCGCGTGTGACAAAATCTGAAATTTCAAATTTTTTTTTTACTTCTTTATAATAAAAACTGTCTGGCTTCTTTTCTTAGGTTAGAGGTCCATCTGAGCTGGAAAGTGTAGGCAGAGCACAAAGCTCCATCTTGGACTTTTGGTGAGGGGGTGGAAATTCTCACAACAGCTGAAGTTGTGTTACCAAACAAACACACACGCACACACACACACAAAAACTAATCCACTTCCTCTACTGTAGAAACCATCCAGAGTTTGAGGCGCTGCTATATTTAAGGCTGCTCCAGTTTCTGCCTTGGCTAACACAAGGCTTAATAAACAAAAAGAAAAAAAACAGGCATGTGGGCTGAGAAGAACTATTGAGCTACCTTCCAAAAAACCAGAATAAAATCAGAGCCAATGTACAGTAACACCTCCAAAAACTCTTCTCACTTTCTTTCACTGGACTCAGTTTTTGTGACATTTGTTCTGTGCACTCTGCTTTCACTGCGCTTGGAGAGTGAAAGACGTGTCTGGATGAATTATCAAACAGGACCTGCATCAAGGGTTTCTGTGACAGCTTGGATTTCACAGACTTCAGCAGCTTCTCACTCCTCATCTGTGTCTGCCATGGTGAAAATGTAACAGAGAGAAAGAACCTGTGCACTTAAAATTAAATATCTACCCAGTCCAGCCTTGCTATCACAGGCTTTCTTCCTCTTATACTAATGGCATAACATGGCTTGAGAACATTTTAGCACTGTCACTAAATGCTGAATGAACAAAAGCGTTCTTTCCCGGTGAAGTGCAGGTATGCACACCTGACATGTCCACTAAAACAAATACCTAACGAATGCAAAATTGCAATGCAAAAATTGATGCAACATTTGTTCACTCATTCAATACCTGAAAATAAGGTGCCTAAAAAATAAAGTCTGGAGGATGATGAGAGAAAACATGCAGAAACATGACTTTCTTGAAGAACTCGACTGGGGCTAGCATATTAAATTATTCTACTTCAAACTTTCCTGCCTAATTTTTTTTTCTAAATACTGCTCAAAGTTAGGACTGAAGCAGTTCAACTGTCATTTTCTCAGAAAAGGGGAAAGTGAAAAGAAACTAATGCACATAAAGATTCCAACTATATTGATTAGTCAAGTCCAAAATGCCTTTGATGTGGCAACCACAAGGCAATTTCCACTGTGAGGACACTGGTGCTTCTGGCAGTATCCTGAGTCACAGACTAGCAAGTCCCAATCTGTGTTATCCTCTCTGTTCTACAGCACTGTCCATAAACACCCCCACTGCCTTCTTCAGCACAGGACCAGCATATTTTGAATGGAGAAAGGGAGTTGTGAGACTGCACTGTTAGCGTGTGGAGGGGAGCAGGCAGAGTGGGAGAGGTGCTCAGACTAGCTGGTATTCAGCTAGCGAGCAGCGGCTGCTCCATGGGGCGGGCTGGCAGAGCCTCACGTCTGTCTGTTACTGCCCTCGCTCCGTCTGGCTTCCTCTCACTGCTGCTGCTGCTGCTCCTCCTCCTCCTCCTCTTCCTCCTGGGCCGGGCCCTGGGCTTGTGTTTCTTCCTGTTCCTGGGGCTCGGCCTGGGCTTCAGACTGTTCCTGAGGTGGTCTAGGAGGGGGCGCTGGGGCGGGGGCGGGTGGGCGAGGGGGAACTATGATTTGGTGTTGGCGCTGTCTGTAGGCGATGACTGTGCCCAACAGCAGGGCGATGACTGTCATGAGGTAGAGGTCCCACTCCGGGCCTAGAAGCTGGTCCAGGTCCACCTGAGAAATCAGCTCCTTCAACTGGCAGGAGCCAAATGAGGAGAAGACAGAGGACAAAGACGCAAATGATTAATTCCAGTTCTCTCTAATGAAGCTTTTAACTTGAATTACAATTCTGAGTTTCTTTTTCAAAGCCAAATTGTCACAGCTCCAGCTGGAGAATACAAGAGGCAGTACTCACGTTAAGATCCTGCAGGTACTGCAGAGTGTAAATCAGGCCCAGCTTGCACAGAGCCAGGAAAACTGGGACCTGGGCGTCGGGACTGGCTTCAGCAGCCATGTCGTAGAAACGTTTGGCTAAATGAATGTCCTGCAGAACCACAGGAGACAGTTCTGAATCACACACCGGTCTGTGCATCTTCAAATTTGAGACCAATAAATAAATCGTCTACATTCACAAGTACATCTTTGTGCCCACCTGTTTGATGCCCAGGCCTTTCTCGTGCATGTAACCCAGGTTAAACATGGCCTGGGCGCTGTGCTGCTGCTCTGACGCCAGTCTGTAGTGGATAACCGCTGTCTCATAGTCCACATCTGTCCCGTAACCATAGAAGTGGTAGTCCCCGAGTTTTATCCTCGCCACTGTGTAGCCTTGAAATTACAGTCACATACGTCAACTCGGCAGCCAAATTCAACTAGCTCCCTTTATGTAAGAAGAAGAAATGCTGCAAATACTGTAACTCTAGTACAGACATTAAATAGAAAAGGGACTCACCTTGTGCTGCAGCTCTTGTCCAGTGGAGCAGAGCACGAGGGTAGGTCTCGTTCTCACTGAAGATTTTTGCTCCTTCTGCTTGTTTCAATCAATAAAAGACAAAAACATTCAAACACCAGGATCTTCTTTTTTCCCTATCACAATTCACAAAATTAATCATGTTATTGTTTACCAAGAAACTAATACCAAGCCAGCTTATATATTTAAGTATATAAGAGTGAGTACTACATAAAATATACATTGTTAGGTCACCAAGTGGTCACAAAGCAGAATAAGGAAACTAGACACAAACACAGGCAATTGTCTTCCTCTGGGTTAGACAATTCAATACTTGTGATGAAAAGACTGAACTTTAACTGTTTCACTGCTTGAATGATGTGCTTTCCATTTAAACACTTCTTTTTCTTACTTTGGTCCAGCACGAAGGCCACGTTGCTCTGGGCCACCTCGTAGCCCTGCTCAGCCAACAGCAGATACTGAACCAGGGCAGCGTCCGTCTCACCCTCCTTAAAGCTGCCGTAGGCTGTCATGAGACGCTCTGACCAGCGCCCGCGCTCACACACGTTCTTGAAAAGCTGCAACGAATGTACAGGCATGCAGTGTGACACTTTGCAACTTGTGATACAATACAAGAGTGTAAAGAAAGACTAGAATTAAAGACTGTTTATCTCAAGTGAGGCGCTACATAAGCAGCATAAGAGCTTCAATGAATGAGGATGTCTCACCTCCACAGCAGTGTGGCACGAGCGCATCACACCAGTACCAGTCGCATGCATCTGGGCCAAGTTGTAGAAGGCCAGGATGTGGCCTGCCTGGGAGGCCAGGTTAAAGAATTTCAGTGCCTGTTTGTAGTCACGCTTCACACCGATGCCATCTGTGGAACGAAAGCAAGAAGCAAGAGAGAAACTGTGAACCCACTGAAAGAGAAAATAATTATTACAGTCAAGAGAAATAAAAATGATTTAGGAGATTGTGTGAGATTGAGGGATAGTAAAAGAAAAGGGATATTCAAATCTTCTGATGAGTAACAAGATTTACCAGGAGAGACAAAATAAGGACAAAAGAAATATCTGTGACAGGAGGCCATGGTGATGCTGTGTACCACAAGCACACTATGCACAGGTGTACATACAGACTGTAATACACTCACTGTAATACATGGTGCCCAGCTGGAGCTGTCCGTCCACCCAGCCCTGCTCTGCCGCCTTCTGGAAGTATTTCAGTGCCAGCTCATAGTTCTGAAGACACAAACACGACTTTCAAATGGCTGCTCTGATTTCAGACAGACAATCTGGTGATTTACATTTCTCCTTATTTCATATTAGACATGATCTCAAAAAACCTGCAATGTGTAAAGATTTCTTACCACTGGGACACCTCTTCCATATAGGTAGGCCATACCCAGGCCGCTCTGTCCCACAGGATTACCCTGGATGAAAAAAAGAACAAAGTAAATAAAAAGGACAGTTAATCAGAACTGAATGAAACACTTCACAGAAGAGGTAAAAGTCTGCACAATAACAGAATCTTGTTCGTCTCCGGGGGTGAAAGGAGTGTTACGTTCTCTCAAATAATAACTGTAATGATAAATGCGGATGAGATAGAGATAAAGATGTTTGTCTACAGCTTTATTCTTACCAAGTCAGAGGCCTTCTTAAAGTACTGCAGGGCAGTCTCGTTGTTCTGAGGGAGAAACTCGCTGCCCTCTGAGTACATCTGAAGGACACAGGAGTCACATCACTTAGTTAGTAATCAAGAACTTGACGAGGTGCCTCTGCAACAGCGACGCCAAATCACTGGCTTTATTTATCTTGGACTCAATTTAGACCATCTCTGCTCTCTAGCATGCTGACTGCTTTTTCCAAGTTCTCACACAGTGTGGGCTACATAGTTATAATGTTTACAAACACAGAAGTGAAATACATGGGCAACAAATAAAACTGAATCTGAATATACTGAAGTACTTGTTTTTATAGGCAACAGACAATGTTCGTTAATAAAACTCATTTCAAATTAATCAGTTCCACCACCTTTCCCCACGAAGGGCATCTCTCTCACCTTGCCGAGGAAAGCCATAGCGTGTGTGTTCCCTGCGTTTGCAGCCTGGGTGAAGTAGTCGTACGCCCTCTGATGGATGACGAACATGAGAAATGCATTAACCAGTGCAAGACAGTCACAAGAACACAATAATTTAATGACATTTTGAACATAAAAAATAATCTCACCTGATGATTCTGTTCTACTCCACGTCCTCCATGCAGGTGTAACTGACCCAATCCCACCTATCAGGAGAAACAGAAGGGCCAAGTTAACTTTAATGACACACAATTACTATTAGAAATATTCATTCACATAATTAGAGCTACAACAATTAGACAATTAATTGATTAGTAGTTGGAAAGAAAATTAAGTGGCAATGATTTTGATAATCAATGAATATTTTCTGTCATTTTTCATGAAAAAGTGTCCAACTTTTGCTGGTGCCAACTTTTTAAATGCACGGGTTTGCTGCTTTTCTTTGTCATTTATCAGAGTAAATGAAGAGTCTTTTGGTTTTGGACTATTGGTTGGACGGAAACAAACAAACTGAAGATGTAATGCAGTCATGTTTTTTTTCTATTGAACAATGGACACTGATTGATGATGACACTAATTTACCTGAGCTTGTACGTCTCCCTTCTCAGCTAGAAACTGGTAGTACTGGATCAAGTCCTCCTCCAACATCCCACTGGTAGATCCCGGGTTCTCCACCTCATCCAACAGCCTGATCCTCTGCACTGCTGAACCACCCGTCAGGGACACATCACTCGCCACTGGAGGTGGTGATGGAGAGTAGAGAGAAGAAGAATTTTCATCAGGTTATTTGCCCAAGAAGAAGATAAAACCTGAATATAATATCAAAATATTGCAGTCAGTGCTCACCCTGGTTTGCCACAAGCCTGTAGTGCGTTAGTGCTGACTCACAGCTCTGAGGAACACCCACACCTCCCCAGTATCTGTAGCCCTAATAAAACAGTAAGGAGAAATGTAAATTTTTATACTTAAGGAGTGATGTCACTGTGTCTCTGCTTCACTGACACACAAACTCACCAGAATCATATGAGCTACCGAGTTTCCACCCAATGCACCAAAGGTGTAGTAGACCAAAGCCTGAAAAACAGAGAATAGAGGTAATATATATGAACAATTGACAAAGACTGCATAACATTATTGTCATAGAAAGTTACAGAGTCCAAAAAAGTACCTTAGCCTGACTTGAGTTCACTCCAAGGCCAGCTGCGTACAGAAAGCCAAGAGCCTACAGAGAGGCAAACAAAGCAGTGTTACAAAACTAATCCTCTAAGCATACATTCTCAGTATATTTGAATAAGATGTCAGGTCAAAATGGTACAACACTTTTCTCAACTGAAACATAAGCATTTTGGATGATAACTTTACCATCTGAGCTTTAGGTGAGCCCTCCATTGCAAGCTTCTCAAACATTTCTTTGGCCTTGGTGACATTCTGGTTTATGTAGTCTCCAAACAGCATGGCGTACGCCACCTTCTCCATGGCCTTCTGGTGGCCTTTCTCTGCTACTTTCATCAGCTTCTCATATAATCTGAGAGGGGTTTTTGGATAAGCAGAGGCGGTGCGGGTGAGGTCAGATTGACACAGGCATAATAAAAATGATGTGTACATAACAAACAGTGAGAAGACACCTAAAGCAAATAAGGATGTGCTGAGAAAAGTCTCGTGTAAATAAGGTGCCTATAATAGATATCAGCATAGCGAAACAAAATTTACAATTAGATCAAATAATTTGGTCTGTAACCATTTTGACCATATAATAAGATGACTACACATAAACAGAAGGCTTGGTCTGCTCTGAATACATCTAAATCTGCAGTGTTTTACAACAATAACAACATATGTGTGTCTCAGCTTGTGTGAGGTTGCTGTTCTTCCAGCAGCCCTGATGGTGGAAAATAATATTAAGTTATCTACCATCATCAGTGTGTTTGGATTCATTGGTTGAATTAAGGCCAATTATCAAGTTTGGGAGAGAAATGTTTGTTTTGCATTATTTATTTTCATGAGGGAAAAAAAATTGTCACGACATCCTTTGTTATCAGCAAACCCAACTCATGTTAGAACAATACCAATATCATCAGGACAGAAGATTCAAAACCCAGCAGAATAAATCAGACAGAAGAAACTCACTCTTTCTTCTGAGTCTTCCTGGTGGTGGCGTTGAGCATACGCAGAACAGTCTGATACTGCTCCTCTGCCTCCTCCGCCTGAAGTCTCTGCTGTGCCTGCTCCTCCGCTAAGGCAAAGAGAGGAGAAGCCAAAAAGGGCAGGCAGATGAAAAAAAAAAAAAAGATTCATAACACTTTGGCAGCAGAGGGGGGGAATAGTAATTTTAGAAATGAAACCATGATGTCTTTTCAGGCAAGTTTCCATTATCAGTTTCAGTAGCTGTCAAGCCTTTCAAAAGAAAATACGTGTACTATGAAACAATTCATCTTTACATATTTGGCTTTATGTGGGGAAATGAGCCAACCACATGATGAAAATGCTCATCCAATCATTTAAGCAAATAAACTTCCATTTGAGGCTGATGAATGGCTGCATTTTGGCTTCAACATAAAATACTCAGGGTAGTTCAAAGTTAGTCACATTCACTTTGTGGAAATTTTTACTTTATGAAAGTCAAGCTATTTACTTACTCTCACAGAAACCCCACTTTTTGTCGTGGTCGTAGTCGTAGGTTGTGGCGCACCACAGCCGTCCATCCCCGCGTCCATCAGTGGTACAGTCCGAGTACTCCTTCCCCTGGAAGAGGAACGGGAAGATGCACGGCTCTCCATGGGCTGTACCTCCATTCACCACAGGAACTGTATTAAAAAAAACAAATGAGGTATGATATTAGATAACAGATACAACAAAAATAAATAAAACTAACTGATGATAATATCTAGAAAAGAAGTTACCATGCGTGTTCTCTTTTCCTTTATGAAACAACAGTTACCGGTTTACAACTTCATATTCAACATATAAAGTCTGTTAATTTTGATAAAATTCAGCAAATTTCCATCTTCAATCAATCTCAATATTATACAAGTGATGGCTGCAGGAAAATTACTAACAATCCCCGAGTAAAATGATGTAACTGTCTGCAATAGCAGCCACAGGTGCAAAGCCCCGTTAATTTCTCATGGGGTTAAACCATTTATACAACCTGCCGCTACCCTGAAACCACACGAGTCTTTGCTCAGAGTCAGCAAAACTGAAAACAGGTTACCACACTCGTACTCAATATAGCTTACAAAACAAGATAGTCTTTAAAAAAGATGTGATTTAAGAAAAGAGGAAACTGTGAGGACATTAAGAAGTTAGACTAGCACTGCTACAGGGCAGCGAAAGAGCTAACCAAAAATGTTGATGTAAGAGCTGATGTATTGTTAGATGTCCTACTACTTAACACACTGATGAGGATATTGAGGTTTTGAGTTCACAACAGCCAGCTGTTATATCTGAAACTGACTCAAACTCTAATCTCACTTCATTACAACCAGATGCCAGGTGGCTCAACAACACTTCTTTACTCAGCTACCGTATGTGAAGCCTTGCAAAATAATAAGCTGTTATAATCATGATATATTAGTGGATATCCAGATGAAGCTGCTTATTTTCAAATGCTATGAAAACCTTGAATCCTCACTGCTGAGGTGGCTGGAGCCACATTTTCCGTTGTAAAGTCTCTTCCAGTATTCCATCCATTTCTAGCTTTAATTGGACCGGCAAAAGAAACTCTTCTCAAAATTCAGTCTGCTACCAGCAACAGACAGTATGCCAGCTCATGATCCCTGTCTCACACAGACGTTTGGAGACACATGCTTAAGCCAAGAAAACAAACCGAAAAAAGCGGAGCCTGTGTTTGATAGTTTAAACAGAGAAAACTCAATTCACAACATTCAATACAATCAGCTCAGCAAAAAGAAATGCTTAAGGATTTCAACTACGTAACTGGACTGAGTGCATGCTCAGAGTGAACTGACCAACCAGTTAGCCTGTGTTTTTTGTTTTCCTTGCAGTCCTTACCCTCTTTAGGTTTCTCCTCAACTGGAGGAGGCTGCTCAGGCAGGTCCTCCTTCTCCTCTCCTTCCAGTCCATCCCGAGGTGTCTGTTTCTCTTCTTCTGGTGGGGAGACTTCTTGACCAGAGGTCACAGAAGCACCAGCCGCAATTTCTGACGCCAGACGGACATCCTCCTCTTCAGAGTCTGGGTCGTGGTAAGACTGCAGAGAAAAACAAGAAGTTGTGGTCAAGTAATAGATGAAACAGGGAATCACATTGCAAATCACAATAGGTTGAATACAGCTAAGGCAAAAGCAAAGGATGGCTATCTTACAGAGCATTTGAAATATAGACTATTTGGAAACTTAGTGTTTCTATCTCCCAAAAGTCTTGCAACACTGTTATCTGCTCATTTAAAAATGTCTTATTTATTGCATTCGAAAAAATACAATGGAATAGAAACTTTTCAACCAATCTATCCATAATCATTAATTATACTTTTACCAACTTAAATTGATACATTTCTGTAGGACTGTCTTCATTAGAGCTGCAACTAGCAATTATTTTCATTATCAATTAATCTGCCAAATACTTTTACACTTAAATCGATTAATCATTTAGTTTATAATGTCAAAAAACTGTGAAAAATGCTTATCACAACTTCTCAGAGCTCAAAGTGTCATCTTCAATTGCCTCTTTTGTCCAAAACCCTACACTTATCATCATAAATGACAAATAAACTCAGCATATGCTTATATTTCAACTGAAACCAGCAAATGCTTGTTATTTTTGCTTGAAATAATTCATCAAAATTCATCTAAACCACCACATATCACGTACACAAATAAACCCTGAAGTAACACACAAATTAAGCAGGGATAGGTGTCATATTAAACTAATTTGATCACCGTGTAGCAGATAACACCCCAAGCAATGATACTTACAAAAGCCTGATGGCCTGGTCTATTTTCTACTATGTTTGCATGACAATCATCCTGATATGGTACCTTGAAGAGCAATATGCAAACGCTCACGACGTACCTTTAGCTCTGGCCCATCATTCCCGTGTTGCTCTTCATCTGGAAAGCATTAATATGGCAGAAGTAAATACAGGAACTTGAGATAGCCAAACCTGTTTGCTAAATATAAACAGCTGCTTGCAACAGTTTGAGAATCGTACAGCCCCTTTCTGTCCGCGCAGGTATTAACCAGTCATACAACACAAACAGACATACTTACCAGCTGTTATTCCTTTGATGAAGACTATCAGCAGTAGGGTCAAAAAATAAAAGCTTCTTGCCGTCTTTAAATACCGTTTATAGCCCATTGTTGACAAGCTAACTATGTGCTAGCTGTAGCTGCTGCTATTTCTATCACCAAACATTCAGTTACAGTCACACTACGATACGTAGCATAAATAAACTCACGCACACGCTCACTAAAACGGAACCGTATTCTCTCTGTTTGATATCCTGGTTAATTTTCGCTGCTGTAGCTGTCAAACAAGCTTAAAAATCCCAATTTAAAGCTACGCTAGCAGAGAAGTAGCGGCTAGGTGGCTGAACTGACGTTGAACGCTAGCTAGCTAAGCTAGTCGTACCTAGCCACACGAAAGAGCAACCAAACAGCGCTGTAGTTGCGAGAGACCAAACTCCTCGGTCTACAAATCGGTTGCCGAGTACCTCTCGGCACGACAAAACATCCGAGTTTATCGGCAAGACGCAAAATATTTAGCCTTTGGTGTATATTAACCAAGACACTACTTAGCTACCCATGTTAAGCCCCTACTACTGACAGACACTTCCTATTCTCGCAATTCGACCAATCACAGCGCGCCTAGTTTGACAGTAGCCAATAAGCGGAGGCCAAGGACGTGTCAGCCAATCAGGTGCGTACACAATTATGCTTCTCGTTGATGGGTTTGTCCACGACACCAAAACACGCTGTGGAGATACTCATCATGTGGGGAAGGTAGAGGGGGTTGCTTTGGACACGTTGGGTGCACCATAATCATAATAAATCAGACATTTTATTTAAAAAAAAGATCAATCAGAATGATAAAAGCTGGTATAAAATACAAGGACATTTGTTTTGCCAGGATACCCAATAAATTATGCAATGAATGCTGTACTCCACTCCTGCACCACTGTTGATCCATGACACCAAAACATGTGGTTACTATTCAAGCACAGTAACCGCAGTGGGATCCCTGAGGTATGTGGGCTCTTCAAGGAAAGAAAGAGCTTGCTGTTATACCCTCAGGCGCTGGATACATTTGAAGTTGGTGAACCTGTCGTGACAAATCTAAAGACGTAAATTTGACATTTTTATGTTTTTACAACTTGTTTTATGTCTCTGTGAGGTCTGTTGGGGTTGTCGCTTTCGCTTTTGTTTGACGTTAAATCACCAAAGCAAGTTGTTAGTGTTAGACTAGTGCATTCAGGAAAGAATGTAGGGAGAGTTCGTACAATTGTAAACAACAGCTTTACTGAAGGTACGCTGTAGTCTGGGGCAAGAAACTGTAATCAGAAGAGAAATATCTGCACTGATAATAAACAAACTGACCTTAAAGGACAACACAATTCCATACTGTTTTACTTTGTTTATATGTGGCGGACCCTGCCACTTTTCTAGCGTCAAATAGTGTTGTGGGGACATTATTTACATTATAGAACAGCTTTTTTATTCACTTATGGAAAAAACAAATATTTTTGAGTTTGTTTTATTACCACATATTAAAATTCTGTGTATTTCTTCTCTAAAACTACATACTGCCCCTTTAATCGCCCATTCCTAATTTACTGGGGATTTATAACTGAATAAGTCATTAGTAAGTGTACCTAACTGGGATTGGCAGGCTGAGAACAATCAATTTGTCTGGTGTATATCCTCCTCCTCCTCCTCCAGCATAACGTATGTAACATGAACTGCAGACTTCATGACTTGAAAATAAAAGTTTTAAATTTGTAGACTAAAATAGCAAAGAGAAGTACAATCACTCTTGCATGTGATTGCAGTCAGGGTTGACGAAGCAGACTACAGTAGACTATGCTCTGTTACGTTTGGTGTCTGTCTCTGATCCATGTTAAACCACTTCACTCTGTCTAAGACCCTGTAAGCCCCACTAAAGCCATTAGCACTCTGACCATTTGACTCAGTGGGCTCATTAACTCTCACAGGAAATTATTTGAATGAAACAGCACCTGGTGAGGGCCGTCAGCTACTTGATGAAGAAAGGGAAGTCACTGGAGGGAAGTCTGCACATTCAACAGTGATATGAAATGCAAATACACACAATGGCAGACAATTGAGAGACTGAACTACAAACAGAGCCAAATTAAACACAGACACACACAAAATTCGTACCGTAAGCACTCATACTCAAGATGTGGTAATCAATAACTGTATGTTTATTTACAGGGTGTTTTAGTGGTCATTTCAGAGGCAGTAATAAGACATCATTATTTGGAAAAAAGAATATTCACATTAAACAACATAATACAAGGCAGGGAGTGACTCAGCTCCCCAAAATTGTTAAAACAGTGACACATTATTTGTTGTCAGCACTCCACAGCTTTCCACAAGAGAAACATCTGCCATGTTTGACTCTTGTGATGCGGATATGATCCTCCACAGGCTGTCGAAACCGAGGCACCACACAGAATCAGATTAGATGAAAGCCAAGAGACGTACAGCTATGTGCCAAGAGGATAAAATGGACATTTTCTATTCCTGGATTAATACAAGTTGTCGTATTACTTTTGCCAGTGTACAACTCATCTCCAGATTGTGAGTACTGAGCCAAAAATCAAAACAAGCAAAGCCAAACGTATTAGTGTCCAGATCATTTCTGTAACCCAACATGTGAGTGTTTCATTTAAGAAGGCCATTTATACAGTCAGCAGATTAAGTTATTTAAAATCAGTCCAATAATATCTTTTAAAATGTTCAAATCTTTGGTACAAAACTTGTAAGGCAACAGACTCGATGAATTCCAGGCAAGCTTACACAGAGGCCACCCTATATATGAACATATAAAACTGTTAGGATGTCTTTGTTCTCATCTGTACACTGGTGAGCAGCAGTTATTGTAGATGGACTCACACATTAACACACTCAAACATCAACGGTTTATAGAGTCAGAATGTACAGCAGTATTAACGTACAATAAAAAGAGTGATGTCGTCATTGTGTGTCCTCGTTAGCCATCAGTGACGACACCATGTGAACATTTTGGGGTCTTTGTTGATGTGTGCTCCTCCTTCACACACAATATACCCCCATCTAGCTTTGAACTGTTCATTCCCTCCTTGTTACACTGAAGTGCTTTGATATACACCGCCTGGCACCAGCTTTAGCTTTGATTACAGCCCACATTCGCCGCGGCATCGTTTCACGCAATGTCACAACATTTATTTCCATCCAGAGTTGCATTAATTTTTCGCCAAGATCTTGTATTGATCACGAGAGAGTCGGACCACTGCATCTTCTCCAGCACATCCCAAAGATTCTCAATGGGGTAAAGGTCTGGACTTTGTGGTGGCCAATCCACGTGTGAAAATTATGTTTCATGCTCTCTGAACCCACTCTTTCACAATTTGAGCCCGATGAATCGCGGCATTGTCATCTCGAAATATGGCCGTGCCATCAGGGAAGAAAAATCCGTTGATGGAAAAACCTGGTCAGTCAGTGTATTCAGGTAGTCAGCTGACCTGACCAACTGAAGCAACCCCAGAAAATAGCCTTCAAATCTTTTTTATGTTATGTTATGATTCATGATTTAATAAGAATTTGAATATTTCATTGCCCCAAACTATATTATTCCAGCATATTTACTCCAGACACAACAAAGTGATTAGTGGCAATAAATCACAGTATACAACTGTAATACTTACAGTGTCGCATAATATTAGGAATCACAATATTGTGGCTCAAGTGCTCTGACAAAATTGGAGAAATACATTTCCACCAGAGTACAACAGTTATCCGTCATGACTCTAGAGATGACAAGGTTTAATAAAAAAACAAGTGGTTTTCTTTAACCTGCACAACGACCTTGCAGGCAGTTAGTCACAGTCCGGGGTGCTGAGCGGTGGTGCCCGACACTCATGTGTTTTGTATTAATTCTAATAGCCAGGATAACTTATATCTCATACTTTAGCAACGATTTACAATAATTTGAGAATGCTTTGCACAACAGCAGAACACCAACATACTATAGGTCACTTCAACTCGTGCAACCATCTGTGTTCAGAAATGCCTTCGCTACAAGTTGAACAGTCCAAGTAGGTCCAAAACCAGCAGAAACCACAGAGAACCAGGGGGCGTCTCTTCTCAGTGGGACACGGTGGAGAAGCCTGGAGCAGTCCAGCATGCAGCCGGTTTATCTCTGCACAGCTTTAATGACCCATTCTGCTGAAGGATTCAGCTGGATGAGGTCTTTCATGTACGTTTCCCCGTCTAGACATCTCTCCTCTGAGGGACGACAGATACAGAGGAGATGGAGGAAAAGCATTACGATGTAGGCACTATAACTATGAGTCATCACTTTTTAGCCCGCTAGTTGGGTAATCAGCAGAGAGTACAAAGTCATAAACACTGTAATTAATCATGTTTTAGTGTGAGCAGGACTTACTTATGTTTCCTCCAATCTCATAGAGACACAGCTCTTCTCGCTTTACTGTCACTGAACTGAGAGGACAAAGAAAGAAAGCAAGAGAGAGAAAGAAATTAAGACAAAAATGACTGTAAGGATGGCTCTTATATAGCCAAGAATAACACTGTATCTGTGCTGTATGTATAAGATGTACCTGTCCTGGCTGAGGAAGCGTGTTAACACATCAGCAGCCTGCAACTCTTCAGTAAGCTGGACAGCCATGGACACTTTACTGAACTGTGGCGCTTGGACTCGAATAAATCCCTGCGAACTCTCCTGGTTGTAAACACAGAGACAAGCAGAGAGTGAGAAAAACACGCAGTCAATCACACGGCCATATACACTTTTTTCAGAAGAATCGGGGACTTCAGACGACAAGAATGTGGAGTTGGATAAATTCCTGCTCTTCTGTTTAATAAACTCCAAACACTGTCGGGTCTCACAGCACTTAGCTGAGCATGCAGGGTCAAGTGTTGCTGTGGTTACTCATTCACCACGATACTGTCAAGAGGACAGTCCATTACTGCTGAGCTCTGCAAGCTCAGCTGTCTTTCAGAAGTTTAACAGACTTTGATTGATCATTTATTTAGTGCCTTGGAGCAAACTACTCAGGCACATGATTAGTGTTGCTGTGACCTAGAAAATGCTAAATCCTAATTGGTGATCATCAGATTCATGTGAGCCAAGTCAGTGTGAATCCAGTGTCAAGAGAACTCAGAGATCTCCTCAAGAATTTCAGCTAATTTAAGTGAAATGTTCATGTTTCTTGTTGCTAAATGTTCAGTTGTGCTCATTAGACACAATAAATGCAGATAATTGAATTTACCGTATGTATTGAATGGAGCAATTCATTGCAGCGATGTGATAAGGACACATATCTTATCACTAGCTTACACTGTTGCACCATTTGGAAAATATACCCACAGAGAAGCAACATTCCTAAACATCCCCACTAGATGCCGCTATTTCTCATTAGACTACACATGTACACAATCTGTACATTATGACCACCATGAGATGATTGATTGGTATCAAATTGTGGCTATTTAGGTTTTTATTGCGTCTTACTGCTTAAGTTCAGCCAGAAATGATCCATCTCGCACCAACATACAAGGTATGAAAATGTTGCTGTATGATAACCATCTCAGAAAATATCACAGTTTAACAGTATACAGTATAAAACAATCATTTACGGAAACAAAAGGATTTTTTGGTTGAACAAACACTATAATTTATAATTTTTTTAATAATCTCATGTGCTGACAGACATGAAACACAATAAACTTGAAATATTATTTCATTTAATAACAGTAATATGTTAGAATTCAATACCATATATACAGCAAATGGACAGGATATGATAGTTGTAAACTTTTATACCACGGTATACCTTGAAAACGGTATAGTGCTGCAACCCTGGTTTGAAATCTTGCAAGGTTTAATGGAAGAAGAAGGAGCAGCACAGTGAGCTGTCAGATACAGGAGGTCACATATGTCCAATTTCTAAAGAAGGAAACCAGCTCCTTGCACTGTGCCTTGCTGCTCACAGACTCATGCCATTCAGGTGTTTCCAAATCAGCTACGACTGAACTCTTTGAGATTACCACTTTAAATAATCAAAAACCTGCAGTGAAATAAAGGAACCATAAAATGAAAACTCCTACCTCTGCGACAGCTTTATCAGACGGTTTGTCTGTGGTAATCTTCTTCAGCAGCTTCCTCATAGCTCTCTCTTTATTTAGTTTCCGCTGACTCTCCATGTTTTGTTGCCTGACCTGGGTCACGATGAACTTGGGGATCTGGAGACGAGAGGCACACAGAGAATGGGAGATTTGATACCCTCATTACACAGCGTATCATCCACCATCCTAAAAGGAAAAATCCATCTGGATGCTTGTGTGAGTGACTGTGTTCTCCATTGATTTCAATAATAAAAGTGTTGACATTGACACAAATTTGACCCTTTTTTTTTTTTTTACCCTTACCGTCCACAGAAGATTCTGGTATCTAATCAGCAGCCGGACGATGTTGGCCGTGCTGGTCGCCATCGAAAACTCCTGTTGTTCTGTGATCTTGGAGCGGAACCCCTTGAACATGAAGACGTTGGGTGCCATGATAACGGACACATTGTTGAGGGTCATTTTATTGTTGGCCTGATGGTCAATAACACGCTGGAAAAACTCCACCAAGGCCTGGGGAAGCCAAACAGAAATCAAGTTCATGATAAGCTGCAGTGAAACTTCTTTTCAAGTAGTTCCAGGGGAAAAGTTCCTGCGGTGAAAAATTCAGTCTGAGTGTGGATCTACCTTCAAAGTATCCCGATTGGCCTCAGGTAACAAAAGGACCAGCAGGTTCAAAGCCTGCAGCTGTTGCTTCTTTGTGGGGAGCTCTGTGAACACAAACACACAGACACACACACACAGAAATGCTTGGTGCAAGGTTTTTCAGGTTATTTGTCTCATAATGTGGCAGTAAAGCTCTTGTGAGTAAGCAGAAAACGTAATGAACAGGTGGTATACGCACTGTTGACAGCAATGAACGCGTTGAGGTACTCCACAGTCAGTAATGGATGGGGTAACTCCCTGATGAACAGCTTCAAAAGGCTAGCGGCATCGTGCTGCTTCAACTGTTGCCATGGAAACATCCCGTCATAGAAAGAGGACTCGAGCTCCTGGCACAGAGACTGGATTTGGGACAAACACAACAGATTCACACACAGGGAAAAGCTCATCAGCTTCAAGAAGAAGTCTGACTAATGCTAACAGCCAGGACAACAGGCTGGTGGTTGAATAATGTTGGTAATCGAGCTTTACAATTACTAATTTAACATTTTACAACATGTCTGTAATGGTGGCAGTCAAGTACTTCAACCAACCTTGACTCTAGTGGCCGCTCCAGGGATCCGTAGCAGCCCCTCCGTGTCTAATCCCTCGTCCTCAATGTGACTAATGAGCTAGAAATAAGTGAGAGAGATCAAGGTTAGGTGAAACATCACAAGTAGAAGGTGTAAAAACTATGATTTAAGGTGGACATAATGATCACAGTGCAGTGAATCTAAAGTATAAAGTCATCTAACAAGATGACTGTAATGTTGAATTGTCCACGTCTCACCCTCTGCAGTAGGAATGGCACTTTGGTCCCAGGAGCCCGCCTGTGGTCCTGATCCAATAAAGTGGTGAGGGGAACACCAAACAGACCACTTTCTGCACACACACACAAACACAAATATTTAGTAAAACAGAAATATCCTCATAAAGTACACTAACTGTACATATTTACCTGGAAAAAATGTAACTGTGTGTGTCAGTGTTTGCTCTTATTGGTTATTTTTTTACTTTGTCTGTCTTTGTTTGAGTTTCTGTGCTTGTGTCTACCTTTAGTCTTGACTTTGACAGCTTTGTGAGGCTTCAGGTCGATACCAGCAGTGTCGAACAGAGCAGTCGACTCGACCAGCACCAGTCTACGCACCTGACAGACCATTAAAAACAGACAAAAGGTTTATAAGACAATCAACTAACTCATCCATTATAGGACCATTATGTTTAACCAAGGTGGATCATAAAATAAACATGACATGTACAAACAAAGATGTTGAAGCATCCACAGATCATTCTGTCATCAACACGCTACCTTTTTCATATCCAGAGGCGACAGATCTCCTATCCTTGTCTGACCCGTTTTATCTCGGAGCAGCTTGAAGTTCTAGAGAGGAAAATAAAGAGAGACATTGACTCTGTTTACATGAACACAAGTATTTCACTATTATGTCAAATATTCTGAATTTGACAAGGGTTTTGTTAACAGCATATTCTGTTTGTCACAGCCCAGCTAGTCAACGGTTTGCAAGGCTGGGGAAGAGATGCACGGCAAAGGAAAACTCAACATTTCTGGTCGGAAGGAGAAACACACCTACTTTTAAACGTTATGAAAGACCTGGATATAAACAGGATGCGTGTAAATATTATAATGCAGACCTTTTAAAAAAGGTGGGTGAAGGAATGAAAGAGGAAGGCTGTTTGTGTGGTCGAACATGTCCGCCACACATGGAAAACATTATTTTGTGCAAAAACAGGAAATGACACAAGTGGCTATAGCCATTTGAAATTTCGATGTGATCAACAACGAAAAACAAAGTATGCACGGCTGCATGTTAACAGGAATATTACTGGAATTATTTATTTAGCCATTAGTAGTAATTGTTTTTTTTTGGAATAAGGACAAAAAAACATAATATTTTGTGGATGTAATCATAATAAATTCACCGTTAACACTATGCAAAATAATTCCTGACTGCATTTACTTCTACACTGCATGCTGAATGTGTTATGTGTATTACTAAAGTGCATGAGAGGACATACAGTGGAGATAATAATAATGTTATACCAACTCCGACCACCAGAGAGCACTACAGACCAGCACTCAAACTGCTCACACCCACTAACTCTGCCTCCTGCTGATATGCAGCACAACCTGTCACTCATACTGTATGCTGTTTAACTATAACTCACTATACTATATTCTAATGTATATTGTTGGATTTTGCATTTCATGCTACACTCTATATGCATTAATTTACAAGGCTAAATTGTTGACAAAACAACAACAACTAACTCAATAAAAACACAAGCTGTAGTCGTGCATATCCAACATAGAGCACATTATAAAACTTTGTGGCCATAAAGGAAATACGTCACTCATGATTAATCTGATTATATAACATTCAAGGTGCAACCAAGAAGGACATTTTGTCACAGCTGAAAATACACAGTGAGCTTCTATATAGTAAAGTTCTTAAAGTTAGTAAAGTTTCTCAGATCTCTGTTTGTGCTATCCTTTGCCATCATCGATCCAGAACAGCTACCAAGTTATCACAACAAGCTCTAATATAACCCCGTGCTAAATAATGCTGACAGCAAGAGAGCAGCTCAAAGTGGCGTTGCTTATGTTTGCATAGCAATGCATTAAATCAGTGCACGCCAGTTGAGTCATTACACCAGTGGTGCCACCGCTCGTTTGTGACTCACCGGTAGTTTGTCGTCAGGTGAGCTCGGGCCGGTGTTGACTTTTAACCTCTGATGATTATCCCTGTAATTCAGCGCCTGTTCTGAAAACGCCACTTCAACGTTCAGCTCTGTCTCGGTTTCTGTTGAGAGACACACACACGTAAAAAAAAAGAAATAGAAGATACGACCGCACAAGTAGTGAAAAACAGATGTGTTTATGTCGGTAAAGTACAGTTGTATAGACACACAGGCAGACAATTAAATGTGTATGTGTGTCGTTAATGCCTCAGTGTTTAATTCACTGCAGCAGAAAGAGGAAGGAAGAGAAGCCTGCTATCTTTTATGTACCTATAAATAATCTAGTGGCTGCATGAACTCATATTTATAGGCTTTACCTCACTGATCTACAATAAATAAAAGCTGTATTATTTCCAGGATGTGAGTGTGAGTTGCTATGCAGAAGTCTGTTTGGGCCTCAGTTTATCATTCTCCATGCTGACTCATATACGTGTGTGTGTGTGTCTGCAGCAGCATGATGCACATACCGGCTGAAGTGGTATCTTTTTGTCCATTCTCACTTCCCTCTTGTGGTTTACTCGGCTCCTCATCCTACAACACAACGCAGACACATAACTGTAGAGGGCACAATGTTTAACAAGTCACAGATTTACACAGAGCGCCCCCTCCCTTTTACATTTTTCACGTTACATATTATCTGGTCTGTTAATTAGTGGACAAACCGTGTGTTGTAAGTGAAAAAAGTGCAAGACCCTTGGCTCAAAGTTTATTCTGCTGACTGGGGTACTTCGGAGTAGCAGTAGTGAACGTATTTCAACCCAAACCAATACATATATTTTCAAAATGTTGAATAGTAAGTCTGGTAGATTGCAGAAACAAACAGATTAGTGATTGGTTACTGATGGTTGGAAGCAACGACAAAAGTAACGTTGGCAAAGCTATGACCATGTCCATGTGGTTAAAAAAGAGGACATGTTTGATTTATGTGTTCTGGTGGGACGTTCAATTCATACTATCAGAGACGGAGGAGATAGAAAATCATATCACCTATGGAACGTGATTTATGTTCTTTGTTATCACTGCTTACTGTGACAGAAGTCGGTTCACACTTCTCCGAAAAACATATTGATAACCTTTAAAGGAAATCATACTGCCTGTCTTGCAGAGAACTAGATGAGTAGATCTAAGTATAAGGCTACTTAGCATAAAGACTAAGCTCAGCTGGGTGAAGCAGCTAGGCTAGGCTGTGAGTCTCTGCGCAAAGACTGCTCCAGTGACAACCAGCAGTGGTTGCCTTGTCGAGGCATGTAAGGTGACAACAAGCCAAGGAATAGACCTGCACATATCACAGCTTACATTTCATTTTCATTTCCGAAGTAGACAAACACGATATAACATGTTATGTTGAAGCTTTAGAGGTGCTGGTAGGTGGATTTTGTTCCTATTGGACAGAGCCAGGATAGCTGTTTTCCCTTGTTTCCAGTCTTTATGCTAAGCTAAGCTAAGAGGCCGGTCGCTCTAGCTCAGATCAACATGTCTGATATAACAGATTTCATTGACTCTAGCCAGTATCACAGTTTACAGTGAAAGAAGCAAAGCAGCTGAACACCTGTACATCTAACTTCTCTGGTGTTTCAGTTTACACTCTTAGATTAGAGCCAGTTTCACAACAGGAACTTTCCCCAAGGACTAGGAACCTTGAGAGGAACTGACCAGAGTCTAAATTAAGGTCCAGGGACATTGTCTTGCCCCTCGTAAAGTCCCTGCCCGAGGGAAAGTACTTTCCATAAGTATAGGAACTTTGGGTGTGGGGATTGCAGCACTCAACATTTCTGATTGGTTGAGTACTTGCAGGACTATTTTCACAATCTGCAGCCGCAAACCATTTTATTGTGTTCACTGTGCTGTGACACATCAAGATAGAGTTATAGAAGGAAGCATACGACAGATCCATGTCAAAGTCAATAGAACATGGTGGAAACACAAACAACAACAGGCTGCAGGGCCCTTCTACTTCCTTGAAAAGTGGTTCCTGCAACTAAAAATGTGGGTACTTTGGGTGTAAATGGGGCAACAGTCTTTTAATGCTGATAGAATATAATTAGTTTGCATTTATTTGAGCGTGTGCATCTCCAAACCTTTTCAGGAGGTCTGAATATATCCCTGACATCAGGAACATGTTGCCGGTTTCTTCGCCGTAACAGCGTCTGCTGTAGGGTTGTCACACGCCGTTCAACAGCTGCCGCCTGACTTCTGGTCAGTGTGGACAGGAACACCGCGTTGTCTTCTTCCTGTAAATATATCAATCAATCGATCAGACTCAAACATGAGTTTATCCATCTCTCTATCTAATGCCTTCTTCAGTCACTCTGTCGTCTTTTTTGTCAAACACATTACTTCTCATGAAGCAGATTCCAAAGCATTGCATAAGTAAACAGTACTGTGTATGTTCACTGGAAGATGCGAACTGCAAATATGAAAGGGATAAACAAACAATGACTCAAACTAGACTCAGATATAACTATTTAAATAAGGAACAGACTACTGCCACCTGATCCAGGTCAGCTGCCAGTGAATCATCAAACAGCCGTGCTAGCCCCGCCTCCGTAAGCCACGCCTCCTCCTGTTCGCCTTCTGAAAGAGAAATAAGCAGGAAAAAATTTTAAAAAGGGAAGATAAAGGATTTTTATGACTTTTATGATTCACTGCTATCACCATTTTGTGACGCAAAATGAGGGAGACTGGTACGGACAAAGATTAGAGAAAAATGAGGATGGAAGCCTCTCTTCATCCAAGAAGACACTCGTAAGTCAGGTGCAGGAAAGGGAAAGGTGTAACCATATACAGCGCCGGACACGTACCCTACAGGAAGTGTGCGTTTGCTCCACAGAACAATAGTTTTTAAAAACAAGCTAAATAAAACTTAAGAGGTATACACATAGGAATTGCTTTCCTCTTATGTAAGGAGACGCAGAGCTGGTCTGCACAATGGACAGCTAGCATTAACCTTTAATATCATTCTCCCAGCATCATTCTACTTCAAAACATTTGGCACTACAATACTTTCCAATTTAGGTTATCTACATACAGAAACTCTAGATTGTATACCTGTCCTTTCCATTTCTTTCTTTTTTCTTTTTATTAATTTCTATTCCAATTGAATGTAAAACTCATTTGAACTTTAATATTTTCTGGAATACAGTAACAACCACAACAAGATGAAAAACAACCACGACAAGATGAAAAAACAACCACAAAGAGACACTACATGACTACAAAGATATCTCAAACGACCACAAAGAGACAGAAACAACAACAAAGATATGCTAAATGACTACAAAGAGATGTCACATGACAACAAAGAGTTGCCAAACGACCACAAAGAGACATAACAACCACAAAGCGATGTTACATGACTACAATGAGCTGTCAAGTGACATGTATGTGGCCATTATCTCATAATCCATCCGTGTCTGGAACACACACTAGCCTGTGATCAAACTATAAGTAGACTGCTCTGACTCGAGACTGGAAACACACAATGTGAAACGACTGTCTGTGTACACAAGCAGATGTACGAAAAGGAGAAATTTATGTCTCTTTCAGGTCTATCCATGGATACAGTGTATCCTACCCTCAGGAATTTTCTGCTGCTCCTCCTCTGGCACTTCCCCTTCTCCTCCACCTTCTCCCCGGCCCGCTCCTCCTCCTGAGCTAGTGATATTCTCCACCTCCTTCCAATAGTCGTCCATCTCTAGCTCGTCCAGAGAGTCCTGTTAAGATACGCAAACATTTGTACAGATGAGGATTTCATTACTGAGTTTCGAGTTCCCGTTCGTGTTTCATATCTCGTTTCTCACCTGAGCAGTGGTTTTCGTTGATCGAGTTACAAGGAAAAATCCCTCCTACATATCAGATATGATGCAAAGAGATAACAACTAACAGCCCACGACTCACGGCCAGTCTGAACAAGCCTCACAGGTGGTTGTGAACCAGCTGTGCAGCTTCTCTCAGACACACACACACACACCGAACACACACATATTTTACATAAAACTCCCCACATTTAAACAGAGCTCGGAGCTTGTTCTTCTTGTTTACTCTAGTCTTCCAAAAAAGGCATTTAACTTGAATTAATGTTAAGTTTATTACAGAGTCTCCAGGCTGGTTTGAGCCAACGCTCATTCTCAGGAAAAACACCAGAGAGACTGACGATGCTTCCACACTGAGAGCTACATATTACTTCAAACATGAGACAACGATTGTATACCTGCCAACAAAACCCCCTGTTAAATTTTAACAGTTGCAATTTAGACATTTATAGCAGACATTCTCATTATGAGTTAGTACAACTTTAGAAAAGATTGCTGCCTGTGAATCACCTTCTTTAGTTCATTTTTTTTTTTTATAGTTTATGTTAACCGGCTCCATTTGCTGCTGTTTATGTCTTACTGGGACGTCTTCATCCATTAATTATCTGTCTGCGTAATGCATGCACTCTGTGTTAACAAGTCTGACCTGACCCTATTACTTCTTGGCCAGTGATTTAACAAGGTGCTGCCTCCACGGAGCAAACTATTTTGCATGCCAATATGGAGGCCCACAGTTGAACTAGTTAAATGTAAAAGGTCATATTGGACATTTTTATGTAGACAAATCCTTTTTGAGCTTGTAGAAAGGTGCAGAATAAATGCAATGGTACGTGGTGAGATGGAATATCACATTTAGTGGCTGATGTCCCAAGTTTGATAGCGCCTCTATAAATGTATCTCATCATTCACAGCCTACCTGAGAGCTGCAGCGCTGATATGTGGGCCGCGGCCTGGGCCTGGAATTGGGACTGTGTCTGGGGCTGGAGCCTGGCTTGGGGCTGGAGGAAGGCCTTGGGTTGGGTAATGACGATGGGTCAGTGCCGGTGGTTTTTGTATTACTTGTGTTAGCTGAAGGCACGTGTCTGTCTCCATGATGTGTGGTCTGGTTCTGCTGAACGGTGTAGTGGCCTGTTCTGCGGCTACAAGAGAGACAGACACAGACAGGTAAGCAGACAGATACAAAGTCTGGTGATTAGGGTGAACAAACCTTTGTGAAGACATGTCAAGATCTGTCTGACATGCCCTGACAAAACTATTAACTTATTTTAAGACTTTATGCTGTCAATCTTGGAGTGAAACTTGCTCCCAGCCGTATTGGTTTCACTTACAGCCATGGACTTTGTGCCGTGTTCACCAGTGACGTTACGATGGATGCCTCAACACAGCACCTATAATAAAAATATTCCTGCATTATAAATGTCCCGCTGTCTGCGAACTGACTGCTCCGTAAAGGCAGGATTTGTCTTAACTGTGATTTAGCTTCATCTCATGGTTAAGGCTGCTATGCCTTTAATGGAGTGACTCGAGAGGGACAGCCGCCACAGGAGGCGGACAGTGAGTCAGATAGACAGAAGTCGGCCAGCGGCTCTAACTAAAGACGAGCCAGCAGTGTGTTGAATTCCCAGCCAGTCAACTAATGAGAACGTCAGCTGGGACTAAGAATAGCAGCACTCACACAGCGAGCTCAACACAGTCAGCTCATCTCAGCAGACAGTATAGTATAGTATGTTGTTCAGCCCAGCCTAGCTAAATGTGAACCCTCAGTTGTAGTTATAGTATGAATGACCTCATTCAGGTTATCTCACTGTAATCATAGCAATTGTATCTGGTCATAATAGTTATTACACACGTAGACACTCGAAGAAGTGAAGTAGCTGCTCATACAGCAATCAGAACCCAAAGTCACAGTTATCTGTTGTTTACTGCAGAAATACTGAGAAAAAAAAGCCCTGCTGCCATTTAAAACACAGGAATGGAGGCTTCGCTCAACCCAAACTGAACGACAGCTCATTTAACATACATGTGCCGTGTTTTAAAGGGTAACTCCACCAATTTTACACATTACAGTGTGTTTACAGGTCTTGGTGAGCACTACTGCATATGTGAGAAGAAGTATAAGAAGTAGTATGAAGTCTTTTGTGGCTCCAGACAAAGCTGCATGTCATTTGATAAAATGCCTCGCATGATGTCACCCAGCACGCAAGGAATATTAAAGGCGAGATCTCTGCTTATCAATTTTGATAATTTGTTTTTATACTGTCCATAAAGAGCCAAACAGCCAAGGAATGATATCACTGGAGGCAATATATCAGATTACATCGTCCTGTAGAGCTCCAAATGTTTCATACTTGTTTTTTTACCCTTTAAGACACAGACTAGCACTAAGCATCTACTAAATACAGATTAATCCATGTTTTCTGCTGCTTTAGAAGGTTTCTACATCACACCCGCATGTTTTCAATTAGGATGATCTAAGAAAAACACCCAATGCTTATGTTGCATTCACAGGCGTAACTCTGTTAAATGTTACGACTGTGTAATTACAGACGAGGCTTCATGAATGGCTTGGAGCTGTATCTAAAGTGTCACATGTCATAGCTTTAATGGCCTTAAACATTATCATCACACATCATTGATTCTGTACGGTGTCCAAAAACAAGCGCACAAAACACAAACACATGGCCACAGTGCTTCAAAACGAGGCCATACTCCTGCTCATGAATAGATTTAAATGATTCAAACATAAGGTATGTGTGGGCTTTGCAAATGTTTGACTGAATGTCCCCTTTGTTTTGCGACAGGAAGTCACATTATCTCACGCAGCACATTCTCTCTCTGGTTCACTACAGAGTAATCAGGGAGTGAGCAGCTGTCTACAGCTCGTCTTCGGCTTCTACACACCATGATGATCAAGCTTGAAGGTTGTTGTCATTCACCCATCTACTTTGTGATCATCCAGCTTGTCTCATCTACCCAAACACACTGAGAGAAGAGATACAGAGCTGTGTATTTTGTCAGTGGGGATGTTAAAAAGTTGAGCCCTACCACAGGACCGACTGAAACTGGATGTGTCAGCTGTTACTGTGAGTCTCTGCAAGTTGGGGAGGGTGAGTGGAGGGGTATTTAGTTGGTTTCAATCTGCAACTTCACCCTAGATGAAATCCTACACACTGGACCTTAAGGTGAATGTTACAATACCACAGAGTAAAAATACTTCTCACCGGAGAGTCGGACTAAACAGCCAGTCAACGGTCTATATTAATTAATTTGGGATTATCAGCGGAGTATTACTCTGAGGGTTCATGCTGAGGCGAGGCCACATACCACAGCAGACTTCCTGTCGCACACACACACAGTGTACATATTAATAAAGCGATAAAAACACTGGTAAATATAGACACACACACACTTTGATCTGATTTGAACAAAGAACATCAGGTATTTTACCAGCAGCTGACCTCCTCCTCTGCTTCCTTCCTCTAATCCCTTTATTCCTCCTCCCTCCTCCTCTTCATCTATTTCCTCTCCTCCTACACTTTGGCCTGGACTTGTGTCCTCTTCCTGTCTAGTGGTACTTTGTATTTCAACCCTGTTTTCTTCTCTGTGTCCTTAATCTCCTGGTGGTGCCATCTCCTCTCCCCCCAGTAGGCTTTATTCTGCACACTGTGTGATAACACAAACAGGACCATATTGTCCGTCTCTTTGTGTCTTCATAAAAACAAACTTAGCAGGTCGTTCCCCTGTAGTACGCTCATTGCCTCACTAAAGCCTCACCAATTGAAATGTTTTCATTCATGAGGAATGACAAAAATGTGCTCCTCTGAAGTAGTGGAGAAGACGCGTTTACCTTGGAAGCAGATTTAAACCTGGCAGACAAGCACATGAGCTCCCAGGATAAGTTAATTATTTACCTCCATCCAGAGCTTCAGTATGAACAACGGTTAGACTAAACCATAAATCTAAGATTAGCAAACACACAAACATTATCAGAAATATTAGTGTTGGTAGTTCCAACTTACTGACGGCACTAAACAATGGTTTATTCATTCAGCTACAATGTATTTACATATGCATACCAGCTGACGTCCAAAGTATTACCACTCTATTTACATTGATGATTTGTGTGTTATTTTTAGCCATGCTAGCGTGGGTGAGGGGCGACCTTTGGTCCAGACTAAATATCACAACAAAAATGACTTAACAATTAATGCCTGCAAATGAAACGGATTCATGAAATTTGGTGCACAAACATGTTTTCATGTGGAGCGATCAACAGGTCAAAGTCTAAATTTGTCCAAAACTTTGGTTTATGATGAAACAGCTGTGTGTATGTTGTGATTAGTGATAATTAGCAGATGTTAGCATACTAACATGCTAAAATAATAAACATTATAGGCTACCTGCTAAATATCAGCATGACAGCGTAGCCACTGGGGGAATGATGACATGTTAGCATTAGCATATAGCTCAAAGAACAGCATTTTGCAGTATGCAAGCCAGAACGCTCCTCTGGCTATTCTGACCCCCAATCCTCCGCGGAGCAGACGAAACGCATCAAAACTCAGGGTGTGTCAAACAAATATAAATAAAGCCAAGAGAGCACAAACATTTGACAGCTCACTGACAGATACTGACGGAATGACAGACGCCGCAATGGCAGATGACAGCGCATTCAAGTGTAAGTACCTTTTCTTTGTATTACTGTAAAATTTGGCGCCAAGGCTGTGATGGATATAGAAGCAACAGGATCAAAGTTCAAGGCACACTATCGTGACAAAGTAGTATGTCCCAATTATGCATACTGCATGGTACATAATGTAATGTAAGGGCAGCTGCAGGTATTTGTATTTGTGTTATACCAAAAGTCTGGACCAACACCAAAGTTCAAAAGCCAACTAGAAGCAGGTGTAGTTATGACTGGACACAGAAGACTGTGACGTAGTGTTAGGCACCTACTCCAGCTATCTGATTGGTTAAGACACTCATGCCTCGTTTTTCCACTCAACTATTATCCTGTCGTTTGAGAATACAAATTTACAACCGTGTTAAAAATTAAGCTGTCGACCATTAGTGGATGTCTCAACCTCAAAAGCAAGACAGTCACGCTTCCTGTGACTGAATCGCTGATAATACCGAGATGTGATATTGATAATCTTTTGTGTGGCTATCCAGCTTCATAAGCTGTGAGAGTGCAGAGAAGGACACCCACAATAACGTAAACAAATTATTCAAAGCTTTAAAAACAACAGCACACATGACTTTGCTTTCTTTTCACACTCGTGGAGGTCAGGCGGGCTGCCCTTGTGAGTAAAACAAACACATTCTCGCACAGGCTCACAATGACCTTTAAAGGAAAACAGTGGTGCAGCTGTGTGAGCTATTGTTCTACTCTTTGCACCTTTATCCACACACACCTTTTATCACCTGCTTGGAGCTGCCGACAAACACGGAGTGTGTGCGGTCGTGTGCGTGTGCACGTGTGGAGGAGGAACCAGCTTGAAAAAAAAGTCGTACACTCCGAGGTGCAAACAGGAATAGAGGGAGACCATATCAGCCCGCAAAGAGCAAGTTCAGCACTGATGAGCTGAGTATGAGTCAAGATCTGAGGAAGTGAACCCTGTCAGCATGACGCCAGAGTGTTTCTTGAGTTCCAACTAAACAACAGCAGCATGATACTGCGGGATTTATATCAAAAGAGCGGATTTCGACAGTTTACGTTTTTTTAAAAAGGGACAGTTCACCCCAAAATCAAAGATACATATTACATATACTGTACATTTAGATGAGCTGTAACGTTAGCTAGCCTCTCGTCCACGAGTAGACGTCCTCCTTCTGCACGGTGATACAAAAATAAAACGGTTCCGACATGAAACCGCCCACAACAAGGTCTGAATAATCTTGAGTATCAGGGTCGTGATCTCTGGAAGGAGACATCGCTGTTGAGTGCCATCCAGTTCCATTATACTGGAGAGAAGGCGGACATCTCTACAGCTGAAGTCTCCAAAACTTGGAGAATCACACCAATACAGTCTAGATATATATTTAGCACTATAGGTCTTGGTGAACTGTCCCTTTAAGTGTAATAGAAATGAAGTATTTGAATATTTCTATCTTATGTCGTTGAGGGAAATAATATACTTTAAACACCACCACATTAATGTGACAGCTGAAGTCACTTTGCTAACTCAGCTGTCTTATCTTATTAAACACAGTATATAAAGCCGCTAACATGAGTCTCCTCTCAACCAGCTTCAACGTCAAACTGCTTCAAGTACTGTGCGCTAATGCACTAAGAATGCTCTCATCATCTTCTTCTTCTCTTGGCTGCTCCCAGTTTATCAACTTCATCATCAGTGTTTCCATTTCGCTGTCTAATGGAGCATGGAAATCTAATTGTATGATCTGCATATTTGATTTGGCACAGGGCACATGGCAGCCGCACCCATTAGTAATAGTAATTATTAACAACAATATACTATAATAAACTTTATATAGTCACTTAATGCACAATAGCATAGCACTCTGGAGGAAACCATTCTGCGTGTTCAGATCATTTAAAGGTATATTCTGTTGTTTTTAAAAGAGTTAGATGAGAAGACCGATACCACTCTCATGTCTGTGTGGTAAACATGAAGCTACAGCCAGTGGCAAGTTAGCTTAGCTTAGCATAAAGACTGAAAACAGGGGAATAACAGCTAGCCTGGTTTGGTTTAAGTTCAAGTTGTATCTTCTTTGACTTAATCTGCCTAAAAAACAAAATGTGAAAATGACAAGTCACGGCTTTAGCTTCATATTTACTGTACAGACATTCAGTGAGAGACACCGATCTTCTCATGTCACTCTCAGCAAGAAAGCAAATAATCTTGAGAAGTATCTGAGTTCTTCTTCCACCAGTGGAGACGCATGTGGTGGAAGTTCAGACATATTTTTATGAGTTCAGCTTCAAAAACTGAACAAAAGACTGCTGAGGATGTTTTGCAGCCAGCACAAGAATGGGAAATGTGTGTGTGTCTGTGTGTGGTTTTCCCATTCACATCAACAGGTGCCAGCTGCCCTCTGTGGAAAACAGAGGCCGTCTCTGTTCCCCCTTCTCTCTCAGTCACTGGTCTCAGCTATGACACACTGGGTGAATAAATCATCTGAGGAATCTACCCAACACGCTCTGTTCCTTTAATTTGTCGTTTTCAATCTTTCTGTCTCCATTACCGTCTGTTTCTCTTGATTATGTCCTTTTTCCGAGCATGTGGGGGTTACTCAGCAGTTTATTTATGGTCTTCCTGCTCATCCTGAAATGTGCCAAGCTGAATCTGAGTGACACCCAGACACCACGGAGCACTGAGGCAGCCCGATCACGTATGACTTCTTGTAACCTCTCACAGCTTGTCTTCCCTTCCTGCAGATGTCATTTCCCGTGCAGCATTGTATTTCTGCTGCGGGGTCAGGCTGTCCGTTGCATCACACAGTGAATTAATTTAAACCATGTGTGTCCCACTGCCTGCTTTTTCAACGAGTCACACTTCACAAATGCTTGGGAGGAAGCTCTGGTTCCTATACGACGACAGACAACACAACAAAAACACGAACTGAACTTCTCCTTTCCTTTCCACTTAGAAAACATCCATGTGCGAGACACCCAGAGGACACGTAACCTAAGGCTCCTTAGGTCGGATGTCCACTGCTGGTCGAGGGCCAGGGAGCTTTCTGTCTGTCTGTCCGTCTGTGTCTCTCATTTCCTGACTCGGGGGAAACAATGACCACAAAACTAAGCCTTCACGTCAACCTAGACAGGACACACACACTCACACACACACTGCTGCGGGAGGTGAGACAAAGGCAAGCTGTAACGTGATGCTGCTTTTTCTAGCGAGCTGGACAAGCCATCTGGAACACACACACGCACACATACATGTACTGAAGTCACACACAGCGAGGCAGCTGGACTGGGAGTTGTTTACTTGCAGCACACCAGCAGTTGTTTGCGTCCAGTTCGTTGTTTGGATCAGCAAACAGCCAGCGCTGAGTGGACGAATGAACAAGTGAGCTCTGTATATAAATAAAAGACTGTTAAGTGAACACTTGCTTCCATGTGGGGTTAGTTCCCATTCACTGTTTCCTCTCTAATGGCTCTGCAAAATGAGTCTTTTCTTACAGAGAAGTGTTATCATGCCATGAAAGGAGATGTGAAGGAGACTGTGATTGTTGCAGGCAAGGAGGAGACTAAAAAGAAAAGAAGGAAAACAGGGATGAACTAATAAATGGATGGACGAACATTGCTTCTTCACAAGAAAAACAAACATTTGCTGGTTTGAGCTTCTCTAGTGCAGTGACTGTTGTTGTTAGCTGTGGCAAATGTATATCTTTGAGGTTTAGATGGTTGGTTGGACAAACAAAACAAGACGTTGGGTGTAAGAACTTGTAGATGAGCATTATTTACAACAATACATTGGTTCTCAACCTAGGGGTCAGGATCCCCACGAGGGATAAAAGTTAATTTCCAGGGTTCACCAGATGTTTGTGGAGTGAAAGTGTGCATCCAGATGAGTTATGAATGGTGCGAGCGGGGGTCATGAACACCAGCCTGATATTTATGGGAGGTTGTGACCCGAAAAGGTTGAACACCTCTGGATTAAAGGATTAACTGCAAAAACGATGACAGGTTAACTCATAATGACCTAGATTATTTTACTGTATCAAGTGACATCAGATCAGTGAACATCTAACTTCCTTTAAACCTTCCTTCAAAACGTTTTAGCTTCGCAGCTACAGTGAAGAAGACTTTAAAAAGGGGGGCAAATAGCGTCTTTTCAAATCAATTTGGGATCTCTGTAGAAACGGATTACGCAGGACGAGCTGTATGGAGCAATGTTATGTTTTTTATGTTGCTGTTTTTAAGACAGACAGTTGCGAGCTACTTCCGTTGTTTCTGGGGATGCTACAATGTTTTTTGGCTGTGACGCTCCAGAAATATTTTGTAGTTTGCGAAACTTCACCCTACTTTCAATCAGCATGGGGATTAGATAATGACTGAATTTTCATTTTTGGGTGAACTTGACCTTTAAATGACTGATTTATTATCAAAACAGCTGCTGGTATATTTTCTTTTTAACTTTTTAAGATTAATTTTAACTATAGTCCAACAGAAACTAATTGTTTTTTTGTTTTTACTGCAATCACTGACCTGGAAGCAACAGTTTCTATATGGCACAATTCTTGGAGAAAAAAAAAAAAAAGGTTATCTTGAGACCAACGGTGCTGTTGAGGACTCAGATAGGCAACCTTGCAAAATCTGGGCTAGTATAACAAAGTCAAGGTCAACCTGCTGATTAGGGAATGTGCTCAAGGGACAAAAAGTATAACCCAAGGCTGAGGGCGGAGTTAGTCAGTCCCATCATGGAAATAATAATTTAAAAAAAAGCAATTAAGCAGGTCTGTGAAGTGACTGCATCCTGCTGCTCACACACCGCAGGGGGTCCATTCAACTATCCTGCACACTGAGTCCACACAGCAGCTCAAAACATGAGGAAAATAACAACATCAGTGACCTTTGCTCCCTCTCTCTCCCTCTCATTCACACACCTTTAGCCTCACACACACTCATGTGTCCCACCTGGGCGCGGGGGCCTCTGGGCCCAGGGCTGCGGGACACGCGGGGGCACGCCGGCCAGGGTTCGGCAACAGTTCCGCGTTGCTGTGGTAACCCGTTAAAACCACTCCCTGGGACTGCTGCTGCTGCTGCCGACTCATGTTTCCCCTCCTGCTCCTCTGCTGTCCGCTTCACCCACCGCTCACCTCCACCTCCTGCCTGACAGGGAGTCTATCAATCAGCCTGTGTATCGATCTGTCTATCTTTCCATCGCTGGACTCCTGTGCTGCCGACTCATTCTGACAGTGAACTCTCCTCCTCCTCCTCTTCCTCTTCTCCCTCCTCCTCTTCTTCCTTTCTCCACAACTTGTGTGTGTGTTAGAGGAGCTGCTGAGCTGAGCTGAGCGGACAGGGGGCTGGATCACAGACACAACACAGCGCAGGGATTGGCTGAAACCACAGCCCAGGGGCAAAGTTTCACATGTGGTGGCGCCTCCCTCTGGTCCGAGAGAGTACTGACTGACTTCCTGGTGCAATGTTTCAGTAACAGGCTATTAAAAAAAAAAATGAATGATCAACAAACCTCTTTATCAAGTGCATGCCCACCTCATGAGCTGCTGCATGCACTAGAGTCTGTGCTGTATTTAGACTGAGACATAAAGTTAAAATGTTGACATTAAAAATTATTTAAGGGTCTTTATACTTATTTAAGTTAATAAAATAGAAATCATAGCCCTATTACAGGACAGTCGTCATACATGTACAGCCAAAACAACCAAGGACATTATTAAAGGTGTCATATTATGCTCATTTCAGTCCCATACTTTTTATTTAGGGTGTCTACTATTCAAAAACACATTTAAAAGTTTCCTCACTCAGCCCTCAGACTTTACATTGTGATGACGTCACAGATTTTTCACTTCTCTCAGCTTAAGTTTAACAAATATAAAACCTCCATAGAAGAGTGATAATCAACCTCGTCTGCAGTTCTTGTTGAACGGTTTAATGGACGTCTCTTTCATAATGGCGGTCTGTGGGGAAGATGCTTTTTTGGGCCGCAGAGGAATTATGCGCTGCAATACCTCAAGTGGCCACCAGCCCGATTGGTCAGTTTTCACAGGTCTGAGCAGGCACCGCCCACCGTGCGTCCGCATCAGCTCTGCCGGTGTTTTCCGTGAATCGATGAAGGGAAACCTGGATACAGCGTCAGAGGTGGAGCCGCCTTCAGTCCTATGAAAGCTGCTTGGTAGTTAACTATCGATGGACATTTCGTGCAGGATATTGTGACACACTGATGTTGAGACGTTGTTGACTTTTGACCACCAAAATCTAGTGAGTCATAGTGGATGTTTTCGCTAAATTTGAAGAGATTCCCTACGGCGCTCTTGAGACATTGTGATCATGAGAATGGAATGACATGAGGTCATCATGACTCTGACCTCTGACCACCGTATCTAATCAGTTCATCCCCGAGTGGATGCTTGTGCCGAATTTGAAGATGAGATACTGCGTTCTCACAAAACAGACGGACAGTCAGTCTCTCTTTCTACAACATGGGACTTTTAAGGTCAAACAAAGTACTATCCCCAATTGTCCAAAGTCAATCCAAGTGATCATGCATTTCACTAACTGAAGGCCAGGCTGAAGGCACAAAGCCCCCAAAACAAGCAAGAAGTGGGGGCGGCTTCAGCGCAGGCCTCGACAGGGATGACACCGAGCACTGAGATCTACGGGTCAAAGACTCACTAACTGCAATCACACAGTGCGTGATACATTTACATACACTTCAAACTTTGCGTTGTGTCAGCTTCTGGCTTTCAAAGTAAAATTAGTAATACTACAATATGAAACATTGTTACTGCATGAGCAGTAAAATGTTCTTCATCATCCAAGATACTCTCTCAGTGCTCAAGGTCTTATGGTAATAGATGATCCAGGCTTGTTAAAACTCTGGTCTTTCGTCATATTTTATGAGTTTCTCATATATCTTACAGGTGAAGTATTGCAAAATATGTGGGAATTAGAGCTGTAAGGTACATGTGGGGGTGTACAAATACACAAAAACCTGAAAACCCTCACCTCAAAATGTTGTCGAGATGCTTTAATATACTGTACTTACACGCACTTCTTATTTTGACACCAAAGTTTTGCATAGTGTTCAGCACACACACACACACAGCAAAATAGGCCTACATGTGTGAGGGAGACCAGTCAACAAACACACAAATACACACACACTTAAATTATGAGTGGAGTGAGACAGGAAGCACACAGCTGCTGTCTCACTCTCTTACTCCTCACGGAGTATTTTTATAAATTAAAGAGCAGGTTGCTGTTGTGGAGGAAGAGTGTTCAAGTACGCCCTCTGGTGTTTGTTCAGTCGCCCTTCAATCAAAATGCTAAATGATCTCTAAGCTCTTGGCCCACTGACCCAGACTGAAACTGCTTCACATTTTGCTCTCAGATGTCTGTTTTAGCCGCCAAATCTCCCACACGGAGAAATAAAGACTGAAGTGAACTGCAAACACGTTTTATTATTGCTTTGTTGACGTATCATCGTGTATTTCTCACTGATACTCAAAAAATCAATTACCGTTTGCAAGACAGTAACCTATTTATCTACTAAATGAAACAGCAGCCAAGACAAGACTTCTTACAAGTGAAATCTTTTTATTATTTTTATTATCACCACCTCAACAGTGCTCAAAACACATGCAAATACCTGTGTACTGTACCAAAAACGCAGCCACTTGAGTCATTCAAGGTGAAATTAAACTCTGCGAAGCAAATCTTCAAACAGAAACAATAATAATAAATAATAAATAATCGAATAATTTTAAAGAACTGTACAAGATTATTCCCTTCATAACATACAAAAGGTTGAACTAGAGAGAAGTTGAGCTCTTTTCTCTGCAAGACACAAAGATTTTATGAATGAGATCGGTCTTTCTGAAAAGCTCAAACATATGAAATCACAGTGTTTACCAGGATCGGTTAGTGAGCAGGATTTCTTACCTTTTTACTCATCTTCACTTGTCCCTCAAGTCTCTGAACATCTTGGAGCACATGTCTTTCTCTTTGTCCAAGGTGTCTTTGTATGATCTGAAAAACAAAAACCACTGATACACATGAAGGTCTTCGGAGTGATTTCTGGCCGAGGGTTTCTCTGCCGTTTTAAACTAAAACACCAAATATGTTATATACAAGACAAAGACAAAAATTTGTGAAAATATAAGCTTACAATTTTATGTAACCTTGAAACTACTTTAACAATTCTTTCACAGTAGTCTGGTTAGCATTGTGCTGGCATCTGTCCATAACATAGCATTGATACAGATTTGTTTTTCGCTGAAATAGGTTGTTGTTCAAATTCAGCGAGCGAGAAAGCAAACAAGCTAAAAGAAACACACATCCACTTCCTGATTATCCTCTATTCTCTGCCATGAACGTGCCACAACATGCGATATTCAACAGAAACTAGTGGAAAATGGGAGCAGTACAGGTAGGAAATAAGTGATGCAGTAAGAAATAACTAGTGTTACCATGCCATATAATTTATTAGTCACAGAGGAGCCTACATGCTGACACTGCAACACACTGGGACAAACTAAATATTATTAATTAAAAGAAAGGAATCATTTAATGTATTACAACCGCGATTTTTACAAGAGGGAGCAAATGCCTCAGAATTAGTTGTAGACAGCGTTTCAAAAAGTTTACAATGTTCTCCAAACTCTATAATCCACCAAACTCTTTTTTAATAGAGGGTCTGGGGCTGATTTGAATGTGTTAACAAAGGTTCGTCTTACATTGCCACTTTCCTCAGTAGGTTGTTGATGTCAGTGTCAAAGGGCTTCCTCGCTTGAGCCATTATGAGGCAATCCTGGGCGCTCTCGTACTCACACAGCTCCAGATACGCCTGGCAGAGATGACATCAGACGTCAGAATAATGGACTAATTGTTATCTTAGTTAAAGCCACCAGTGGCATCAGTGGCTCACACGGTGTCTACCTGGCATCCACTGAATTCATGGCAACAGCATTGTCAGCGATGTATCAATGTGTCAGATATGTTTTCATTCTTAATAAAATGCCCCATAATTTGAACATCTGGTTTTACCTGTGCCATCGTTGTTCCTATTTTTTATTTTTTAAAGAAACAGAACATTTCATATCACAGATAAAGAAAATCTCCAAGGACTGTTATCTGATGGTTTGGAAAATAAAACCCCGTCTGACCTGTCCGCAGCGAAAAAGAGCCTTTGTGTTGGTCGAGTCTATCTCCAAGGCTTTGTTGCCGTATTTCAGGGCTTTGTGTGGGCGGTCCAGACGGAGCTCGGCGAGAGAAAGGTTCAGGAAGAGAGGGAGCAGCGCTGTCCTGATCCTCTCCTTCTCTGCATCTCTCTTTGTCTCCCTGGTCTCCAGCAGCATCACTGCCTGTTTGCCAAGCCAATATAAAATATTTTACCCTTGTAACATTTGTACATTTTAAGTATTAACAAATATACTGAAAAATACAGGCAATAAGTACCTAAAAAGAGGTCGTGGTTTCAGTCCTTACCTGTTTGTAGCGGTCTTTGGCGTTGTCATAATGGCTCCGGTTGAAGCAACGGTTGCCAAAGCTGCGTACTGTGTTGACAACCTCAAGAAGCGTGGACAGAGGAACTGTGTTCTGCTCCTCCTGGAGACAGAGGAGTAAAAAGTAACAGTAATAGTTGCCAGGTTTAAGGAAAGGGATATGATTCAAGGTGCATAATCATAAAATCATAGGCCGTGCAAAACAAAAAAGATTCCTCTGTTTTCCATAACTGCATGATTTCAAAAGCATGCACACTGTAGGTAGATGAATATATAATTAAATCAACTGTATGTCGAATTACATTAGCATGCACTTGATGTCAAGTGGAAGAATAATGTGTTTCTGCCTCAGTACAACTACAGGGCACCTACCAGACTCAGCTCGACAAAGTCGTCCACTTGTCCCGAGTCGAGGAAGTCGAGGATGTGAACCTCGTACAGAACCACGGCAGCAGGGGGAATGAACGGAGGAGAGCCCATGTCCCCGTATGCATACTGGGGCTGGATGAGGAAAAGCGAGAACTCTCCTTTCCGCATGGTTAACAGACCAAGCTCTAGTCCGGCCAGCGTCACATCTGTTTGACGATCATTTCAAAACCTGATATTTTCACCTGGTGGCCACAAACATTATAGGTTCACAGGTAAATCAATGCCGATTACTGACCTCTGCCTAACTTCATCATCCGGGGGTACTTGAGGTTTGTGGTAGTTTCGAAAGGATCAGCAGAATACTCCAGAAAACCAGAGTAATGGACTTGAGGAAGAAACAGAAAAAAGCAGAGGTTATGGTCGAACACAATCATATGGCAAATAACTGCAGGAGTTTTTAGAAAAGAAACTGCTCTTGTACTCAGTACAGAAGCATTTCGAGGTACAGGTGGGCCCTCTCCAGGTTGGACCACCTTCTTCAGGATGCCTCCATCTCCCAACACATCATCCATCTGCTGTTGGAGATGGTCAAACGGACTCTGAAAATGACAAGGAAGGCTTTGAAATGACTCCGCATTGTCTTCACAATCGATTCAATCTGTGTGAAGCAGGTTTTCTGTAGGAATGTGGTTATTAGAGTGAGTTAGGTTAATCAACATTTTGCCAACAGGTTAAGGGCAAGTATATAGTAAAACGACAGTATGAGGTCCAGTTAGGGCTGCGCAATTAATCGCTAAATAATCCAAAATGCAATATCCAAATTGCAAGAACTGCATTATGTTTTTGTGTTTTAATGACATTTTGTAGCGCTACAATGCTCTGGCCTACAAAACTTCTTCTCCAGATGCAATAAAACATGTTTGTTCATCCATAATAATCATGAATTATATCGCAATCGCAGTGTCTGTCAAAATAATCGCAATATCACTGTTTTACCATATAGTGCAGCCCTACGTGCAGTGTTGGTTTCAAGATCTGGAAACATCAGAAATGATTCAAATTTAAGATGATTTGATGACTTTTAAAGCCTGAAATTTAGGACATTTAAAGATTTTAATCTTTGAATCCGAGATTAAATCTGCAGCGATGCAATCTAAATGAGAACAGCGTTACACAGGGGACATTTGAGCTTTCTTATTACAGATTTTTGCTTTTGTTTGTATCACATTTGTTTTTGCTTTCCAATTTTTACTCAGTGCTCCTGTAGCAGCTGTATGTGACCTTCATATCCACCATTTACAGCATGTCAGCTAACACTATGACCACAACAAGTCAAGTTTATAGTTATTGGACTGAATTCACTGGGTTATAAATGTTTTATGTGTTGAGAATAAATACTGACTTCATCATTCAATCCTTAACTTCATCCTCACATGTGTAAATAATTAATGCTGCCACATTTCCTACTGACAATAAGGCTCATTACTCAGTTTCAGAAAGCATTGATGCTCATTTAAGTGAACAATAATGACTTCAACTGAACTCAAAATAATGTGAATTTTAAACAGTTGTCGCTCCCACTCAGCCAAAGTGCTTTAAATGCGACATAAACACCATCACCTAGCTAGCTGATTAGCATTTAGCCTGTTAGCTAGCGTTAGCCGCGTTAGCTGTAAACTTACCGGAGTCCTCAGCCGCACCTCGGAGTTTATCAAACTCCGGATACTGTGGATTAACCCGTTTCCGGACATTTAGTCGGCGGGTGGTTGCTGCTAATGAACACTAGTTTTGTTTTGACCTAGCTGAGCAGCTAGCAGGTCGCTTAATTGGGAGTAAAAGTTAGCGTGTAGCTTTGTTTTGGCGCTCAGGTGAGGAGGGTCATGTGACCTTGATGTGGACTATGGGCAGCACAGAGGTCCAAAAAAGTGTCCAGGTAACCTACTGCTGCTGCTGCTGTTATAATCATCATTATCAAGATTCAGGAGACCCCTCAATGTTATTATGTCCTTTGTCATATAATACACAAACCAACCATTTAAAATTAAGCAGAAAATGCTTTAAAACAATACATGTAATTCCTGTGTGGTCCCCAAACTCTCTGATTTTCATGTATTTGCACCTTTATTCCTGTTTACAATAATTTACGTAATGTGTTAAATTGGATTATTGGGTGCACCAGTGCAACCAGTGTAAAAAGTCAGTCTGCAGCCCTGCTTTGGGAAACACTGATCAGCATTTTTCACTATTTTCTGACATTTTATAAACCAAACAACTCATCAATTAATCGACAAAGAACATAATCATTAGTTACATCCCTATATGAGTGATATCTAAATTGTTGCCTTGATCTATTGTACGTTGTCACTCTCTTTTATTTGATTAACATGAGACAAAAGTGTGACATAAAAGAATACGACGAGAAAAACATGAGAAAGAGAAAAAACATGTGGATGTCAAGAGAAAATAGTATATTATATTATTGTCACTGGCTTTGGGTCGCACACAGACACAAACACACTGAAGATCATGTTGCTCAAAGTATTTAATGTAAACCTAGTTTGAACTAATATGTACAACCAGCATTGATATCATTATGCACCACCACATGCACAGAAATAATGTGATTTTCTTTATCAGACTACTGCACTGCACACTCTGCTACATGACACATAAATACTCTAATGTAATTATTTATAACGAACGCTACAGCTGTCATCGCTTCGTTTAGCTTCAGCTCACACTGTGGAGTTTGTAAAGAAACAATACAAAAAATATTCAAACTGTACAGAAACTTAGAAAAACACTGATGATAAATAGACAAAGTCGGACCATTTGTACAAGGAGGGATCTGACTATCAGCTAAATCCACAAAGTTACAGTACATTTTTCGATAGTTGCTCATACCGATGTCAGTATGAACCTAGCAGTACGATGTTTGAAAAGTGAACCCGTTGGCATGCATCCGGACCTGAGATTAACCAGTAAGCCAGTAAAAAGCTTTCCTCGGTAAGTTCATTAGAAGTTCTGTAGTTCAGCTGGATAGACAAAGTTGCTTCTGAAGAGTTTATAGGCCAGGAGCTGTCCTCCAAATATCATCATCACCAGGCCTGAACCTGCAGAGAGACGGATCAAATAAACAAGAGACAGAGATGTATTAAATTAAGGGTTTGGAGGGCCAGCAGCTGTCCTTAAAAAGCCTGAAGGGATGAAGGGAGCGAGTTATAGTCAATCTGGGGACAGGCGAAGGTAATATCGTGGCCAGACGGGGAGAAAGTAGAAACCTTACCCAGAGCAATCCACCAGTGCTCAGCTGAAGGGAAGTCTGACATCACTGCAGAAACATGAAAACTGTGTGTAAAAATGAAAAACTACCTGCACAGAAAACATACTGCACATATTTATTATTACACGAGTTAAATATGTAGAAAAAAAGATTCAAGTTCAGGCTAAATTATGATAAAACATAGACACACAAACGCACAGCGCCTGCACATCTTTGGACTACAGCCGCGGTTACGTAACAATCCCTCCAATCCTATCAGCTGTTCCGCCGTATTGATCCACTTTCTGTCTGAGTGTGTTTACCTGCCACAGTCATGGCGACGTGCAGCAGCGTGACAGTTATGGCGTAATCCCAAACCCACTCCTCCACGATCCAGGCGAACACCAGCCCGCCCACAAGATAGGTCAGTTCTGTGGAAATCACACCAACTGGAGGGACGGAGACAGAAAAACAACACCATGTAACACTTTTTGTAGTCATTTACGTGCATTAATCACTTTTTTATTGGCCGTATGTGAGCGAATTGTAACGTGGGATGAAAAATGAGACCTTCCCCGTCTCTCTCAGTTGCCTATAAAAGCCTGTGGACGATTTGTTTAAGTTGTTTAATGCTGCTGGACTGTCGAGTGCCTCTTGTTATGGGACAATTGAGTTTATTATTATCAGTTAAATGTAAATAAATCAAACTCCTTTAATACACTTAACCACTGGTGTATAAAGTGTTTGTCCTCAACTGGACCATGTCGTATTCCCATACAAGGACATGTTTTCCTTTGATTGTAGCAGGTTTATGTTATGCATCTTTTCTACTTGCCTCAGCACGGCAGACTGTTCTGAGTAGACAGCATAATCATTCCCATTCTTTTTGTGAGGGTGAACCTGTATGCATATGTTTTAAAGAATAAAATCTTTCAAGGCAGTCGCTGCTGAAGTTTCATTACTCAGTGCCTCTCTCCACTCCGCTAACAGAGAGCAACAGCGGCTAACGTTAGTATAGAAATGGAGGCTGCTAACACAAACTAATGACCGGTTTCAGTCGCACAGTCGACTCTGTAACAGCTCAGGCTGGCTGCCTAACCACTTCTAAATATCTAGTTTTTTATAAATAAAGGCTTTTTGAAATGCAAATCCAGTTTTCTGTGCTTTCATTGTTTTGGTATTACTGGTTTTGGTGTGGTGTATTTATATTGTTTTGATTTAATGTTTTTAACTCCATTTTTTAATTATTATTATTAATTATTTTTAATTCTACTTGTACAAGCACTTGGTAACCTTGTTAAGAAAGGTGCAATATAAATAAATATTATTATTATTATTATAGTTGTTTTGTTATTATTGTTGGGTTTTATTGTTATTGTTGTTTCTATTGTTATTATTGTTCTCATATTATTGTTGATATTATTACTGTTATTGTAGTTGTTGTTATTGTTGTTAAGATGTATTATTATTGTTCTTATATTGTTATTATTAATGTTATTGTTGTTGTCTTATGTTATTGTTATTATTATTAAGTTATTGTTATTGTTGTTTTGTTATTGTTCTTATATTATCGTTATTACTACTGTTATTTTAGTTGTTGTTATTGTTGTTATTGTTATTCTTACATTATTGTTGTTATTATTATTATTGTTGTTATAAATCAATACATGTGTAAATGGAAAAGTAGCATTGTTACAATGTATAAATACTGCATTAAAAACCATATCTAAGTAAAATAAATTACTGAATAGATAAATAAACTTGAATTGTCAAATGTATTAGTACTCATGATGAGGCAGAGTGGCCGTCACGAGTAATATGTGATAATCCATATTATATAATTGGATCACTGGTAGTGATGGATTAACGTGTAAGCAGCTTCCTCGTGTTGTTGCCGGTGGAAGTGAAGCTACTATCACTTTAGTTTTATCCATAACGACGAGTCATATTTCATAAGCTCCTTTACAATTTACATTTTTACATTTGCAAAGTATCAAGTAAGTAAAACTGTCAAATCACCGAAGATAAAACTCGACCCAACACTCCCTCTGTGCTCCTAACTCCCAGCATGGACCGCTATCTGCATGGCTAACTGAGCTAACTAGCAAACAGTGGCTCCAGTTTTCAGCAGTTAGCGATTATTCTGGTTATATGCTGTTTCTTACATACAGCTCCTTTAAATACTTAAGTAAACAACACGTACTTGAGTAAATGTACTTGGTTGCAGCCCACCACTGCTACTCACCCAGGTATTTGGGGTTCTGCCATGACGGTTGTGTTGTGTAGTCGAATGGAGCCAACAAGCTGTTGATCTCATGAACCCTGGAAACACCAGAAGATGATAAGAAACTGGTTCATGTGACTTCATTCTGTGTTATTGCAGAGTGTGTGGCAGTATTTGTGTGTGTGTACCTGAGCAGCCCGATGCAGAGACTGACCGCGATGTAGTAGAGAGAGTAAAAGCACACCATGCACATCAACAGATTCTGCAGGACGACCTGAGAAGACGGAAACAGAAACCAGCATGTTTACACACAGTGGCTTGTCATATTTCCTTAAGCTGAAATTACAACCTTCAGCAAGGTGAAACACCAAATCAATTACATATGTGAGAGCCGTCAATCAATGACTGGATGAAATTCTACGCCTGTGAGCTTTTCAAACGTTTTCCATTGATCATCTGCAGATGTTTCCTTCATGTAAACAAGGTAAAAACACAGAAAACAAGACTATAAACGCAGAGAGAGACATAAACCGTTTCACCAGTGATTTTAATGTGAGCAGAAAACTCTACATGTGGAGATATTTACTGGCAGCATGTCATCATTATTTGATGCCTTGTGTGTCTCCCAAAGCTAACAGAAAACTCCAGCTCCTCTCCTCCATTTCCTTCTTTCCTTCATGACCCAGAAACAGTCATGACAGCAGATGACAGCAGCAGACGGCCGTCGCTCGCCTGCTAAAGTCTCCTTTCATAGATGATTAACTGCGGCCTTTAGAAGAAAACGGGTTACACGACACACACGGGGAGAGATGAAAGACTCCTCTCACGGCTGACATTTCCGCTTGTCAAACACAGGTGTAACTAACCACATTAATAATCTGCTGCGTTCCAGTGAGGTGTGCCAGGGCCCTGCATGTTCGCTCACTGGTTTACTCGCTCGCATACCTTAATGGAACGGAGCCATCCTTAATCTTATTAGTTACACCTGTGCTTTCGCTGCTGTTATGAGTCAAACCTCTGCTGCGAAACAAGACCAGTAACGACTTTCACTGCGCTGTCTGTTCAAAGGAACATGGATCTGATGCATTGGAGTGATATAGTTACATGTTTACTTGATAACAGCTGCAACTCAGAAATATTTACATTTAAAGATTCATCTACAACCCTGATTCCAGAAAAGTTGGGACGCTGGTTTTTATCAATTTGCACGATGCAGGCATCAAACTTAATGAGTGTATATTTACAAAAGTTGACCAGTTTAAATATTAAATGTCTTGCAAATCATTGCTGTTTTAATTTACACAGGGTTCCAACTTTTTGGGAATTGGGGCTGTATTTTTATTTTAAATGCAAACTCCCCCCCCAACCTAGCGTTTCCAAGTTGCATTATTGCTGGCGCTGCTGTATCAAAGATGACCCTTCGTTTTCCTCTGAGCAGCAACTACCAACAACGCAGGAAAAAACTGAGTTTATTCATTGATATCATCCATAATAGAGACATGAAAGCAGATAGAAATGGTGTCAGGCTGCCAGTCGGCCTTCATTTTCCCAGAGATTTCGTGCCCTCAGAAACAAGGCTTATACTAAACCAATCCAAATGCCAATGGTGTCACGATTCTGTAGCTATTACATTGTGCATTCAACATTTGCTTCATAATGATACGCTAAAGCATAAAACTCGTCTATTGCCAGTTTAATAACTATAATAATAAGATATTCAGTTTCTAGTATTTGTAATCAGAGAAAGTTTATAGTGTCAGTGTGGCTCCATGGCAATGTTGCTCTGTCTGTTGATCCGTCCACCATATCTTGACAACTATTGTATAGATTGCCATAAAATGTTGTACATTCAAGGCCAGCAGAGGTTAAATCCTGCTCATACTTGGGTTTCTGACCAAACACATGTAAAACTAAAGACATTCCCATCAGTTTCAAATGTACTTTGTATACAGTGCTAATTAGCAGATGGCCGCATGCTAACAAGCTAAAATAATGCCTATCTTTATTTTGAACATTCTTTTTGGTGCATTTAATGACATTAATTCATTCATCATTGAGCCATTTATTTAGTTCCCTATTTATTTCTAATTTTGGCAGTTTCAGTCCTCCATACTTTCACCCCAGATTACTTCCACATTGACAATAAAACAGGGGAAAAAATCAGCATTTTTAAAAGTTTTAAAAGCTTTATCTGAAGGCTGTGAATATAAATTAGGCATTTTTAAAACGAAATTAAATGGAGGGCTGCATTTCATTTTACTGCAGCACGCCAGGACCACATGTAATCTGCTCTCGCCCTGTTCAGACGTGTGTGTGTGTCTGAAAGCAGGAGAGTGGCTGAGCTTATGCTAATACCCTCAGAGACAGCTAAACACCTTTATTGTTTGTCACCATCTGACTAGACTGCACTTTAAAAAATATACAAAAACTGCTCTAGAAACCAGCTCTGAGACTTTAAATTCAACAATCAGGCCTGGTGAGATTTGGTTGATTACTCCAAAGCACACTTAGAAAGGGTGAAAAACCAGTCTAACTGTGACATTAGGGGATAACGCAGTTAAATGCTGATTAAGACTGTACTGAGGGTGTCATGACTCAAATGAGAGCAAATTAATTGGAATAAACTCTCTGTTGTAAAATCATTATAAAACTGCAGGTAGCGGATAAAGTAATGCTACAGCAGTGAGAAGTAATCAGCTCGTATTAAACCTGAAAGAATAAAGATGGAATAAAAACATTTGATTAAAACTACTGATTAGCTCTCTCAGACATTGTGATAAACACCTGGCTGTGCAACGAGTCTCTGCCACCTACAGACAATCTTTTAACCCTCTGTTCTAGCACACATTCCCACACACGGCGTCCTTACCCAGGTATCACTGGGTGTAGTCTTGAGGGGGAAGGGTCCATGGCGTTTTATGAGTGTGAATCCACAACAACGACAGCAGTAGTCCAACAACATGAATGGCTGCTGGTCTAAATGAGAGAATCTTGCTGCTACATGTGTGTTTCTGTGTGTGTGAGAGCATGTCGGACGATAGAGGAGGAGGAGGAGGGAGGCTGGGATTAGAAGAAATGGGATTACTACTAAGAAGAAGTCTGAGTAAATCCCGAAAAGGGATAAAGGTGAGCATACTCTAGCATAGGTGTGCACACATACACATAAAGCAAGAGGAGGAAAGTGGTTTACAGACTAAATACTTCAGGATGTACTGGAGACCCAGATTTATATTTAGTTTTACTTATCTTCAGGTCGTTTTCTCTTCTTTTTCTCTCTGTTTTTGTCTCTTCTTGCTTTACCTCCTTTTCCCTCTTTCATGACTTTGTTGCTTCTTGTCTCTCCATCCTCGTTCTTCCTTTGTCCTTCAGTGTGTCCAGGTTGTTTTCCTTCTTCCTGCCCATTCAGCACTTCTCCTCTTCCTTCCTTCCTTCCTGCAGTTATTACATTGAAAGCAGATATTACATGAAATTACATGCTACAGAATATCATCCACTAATTATATTTTGAGAATTCATTCACTTTTCTACGGAAGCCCTGAAGGGCCATGCATTCATACATTTTATTTCCTCCGTTTTCCCGTGATAAAGGCTTCCGTACTTTTCAATCCAAAATGCCACATTTGCTTATTGTCTTTTGTCTTATTTGATTGTGAACAACATGTCTTTGGGTTTTGGACAAAGAAAGATAATTTGAACATGTTAAAGACAAAATTTAGACCTTCAGATAAATGCTGAAGTTGTAACTGGGTGAATGTTGCTTGTATACGTTTTCTAGACGCATATTTTGATCTGGGATTCATCCTGGAAGCCCAGCTTTTGAGAAATCTTCGACAAAACACCAAAATAGACAACTACAATCTTGCCTGGCAGTTTTTGACATGAACACTAGGTGGTAGCAAAGCCTCACTCGTGCAGAGAGAACTCATCCACCAAACAATGAAGAACCAAGGAAACAACTGATAAGAGCCACATGCACAGAACTGGTGGCAGCAGATAAGGAGCCTCCAGGTGCTTCATTTATATGTATAGACCTCCAATAGTAGAGCCATAAATAACTGAGACTGAGAATTTGTGAGACTGAATGAAAAACAAATCAGAGAGGGAGCATGTGCTCGTCCATCACCTGCCCATGAAAAGGCAGAGGTGAGTGACGACGGTTCAGCGTCCCCGTCTCCCTCCAGAAATAGCTGAAGAAACTCAACTCTTCAGCGTCACCGCCTGCGTACGTCTCTCCGTGAGTGTGGTGAAGCACATGCACGTGCGCCTTTGTGTGAGTGCTGGGCTGACTTGGCTGCCACGGTAACCTGCATCATTGTAACCATAGTGATGGAAAGCAGAGTGGGGAGTGGGGGGAGCACATGTAGAGCAAGGTAGGCGTCATAGCTATTCATCCCCCTCTGTGTGTGTGTGTGTGTGTGTGTGTGTGTATAAAGCTCACTCATACCATCTCAAAATCTTTTTATGTCTCCACTTGTTGCTTGTACGAGTGGATTTTATTTGGATGTTCAAGTCTTTTGATTATCCTGCAGTGTTCATTTTTTTAGCATCACTGTATCGTTCCTCAGACTCACAGTCACACATGGGCGTCTACATGCAAAATCTGAAATTACCGCGGGCAGCTGATTAGCTTAGCTTAAAGACTGGAAACAGGGTGATACAGCCAGCCTGGAACTCTCCAAAAGTGGTGAAATCTTGGTTAGGTTTAGGCACCAAAAACAGATACTTGGTTATTATGTTTATGTTTATGCTATTTCATATTTGTTGACCTGTATAAAAAAAATAACTATAAAAACAACAATTTGACGACCAGTACAAAAAAACGAAATGTAAAACGACAGTTCAGCACTTTGCTCCAGGAAGTTACTGGTCCCTGCCAAGAAATACACAGGCCGTAAAAGATGGAGCTTTTCTAACGTGAGAACAGAGCCGGGCTAGCTGTTTCCCCCTGTTTCTAGTCTTTGTGCTACGCTAAGCTAATCAGCTTCGGTCTTCAGTGTCGGTCTTCCCATCTGACTCTCGGCAAGAAAGCAAAAACAGCAATTGTGAAATTGGTCAGCGAACTATTTAAAAAACAAAAAACATCACCGAGGTGACTTTAAATCCTTGTTTCAGCCCAGCACAGCTGAAGCTCAGCAGTGAGTGAAATAACAAGAAGAGTGAATCGTTTGAAGCTTAAAAGCATTTTAGATGGATTTCAAGGCACTTATGAATTATTAAGCCGAGGCTATACCTCAAATGACAAATAGCAGGCATTTCTATTCAAGGAGTGCAGCGATGATGAACCAATGAAACAGCTGCAGTACATTTAGGTATGAGTATAAAGAATGATACCAGGTCCTGATATGAGGATGAAACATTGGACCGAGAGTGCTTCTGCTTCTAGAGGGAGTCTTTATACCACACGAGTGAGTTTAAACGATCCGTGTTGCATCCACAGAAGCAGAGTAATTAACAAGCTGGTTCTCTGCTCGGATCCTGATCATGATTTGAAAATCGATCCAACACGCATATTCATGCTCCTATTCCACCAACATGGATTTTCATTTTTATTTTGGCGGGGTTTAAACACATTTCTGACTGGTTATCCTCCAGCGATGTGAGGGATAGGTCTGGCTATGTGAGATAACTGATTGGATATCTCTGACACACCCAGCAAGCAAGAGAAGCATTAGCCCAAAGCCTGTTGCACACTGTTTCAAGGAAACATGTCGTTCAAGTACAAACCATGAGGGCGTAAGTGTGTGTGGAAGGAGAGGATGGGGAAGGCAGCATTGACATCAAGGGAGAACCGGTTGTCCTTTCTTTATTTTTCTGATAAAAACAAATACCTAGAACAGAAGAAAAGCCTGCAGGTAATCAATGCGATCCGCCATCTTGCTGCTGCCGATGACGCATATCCCTTGATTACAATGGATCCATTCAACACTGGTGGAAAAACGTGGGCTGGTTTCGCCAGACAGCACCAAGGTTTTGAAGAATCCTGAAGGAAGCAGTTCACCAGAGCTAATTTGGTGGAAAGTGTTTGAGAGAGAGACGAAGGGGAGATACTCATGAGAACACAGAGGCTTAGTGACCCACATGGCAAGATGGTGTGATGTCGGAGCAGAGAGGCTGCGATCATCATTCAGTATGCGTGACTGGGGTAAAGGGTTTGATTCCACAGGAACACTGCGATACATCATAATTCATTTAAGATACACAGAAATAGGCAACAACAGCAGCAACTAGGAGGAAAGAAAGCAAAACAAGTGTTTTTCCTGTGGCTGGTGTCCTGTTGAGTTTCCCTGGTCCTGCTGTCGTGTTTGCCTGTTCCTCGTGTTGCCTTTATCCTGAATACAACGTACTGTCACGCCAACGCTGGAGCAAAATAACCCAAATCCAGAAGAAGGCAGGCAGGAAGATCAACGGATGAAAACCCAAACCATGACAAGACGCACAAAATGGGATCTGAAGACATCACCTTGAGTTCCTGGGATGCTGTGGATGTTGAATTTATGAAATAAATGATTAATAAAAAGAAAACGATCACTATAGCTGTCGCCCGAAATAACATGTCTGCATGCCTGCCTCATGAAGGCCAATTAGCCAGTCACTGAGCCTGAAATAACCCTCACATGTCTCCCTTCCTCCTCCACTGGCAATTACACTTTGATCCAGTGAGATATTCTCATTTCAAATTATAAAAAATGCTCAGATTTTCTGCTCTCCTGGTAAAATGGTAAATGGTCTGCACTTCTATAGCGCTTTTCCAGTCATCACCCATTCACACTGATGCCGGAGGCTGCCATGCAAGGCGCCAACTGCTCATCAGGAGCAATTTGGGGTTCAGTATCTTGCTCAACATTGCTCGACATGTAGCCGGGATTTGAACCAGTGACCTTCCGATCACTAGACGACCCGCTATACCTCCTGAGCTACAGCCTCCTCCTGTCCCCCACCTCGACTAATATTCTCTCCTCCTCCTTTTCTCTAACTCCTCTCAATTAGCTCTCCTTTAATAGTTTCGCTGCACAGCTCCACAGCTGCTTACAATAAAGTATAACACAAAAAGTCAAGGCATGTTTTTGTAAATCCCATAATCCCAAGCGGGCTTGTAAACAAGAGGTGTAACAGTCAACAATGTAAGGCTTTGTTTATGCTCTCCCTTCTTTGCTCCCACTCTCTCCACACCTCTCCCTCCTGTTCTCCTTCTCTCTGTTTCCATTTCCATCTCTTATGGAATGTAAATACAGCCACTGACCGACCCACTGCGTCAGGGATACGACTTCCACATGGATCTCAGCGAGCTGTCCATTTGAATTTCAGGCATGGGGTTTGAGGGTTTCTTTTTTTTTATTTTTTATAATCAAACAGGCTCCAGATGTCTCCACGAGAGCAAAAGTAAAACACAGTGAAGTGGTGAGGCTTGAGGCGGCCCGGAGGGGTATTTTTTTAGTGCGTGTGGTGCTATAATGAGAGCGAAGGTCGGGTTTAAGGTCGAGGATGACCAGAGGAGCTGCAGAATGCCCTAATGATGGTGCACACATGTGCCACTATGCCCTCAGAGCCCAACTTCTCAGCCAAAAAAATAATGGCCTGTCTCTCTCTCTCTCTCTCTCTCTCTCTCTCTCACACACACACACTTCAGGCTTCTTGTTCAAAAATATCTTGTGTGTTTACACTGAATGCATTTCAGCATGTAAATACAGGAAATGGCATGCGTGGCAACATCTGCAACGTTTTTTTTTTTTTTGCTCCCCTTACTGAACCAAAACATGGCGCTCTGATAACAACAAACATCTGGCCAGTTGTTGCATATCTTACATGAACAACACAAGCAGTCAGTCATGCCAGACTTACATCTGAGCACTTATTCCCACACTGCATTTTCTCGCCGCAGGAATGTTGTATTTCCTGTGCTAATACTTTATTCACAATCCTGCTGCTTGTTGCATTTCAACACAACAAGCTGATCCCTCCTTGAAGCTGAGCATCACCGAGGGGCTTCTCCTCCTCCACCCTCAGTCGTCCCCCCTAATCGTCTGCGCCCTGCACATGCAAGAAAAGCATGGCACGGCGCCTCCAAACACACGCGCAAGACGCATCCACCTCCCAGTGCTTCACCCCCATCTCTTACTCTCTCTCTCTCTCTCTCTCTCTCACGCACGCACACGCACACTCCTCAGTGAAAGCCTCTCACATTCCCACAAGCGTAGAAGCGCTTTGGAGGAATTGGATGGAGCTGCCTCGTCTCTCTCCGGCTCAGAGGAATAAAAACACGCTTTTACAGTGCTCGCCGCTTCTTCTTACCACGCAGTGACTTGCTGCTGAGATTTCTTCAGAAGAGTTGTGTCTTTTTTTCTCCATTTTTTGACGTGATATCAAGTTTTTTTGGTTTTTTATTTTTCTGGACGCGAGAATCGAGAGAGCGCGAGTTTTACGCGGAGGGACATCACATCAGCGGCTTTTGTTGTCTTTCCCCGACGAGACAAGGAGTATTTTTTTTGCGCTGGGGAACTACAAGCGGAGCTTTTACGAGTTTTAAAAAAGGAGGAATGTGTTCAAGGATTTTCCTTCAGTCGTAATTAGGAGCGCGTTTCGCTGCCCTCATTGTCCGGCGCGCATATTGTCTCCATATGGCGTAAAAACGTGCTCCGCGCGTAACAAAGTCATCCAACGAGAGACTTTTGAAGCCAGCTGACCCAACTCAAACTGTGATAATGACCTTGTACCGTCTCCGTTAAGATCCTCGGCTGTGCTGCTGTTTGGAGCTGAACTCTCCCTCCTGTCATCTGAATTTTCTCCGGCATGGCATCTCAGTGGAAGTAGCCTTCAAAGTGGAAGATGGCTTTTTACTTCCCCCCAGGTTACAGCCTAATCCCCCTCCATGCCTAATGGCACAGTGACGGTGAAAACTCTTGCTTTTTGCGAAGGTAAGCTGTGTTTGACCTCTCCAACTTCCCAAACACTCGTTTTGAGTCAATCCAAGTCGACAGCTCTACAGTCTATCTTTTTATTTACATCCATATTTAATGAGGTTTCCTTCAATATTTGATGAACGGGGAAGTTTGAACATGATGGCTACATCTTGCCATCTTTCGAGTGTAATTGCTGCTGTTTACTGGACAGGACTGTGATATCATCTGAGATAGTGTCAGTGTCTCTTTTCTTGATTGATCGGAGAAGGAACGCCATGATCGTTTCATTGTGCCAGGGTTGAGAGATGACCGCTGCCTGCTGTATCTGTATTATGACTAACCTCGTAGCAGCCTAACAAGGAAGGATGTCAACATGTATGCCTTCAGAGACAGGTCAAAGGTCATCAATGAACGGTCAATGCTCATTTCCAGTGAAAACCCTTCAAACTTTATTTAAAGATCCCCTCAAGACGTATGTTAAACTACTCACTATACATTAAATTTATTAAAATGACATCAACTCCTTCTCTCGCATTGAAAGTCCAGACACTGAGGGGCACAATACACTACGTCTCTCACTTTATTGTACACTCGGTGCATGTGTAACTCGTATTTTCAAGCGTTGCGAATATTCAAGCGAGCCTGCTCCTGCATGCACGTCTTAAAGGGGCATTAAGCAGTTTTGGAGAAGAAATTCAAACCCAGAATTTTAATATTTACAATATCAATAAGGTACTAAAACAAACCTTTTTCCCTAAATGAATAAACAAGCTGTTCTCAGAGGAAAATAAGGTCCCCAGAACAATGTTTGAAGCTAGAAAGGTGGCAGGGTCCGCCACATGTAAACAAAGTAAAACAGTATAAAATTGTGTTTTATTTGTTTATTTAGGCCTAAAAAGTCAACAAAGGTCTTTCTCTTCTGATTAAAGTGTATTCCCTAAAACGACATAGTGCACCTTTAAACTCAGATTCAAGGTAAAACCAGCCTCCCTGTGTCAAACTGCTCATTCATCATTCTGCACACTGAAGGTCAAACATCTGAGCGAAGGAAAAATGAGCAAAATACATTTTACAGTTCACAAAAGCCGCTGTGTATCTGGTTTCATTGTCTTCAGCGTGATTCCAGTAACGTTGGTGAATCATTCAGGAGTACGTCTCACCTCGAGAGCCGTTTGAATAAGCAGGGTAACTCGCTGAGCCTAATGGCTCGTAGCAGAGGGCTTCCAAACACATTACCCCAGAAATGTGGCTTAATTTGAGAATCATCAAGAAGTCAGGCGACGTATCGGCTAATCCTCCTTCACACATATCCACTAACTGGATAATCCTGTTTAAATACCCCTGGGTCAGCAGTTCCTTCACTTTGTCGCTCCAAAGACTCCCACAGAGGGACGTGTGAGCCCACAAACCACCACCTGATAACAAGAGGTCATCCTGCAAGACTACGTGTGAGGAGAGTATGGTGTATCTGATATTCAAGACATAATCCCTGTTTCCGCTGAGAATGTGTTCAAGGTCAAATGACATGAGAACTGTTAGTTTATGGAAAGTGGAATTAAATGATCTCTTAAAGGTACAGTACGTTGAATTCATACTCAAAATAAATAGGGGGCAGCATATCAGTAGGCTGACTGTAGCTGCCGTTAGCTAGTTAGCTCAGTTAGCTATGCAGCTATCAGTCCAGACTGGGAGTCTGAAGATTTCAGAAAACCAGGGGAGCGCTGGTCTTTAGACTGCTAGCATAGGAGCTTTGGACCGGGACGGACAGGGGCTAGCTGGTTAGCATGCTAACTTCTGCAACACAATACAAACACGTCATAACGTCACAACTTAATAGCGTTATTCTTCACATTCTGTTTATAATTTAGCTACTTTTTAAACTGTGTTCAACTCAAATTCGTATATATTGCACCTTTAAGTGCCAAGACACACCAAACCGACATTAAAAAACTAGGGCTGACACTGGCCGACCGTCAGCCTGGTGTGTCAAGGTCCTAATAACCTAAACACAGGCCCAACAAAGGTCCCAGGACCCCAGTTTTCGGTGCCACTGCGGCAGTCGTGGACAGCTCGTGCCTCAGGACAAGTGTGGGTGACGATCAGAGAGAGTCATTTTGCGGGAATGAACAGGGGGTTCGCTCCAGTACACACACACACATGCCTGGCATGAGCATCTGGTGATTCAATTCAAGGCTTAATGCAATTGAGCCGAGCTGGATTGATCACAGGAGGCAATGACACTGATGCAGTGTGAAGGATGTGAGATGCGAGGAAAAAAAAAAACTGCATGTATCATCAAAATAATGAGGAAGAAAAAAACAAACAAGACGGTGAAGAGTGTGCAGGATTTGACACTCGAGTGTTTGCATCAGAAAATATGCTGCCGAAAGGTCAGCGAGAAAACACAAAGTGACATATTCTCCAGACAGATGACTCATCATTGACCGCGAGTCTGTAGGAGTGAAGCGATGCACTAACACGAGCGTGCTATCTGTTTATGCCTTGCTCATTCTTGTTCCTCCTTTTCCTTTTCCCTGTGGTCTTTTCCTCCCTCCGGTCTTCTCCTATGAAAGCCAATTTCCTTTGGACTTTGCGATCAAAAAAACTAAATGGCAAGAAGGATGAAGACTTCAGTCAGGGCATGCTCATGTAAAGATCTGATTACTCAGGAGCCAGCCAGACTAAAATCGTACAGGTATATTTAATTTCAGTCGATTCTGTGACTCACGTCTCATCATTGTCACTGCAGGAAACAAGATGTTGAACATTGTAAACCCACTCAACAGGAGAAAATGTGATCACTTTTTTAACAAGCCATTTTCTCATGCTATATCAAGCTCCTGCACAGCCCAAGGCCAAGTGCACAGCTGTTATTTGCCTTATTAGATCTTCTTCTCAGGACTGTGTGTGTGCGTGTGTGTGTAGTCACTGAGCTTAAATGACATTTTCCTTACTTTCCTCACGCTTGGTACTTGTTAGGGTGTCATACGGTGACCTCATATAACTCCCAGCACAGTTTTCACTCGCTAATGGGCACCTTTGTGTCACATCAGATTATTACTATGATTACCAGTTTCTAATTTGTTAAACGTGTTCAAGCGTGTTCCTAACCACACTTTTAGCACAGTGTTGTCACAACATTAGATAGAAAATTGAACCTACAGAAAGGCAAAGCTGCAACATAAAGACATTTAAAGTGTTATCTTATCCGTGGTTTGCAGAAAAACGTACAGTGCCAGCATTTATTCTGGCGATGGGTTGTCCTATCTGCCAAAGTGTGAAGCTGGAGCAAAATTACACCCAAAATGTGTTGATACGACGGCCTTTTCTAACTATCACTAGTCAAAAGCATGGATCCCTACCATCTACCCTATATGACGTAAACGCAACATAATCAACCAGAATAACTAAAAACACCTGTGTGTCCGTGCTGATTAGATTCAGCTTAACGACTTTCAGCTCAACGAATGCAGCTTGCAGATGTGCTGGTCAGAAGTTTGTAGTTAGGGGTACTGAAATATCAGATTTAACTACAAAAAGCCACAAATCTTCATCTCAAACATCTGCACAGAGTAACACACAAAGCACAGAACGTGCTGTAGTGTGCGGAGAGCGTGATGGAAGTGTTTTTATCTGTGTTTGGTGTTCTCTGGTGGAGATTTGCATTTGAGAACAACATGAATTCAAGGACAGTTTTCTTTCAAATAACCTTTTTATTTCATTTTATCATACAAACCGAACTACAAAAACATGTTTCTGAAATAACAAGCAGAATCGAAATGCCTCCAGTAAGAATCCTGGGTTCAATCCAAGATGGCGGCTCTTCCTTAAACATTTCCAGCTGCGGCGCTGGTCAGGGTTCACGTGCTTATCGCTCTACTGGTTACTCTTGACTGGTTGGTCAGAGTGCCTGGACCTCGGGGGCATGAAAAGCAACACAATCAGCTGTCAGGGATCACTGACTGAGGTTGCCTTGTGTGATCAAGCAGCTGTGGGGCGCCTCTCTGCAGCTGACTCTGACCTCTGACCTTGAAGGAAAAGCAAACAGAGAAATCCATTTCAGGGATCGAGAAAAGTAAATTAGTGATACTGTGACAGAATAAAGCAGACCTGCACCTGCTGTAAGGCACATCGTGTGTTTAAATCCATGTGTCACATCTCATCTCGCTGTTATATCTTCTCTGAGAAGCAGAAACATCATGTTTTTTCACGTTGCAGCCCATTATAACGACAATACCTGCTTTACATGTCTACTGAAGTTAGAAGTTATTTTTGTCAAAGCTGCGGGGCTTTAAGGACAGCTGACAATCAAGACTCCGCTGCCAAAAAGCATCACATTAGAGAGCTTTATTGTCTGTAAAACTAAAAAAGCAGTCGCTGACCTTGTAAAAAGAGTCGTGTGTACTTCTTCCATTATAGGTTGATGTGTTGTGGGTTTTAGAAGGCACGTGCTAAGAGGATTTCCTAAAACTACCTCTGCTTGTAACTGCATTTTCCTCCCAGCACCCATCTGGTAAAGTGATTATCTGCAGATTAATGTAATAATAAGTGTACACAGTTTGTAGTTAATGGGCTGAAACATGCAAAAAAAAAAAAAAAAGGATAAACTTTAACACACATTAAAATATGTCCTTAGTTAACCCACTATCCATCCTATATTATACTATATATACTATATACAGGATTATACTATATTGGATTGTATTAAACTACACTATACTGCACTGTAATATATAATGCTATACCATGTAACATCCTACCTGTACTATATTATATCGACTTAACCATACTACCATACTAATACTGCTATATTATACCATATTATACTATGTTGCACTTTATTACTGCCCTACAGTTTATTACACATTATACTATAATGTAAACCATTACAGTCTGTTCTCAGGTGAGCACAGAAGATATCGTCTGACCCGTCGCAGAGTCTTCATGCCGTGTGAGAGCTCTTGCCGTCTGGCAGGCGATACAGAACCCCCCTGTGCAAAATTAACCTTTATAGAAACTCATTTGTTCAAGATTTTTAAATAATGCTGCTTGAGGCTGCGTGGACTGTGCAGCAGCTCACGGTCTTCTTTAATCACGGGTTGTGTAATATGTGTGATTTGTGTTGGTGCTGCTCTGTTTCTATGTTTTTTGGCTCTATCATATGGTTGATGAAGGTTCTCAGTCATCCAGGTCAGCTGTATCGAAGGCAACTGGACGTGTTTCAGTTTCTTGAAGACGTCTCACATCTCATCCAAGAGGCTTCTTCAGTTCTAACAGCTCTAGTTCTCATGTCATACCACATTTTATTCTATACTCTCGCTATACTTTACTATATTGTTTATACTTTCTAGAACCTGACTGATAAATCAGTTGTCTGATATTATCGGTTGACATTGGCCTACCACAGATATATCTGTATCAGCAGCTGTCTCACTGAGTAAGTCAGGTGTTTTGAGGTTTAACTTTACAACAAGAAAACAAAAGTCAAATGTTACGCTGAATTCATTCTTATCTATTGAAATCAATGAACGAGCTCTTTTCCACAGTCATGTGGATGCACTTTGAAATACAGCACTTAAATCTGACCTGGCATTTAACGACAATCCCTCTATTATAATCCCCCTATTTCAAGTAAAAAGCAGCATTGAAATCAGGGCATTCAAAAAGATCACATATTGTTCACTGTGTCTTTGCCCTTGACTCACGCAGGTATAATTTCCCTCGGCCTTCGCAAGAGAGAAGAAAGTAAAATACCTTCTGATATTCAAACGCCCTGAGAAGCCTGAAATAGCACTTACTGGAGTTGTTTTGAGGGTAGTCCGCCAAAGCAGTGGTTATCTGACTCTCAGCTCCATGATATTATGGCAGATGACCTTAGCGGAGCAGCAGGGGGGCTTTGTCTGTCTCTCCATGTATATCCACACCAGGAGCAAAAGAAAGAGCCAGTGATAGAGAATTTGTTTTGACACTTAGAGCAATTTGGCCTCAGTTAACCTCACCAGAGCAGTTTATGACAAAACACACTTGAGCCACGGTAACTGTAATGGGAGACATAATAGATATAAATGTTTCTCTCCTTACCGCGCTCCATTTTTATCTCCCCTGCCCATTCCTCTCTCATTACATCTTTTCCTTCTCCCTCTATTTGTGTCCGTATGAGATGCATTCCTCTATGACGTGTTAGCCTACAGTTCACTGAAGTGAGTCACTTGAGACAAACTTTTTTCAGCGTCCTTCCAGAGTAAAAAAAAACAAAAAAACACCTCCTCTCTTCTCTCTCTCCATGTCTTCCCCCCCTCTGGCTGTCTTCTTCGCATCCCGATTCCTCCTATCTTTACTCTCCCCCCACACACCTGACGTCTCCTTGTTTTGTTTTTCCTCTCCCACCTTGTTCTGTTCTGTCCTCTTTCCTCTCCCTCGTTTTTTTTTCTCTCTCTCTCATGTGCAGAATTCAGAGAGAATTTTAGAGCTTCACCACGATATCGCATAAACAACTTGTAATTAGCACCCTCGATGCAATGCTAACGTGTAAACGTTGAGGGTGCAAAATATTCGTTTTTTTCTCTTTTGCAAGCACCTTTCATGCCAAATTCTCTGTTGCTCTCACCCCCTCTGTTCATCCTGGTGTCTCCCTTTCACCATCTCGTCTTCTCATTTCATCCCACTTGCCAATTCCCTCTCGCCTCTCTCCATTCCCTCCCAATTCTACTCCGGCATCCTTCGCCTCAATCACACCTCTTTGAAAACCGATAGAAGCAGAGTGAAATCCTTCCAAACTGTGACATACAAGTATGTGTATGTATATATATATATATATATATATATATATATATACATATATATATATATATATATATATATATATATATATATATATATATATATATGTATATGTGGACAGAAATAAAAATATAAATCATATGTATTCATGGGAAAGGCCCTTTTGTGAACAGGATGCAGCGTTAATGATATTACCTGTCATTCCTGTGCACACAGCTGGTGGTTGCTATAGAAACGTGTCACCTAGCAGCAGAACATGTAGTTGCTATAGGGACAATAAGTCACGTGACATCTCCTATAGGTACCTGTCGCTATTATGCTACAAAAAGACATCACCTCGAGGATGCAACACACGGGGGGATGCCCGCTGGGAAACGCATGACGTTTTTTAAAGTGGGAACTCATCTAAGAAGTGCGTCTCTAAATGTTTAAGTGTCTCCATTAACAGATGAATGTGCTCCCTGCAGGGTGAGGTATCATAAATTGTTGTAATCGTTTTCTGACTGTGAGCGTGCACAGATAAACAGCGGAAATCATTTATAAGGTGATCACAAGGAGGCTTATTCATCATTCATTAAAGACTAATTAGGAAAGTGCTTATTACGGCAGTGAAGCGGAAAATGGAGCAGCGGATTTCGCATTATTCATAAGTTTTATCTCACAGGAGGCGGAAAACATAACGCGCTGGATGAGTTCTTCCTGGGTGTTGCTGGATTTGAACACGTCATCGAACGCGGTCACAGCACAGGTCCGACACGCTCCCCCCCAGCAGAGAGCCTCGCTGTGTCGGAGCCTGAGTGGTTTCTCATTAGGGCTGCTGCTGTGTCGGTAACGGCAGCACTTCGTTCTCTCTGCCCCACTTGTTTCCTGCTTCCGCTTTGTTAAAACTACAGGCGCACTTGGCTTGTTTTCCGCCTCTGTCCTGTCATCACTGGCAGAAACAGCACTCTGCCTTCCTTTATTGTCTTTGTCTCCTTTTTTACAGTTGTTTTCAAACTCTTTGTACAGGCTTTCAGTTTCCGGTCATGACTCAGTGTTGCACCCAGGTATCCCTCTCCCTCCTCACCCCACTTCCTCCTCCTGTTCTCGTATTCCTGTTGTCATCTTTTCTCTTATTTTTCGTCTCCTTCCACTGCACTCCCATGGATCCCTTTCTCATCTTTGAGTAAACCGAGGGAATCTCTCCCCCTGCTCATGAAACACTGTGTGGGTTTCCTGTTTGACGCACACCAAGGAGTGAAAGGAGAGAATCAAGTAGAGAGAGCGAGAGTGAGAGGGAGCGCAGAAAAACCCGAGAGAAGAGGCTGGTAGTGTTTGTCCTTGTGTGATTCACCATCTGTGGTAAAGCACTCTCCTACGGCAGTATTACCAATAGGATGATTGACATAAAAAATACATTAAGATGTGAGAAGGCGAAAAAGAGGGTAGGAGGGAAGAACGTCTGGTCTTGTTTGTGATTCACCCTTACTTTAAATACTAAAAGCTGTGTCTGCTTCTGATGCTTAAATCAGACTTTATTGCTATGAGATATGTAGAAGAAAAGAGAGAGGGGAAGCGTGAAAGAGGGAAGTAACCAAATAAAAGAAAATTAAAATTAGAGACAGATTAAAAATAGATCTTAGAGGACAGTGGGAGGAGAAACATAAACAGAGCGAGAGGAGATAAGATGAGAAAGAAAGCTGGGGTGGAGGAAAGGAAGAACGGGGAAGGGAAAAATTATTCAGGGTCACAACCAGAATGCATTAGACGGTAGACTGAGGGTGAGAATAGGAGAGCGGCAGAGATTTACAGATAGCGTGTTCTTGGATGAAGGAATAGAGAGAGAGAGAGATATGGAAGCGAGGAGGGAGAGAGAAATTAAAACACAGACAGACGAAGGTCATGAGCGTGTTCTTGTTCCCACGCTAAATCCATTTATCCTAATAAATATACATACAGGTACACACACACACGCACAGACGGCGCAGAACATTAGTAGCCAAATAGTTATGCTGTTTTATTATGGTATTGAAAAAGAAACAGTACCCCACCAACTCAGTCCAGCCCAATCTCACACCAAAGCGTGTAATAATTCACTCAAGGTCAGCGTGCGAGTGTCATGGTTCACCTCGCCTCGGCGTATGAAGGGGCGGTAGCAAAAAGGGCGATAATGAAGAGACCAAAGGACGAACGTATTAGAAAGAGCAAGAAAGTCCATAATGAAAAGAGCCTGGGATCGGCTGGGTGGCTCATTCAGAGGACCTTCATCCTAGGTTTGAGTCCCATGTTAGTAAATAGTGACTGTTTTAAAGCAGACATATTAACCTTTTTAACTTGAGAGATCTTTGACATGCACAAGAACCTGTATATACTGGGAAAGGAAAACAATTTGAAAGTGTAATAGGTCTCCTTTAAAACCAGACGGTGTGTTTGTTATACCAAACTTGATCTCTGACGAAGAATGTGTTGTTTTCACAGTTCAGCAGGGCCAAGCGCGATAGTGAAACAGGGGACTGCTGGGTTTATTACATGGCTTGGCTTGTTACCCTCTTGCACAATCACATCTCAATCTCATTCTAACAAAACAAAACACAACACAGCACAGTTACTTTCTAAAATAACCATTTAGATCACAATCACACATTCCACTGAAAAAAAACTTGTTACTGACAGCTTCATACCCTTTTTTCCCTTTAAAAACTACCGTCATTAACATATTATTAATCTTACGGCTGGTGATTACTAACTCTTTAAATGCTCCGAGGCAGCTTTCTATGGTCAGCTGAAGGCTGAAACGAGCTATATATTGTACTGTACTTGTGGGAGGTTGCCTGAGTATGTTAATTGTGAGGGGGAGCAAGAAAATGATGCAAGTTATCTTAAACGTTTGAAGGTGGTGCTCAAGCCACGATTCAAACAATGTTATCACTTTCCACTGCTGCTTCACGGCTGTTTGCTGATGATTCTGCTGATGGCGCCTGACCCACAACTGATCACTGTGGTTTCATCGTTCTAGAGTAACAAGAAACACATTCGGTCTTTAGCAATACAGCTACTTCTGAAGAGCAATAATAGAAATGTCCATTCAAATTCTCTACCGTGGTAATTTAACTTCAAATATAGTCACTTTAATCCTCTTAGTACTGAACGGTACAATGCTAATGTTAATGTGCCCCCAGATTAACAGGCATTTAAACCCAAATGAAGGCTCCCAGAATAGGCCTGTTTGTTTTAAACCCACTTCCTTTTAATAACTATTAATAGACATCTGAGCAGCTGGTGAGCACAGAGACCATGATTCATTTGAATAATATGTCAGACTTGCAGCCCTATTTACAGTTTTAGAACTGCAACAACAACGTAAATAACAACAAAATATAAATAAATGACTGATTTGAATTGAAATGAATAAAAATGATCAGATATTACAAGAAACCTGAGCGATGCACATTTCTCTCTCTGTTCGCTTTCTATTTCTGCTCGTCTTATCTTGTTTCCTGAGTTTCTCTCTCGTACGCAGAGGAAGAATGCTGCAAACAAACATCCTGCAGGGGTGTATGGCTACGTACAGCATGCAAACACATGCACACGCATTCGCATCCCTGCCCGTGCTGGCCTCAAGTCTGGCCTCCAAAGACAACATCCCCAGTAAACAGAGGAGACTTGTAGTGGGTGTGCACATTTTTGTGCGCCGACATCTGTATCACAGCTAAACTGCAGAGAGCTTTTCTTAAGCTTTAAAAGACGCTCAAAGTCTGACACACTTTCCTTGTGAAAGTGTGTATTCAAAAGTCACTGCTGTCCTTTAGTTGAGACGCTTGTGTAAAATAAAATAAAAAGAGCTGGAGCTGGTTCAATCTGCTGGATCTGTGGGTGACGCTGCACTCTGAATATCAAGTGTCTTACAACTCCTTTACTCAATGCATTTGGGAGATTTGAGAAGTGCATCCCTGACCTGTTCTTAAATTTGAATGTTGTTAATGTTTTTCGTCTATGTGCATTCTGTGCATCTTTTTGATTGCGTGTAAGAGAGACCAAACAAACTGGCAGGGAACAGCTCCACATCGGTGGTTGTTTAGTAGTCTGGCAGCACGAACACATTCACAACAGATGCTGGACATGCAGCGCATGTTAACTCATTGCTAACGTACTTCTTCGTGTGTATCTGCAGGTTCAGTATGACTGCAGCAGCAGGTGTGCTAACAGGCTTGGCCAAGCTTAAACGCCAAGACTCAGCCCGCTCTCAGCACCGGACCCTATCAGCGGCAGGCCTAGGAAACGCCGCCCCAGAGAGTGCCCCCAGGTGATTATCTTAGTCGATTCCTGTGACCTAGGCAAGACCTGTAACTGTAAATGAGCTGTTTTACTTTGGGCAACAGGAAACTGATAGCAGTTTAATTTGTATGTGATTAATGAGCATTAATGTTACAAAAAGCTAGAAATGACTGTTAACAAACAACTTTAAGTGTGCCATGGCAAAATATATGTCTCCATAAACCATCAATCGTCTTTTCATTCAGAAAGCGGAAACGACGCACTGATGTTGTGGTTGTGCGAGGAAGGCTTCGCCTCTACTCTGCCTCCGGGTTTTTCCTCTTCCTTGGATTAGTCATCCTGGCCGTAGGGATCGGCATGGCGACACTGGGTTACTGGCCGCACAGTGAAAGCACGCCCCCGGCCAAATCGCAGACGAGAGGTGGACCAAAGACACCAACTGCTGGAGGAGCTCAAACATCTGCCACGGGCGAAGGAAATAAAACCAAGATGGCCGCAACAGACGGGGATGTGGCTAACTCCAGCACTAATCATAATGTGCAAGGTGAGAGTCATTTCCCTGAATACTTAAGACACTTAGGCTGCGTTCCAGACAACTCAGAGCTCGAAAATATGTCTCACCTCCTACTGGAAACAGTATGCGATGTTACTCAGAAGTCAGAATTGCTATTTGTAAACTCAAATCCATCTACCCCCACTTCATGAGGGAGCAGTTGTCTGACATCACACAAGAATGACGGCACCCACGGGGAGGATGTAGGGTGTATTTGTAGACAGAAGCAATAAACTGCTGCACTTGATCATTATTTTTCGTCAGTTTGTTATCTAAGTTGTGCTCTAATCTACTGGAAGAAAGGCCAAACGCGAAGCCATAAGATGCCACCCCAGACGAGCTCAACTGCTGCCAGCAACACGGCTATATTAGCTGTGATTATTAACCAGGGAGTTGAGCCTGCCAAACTTTCTAAGCTCCTGGATGATTTGAAAAAGTTGCCTAAACCTAGTACATGCAAGGAGGCTGCACTGCTCTGGGTTCAATTGTGTGACATCATTTTGTCAAGGTCAGCCAAGTTGTTTGGTAACGTTTGGCGTTGTGCACCTGGGACGCTTGAGGGTTTTAGGAAATTCTGACCTTCGGCTTCGACTGGAACGCAGCATTTACTGCGTGGTGTATAAACTCATACTTCTAATATTAAATGACCCTCCTTGTGTCCTACATGTAGATACACCCTCCAAGCAGACTGGGGGCGCTCTTGCGCGGTTCCTGGAACAGCATCGTCACTCTGAGAGGATGAAGATGTTCGGGCCTTTCACCATGGGCATTGGGATTTTCATCTTCATCTGTGCTAATGCCATTCTTCATGAAAACAGAGACAGAGAAACTAAGGTAGGGCTGAAATCAATCGCTGAAGAAATGAAATACCAGCGTTTCCAGTGTATTTTGAGGGTCTACATGCTAGTCAACGAGCTGCATCAGGAAAAAAAAACATACAGTCATACTGCCTTTCAAGGCATGATTTATGCAGAAATTGGTTTTAGAAAAGGTTGCGAGGAATATTTCAATTCTAAAACACACGACCTAACTCAATAGAATATGTAGTTGATATTCCTTCTCAACCCTGTATTCTCATTTCTGCTCTTCCTCCACTCTCTAAAAAATATGGGGCCTGCGCACTGCAGTCATCCATATTCATCATCTCTACACAACTAACATGCAAATCATATTTCTGCCAACCTCCTTCCCCCCATATCGCTCCAATTTCCCTCTGATCACATTTCCCCTGCTCTTATGTCCTCTTCTTCCTCTCCTTGATTTGATTACCCCACCCCCACCTCCCACCCCCTCCACCCTTCAGGTAATCTGTGTGACAAATATGTATTCCAAGGTCACAAACATCCAAAATAAACGCACAAATTTGCATCAATAGAATAATATGTTATAATGCGTATTAGACCTATTCTCAGGCAGTCCAAAGTACTACTGCTACTACTACTAATGATACATTTCTCCTCTGCACTAGATAATCCATATGAGAGACATGTACTCGACAGTCATCGACATCCATCGCCTCAGGCAGAAAGAGCATAAACAGCACCAACACCGCAACAGCACCTATTCACGAGACGTTGGAGATCTTCGGGCCTTCGGAGCTGATAACTCAGCACGGTTGGCCAGCAATTCGCTCCTCGCGTTCTCCTCTCGAGCAGGAGGAGGGTCAGCAGAAGAGGAGGAGGTGCTGTTAGGGGATGAGGAGTTTCACAGACAAAGGGAGCAGGCTAAGTTGGATTGTAGTTTTGCGGGGCTGCTGGCTCCGCTCTACAAGGATCGCACCTTCTACGGCCCGGGACTCGGGTTGGCTGGCTCAGATTCGATGCGTCGCCAATGGTCGGTGGATGGAGATGTGGAGAGGGGAGGACACCATGCGCGCTCTATAGTCTCCTCCTCTATCTCCGCATTCACTCTCCCGGTCATAAAGCTCAACAACTGTGTTATTGATGAACCGGAGATGGAGGCGATTACTGAGGAGGAGAGAGGAGGCGAGAGAAGAGACGGAGAGAGGTCACAGCCTCTCAGCTCCATGGAGTCTCTGGTGGTTCCTGTAGCATCCGTTGCCAAGGCCTCCAAACCGCCGGGCTTACACCGGAGCAACTCCGCCTCCTCCTCCTCCCGCTGCTCCTCTATCTCCTCTGCCTCCCTCTCCCCCGCTCCCTCCTCTACCTCAGGCTGCTGGCTCTCCCCGGGAGCAGCGAGGACCGACTTTGGCTCCAACTCCTCTCTGCACATGCTGAGCAGCCACTCCAAATCTCTGGACCTGGAGCGCGGGCCGAGCATGCTCAGCGTGCGCCCGGAGCAGCGAAAACACCCCAGCTGGCCCCGCCTCGACCGTAGCAACAGCAGCCGCAGTAGCAGCGGCAACCGGGGCAGCACTAAAGGCTACACGCGGCTGGAGGACAGAGAAGAGCAAGGGGAGCGGCTGTTAGATGTGTCACAATCGGTGACAATGAGGCGCGACTACAGTAAGCGGGAGAAGCTGCTAATGATATCGAGGTCACATAATAATCTGAGCTTTGAGCATGACGAGTTAAGCAGCAACACACTGAAGAGGGGCAGCTCTGAGACTCGATTCTGAAGACCCTGAACTACAGGCTGATAACAGTTCTGTCCTGCTCTGTAAATTGCTCTCCTGACAGTATGAGTGAACAGCGTTTCTGTGTCAGGGGGACACTAATGAGTTCAGGAGGTTCACCCCAGAGAGAGAGAGGGAACTCAAACCTGGTTCTGAAGACACTTTGTTGAGCAGCACGCTGGAGAGTAGTTAGGAATGGACCATAGTACACAGTAAAAGGCTGAGGCCTCACGTCAGCACGATGCTAAACGCCTGCTGTACCAGGTCCAGTGGTGCTGTCCTGTCGCTGAGCCTGACCTGTGACCTCTGTGGAGAGGAAGTTCCCGACAGGGATCAATAAAAATAAATCCCATTGCATCATCCATCTCCTTTATACAAAGATAGATCTAATAAAGATTTAACAGGATCTCGTCACTGAGACGCTTTAGGATCGTTACTGTTTCATCAAACTGCTTTTGTAAAGTGTTGCAAGGTTTCATTCAAGGACACACTGGAAGAGCTTTGGGCAAGGTTCTTCCTCAGTGCGTAGCAGTGACACAAAGGCAAATCTGTTATAACAGACAGTCAGTTTAGACACAACCTGAGGATTTAGCAAGACTAGAAGAAGACAATAATAGTAAAATGAATGATCTTTGCTTTGAAAACAAAATTATAAAATGCTTAATAGGTTTGTGTACAGAGACTGAGGCTGATAATCATCATTTTTTAGCTCATCTACTGTGCTGGTCTTGAAAATCCGATTCAAAAGCTAAACACAGAATCAGCTTGAAACTTACAGCCTGATGTAAACCTATACAAGAAGACATAACAGCGTACTGCAGCAACAAGGCTTTAAAGTCCAAAAGGTTTAGATATCAGTGGTAAAGTATTTGTTTTAAAGGTTGTTTATGTATGTTTGTGTATCTGTCTGATCCTCAGGCTGTAGCAGAAGTAGAGATCCACACAAAGAGCAAATTCCAACAAAAGCAGTTACTGTAATGTCAATATGCTACAGCACAGATGTGAGTTGAAATCAAAATGCCAGGCGGCAAAATACAATAAGTCCATGTTGCCCTGCAGTCACAATATTGCTGCCCTTTCCCAAGAGGTGTTATGTTTATCTGCTACTGAAATCTAGAGGAAACAATCTTTCGCCACCAAATTTAAAGTCTATTTCCTACTGGAAAAGATTTTAATTGAATTCACTCAGGAAATGCAGTCAATTATTCATATGCTGATCATTTTTGTACACCTATTCACAAACCTAGAGCAGGCCCTAACTATGTATGACCAGAGTTATGATAAATTAGTTCTGTAACAATGATTATTTTCTCATAAGCAAGCTTATGAGAAATGTATGCTGACATTTAGCAGAGGTTAAAGAAATGTCTCAAAACAGCTCAATAGTCCAAAGTTATTCAATTCATAAAGAAATTAGTCATACCCGAGGCATTTCTTGGACTTAAACTATTGATTTGTCGGCATGGTCGATTCTAAGTCAATTAACGTTACGATATTGAAATAGTATGTAAGAGAAAGTGATGTACTAGCTTGGGCCAAAAGTAAATCACCATGTACACATTGATCTTGTGTTATATGTATAAATCCAGGGATCTGTCGTGTTAAAGTCCAACTGAAATTAAACAGCATTTTATCGTCTGCTACAGCACACGTGCAAATCCGCTCTGTGAATCACGTATACTGTTTGCTGTTGTGGTTCTTACTTTTCAGCACCAAATTTCTGATATCTCCCCAGTACCCTATGTCTTCGTTTTAATAATTGAAATAAAAACACTATTAACAATACATCTGAACAACATGTTGATGTTAGTTTTGACTAAAAAAAAAAGGGATGACCGAATGAGATTTCAGTTGGACTTTAAAATGTGAGTCATGCTGTTTCTGCTATAGTCCCCATTCGATGATACACCTTGTGCCCCTTTTTAATATTTATTTATTTATTTTTATTTTTGACAATATTCACCATTTGAGGATGATTGCAGGTTTGAAATCAGGAATTAAGCTACAGAGCAACTCAGTAATAATGTCTCAGCATATTTTGTTATCAACGCGTTGAGGAGGTGTGTTGTCGCTGGACACGTGAAGACATCGTTCTCGTCTGTCGTCGGAGTATGAGCTGATATGATGCCTCCATGTTGCTCACTATCTCTGTTTCAGGTTCTGTTTGGTTTGTCAGCTACCTTAACGACACTTTAACACATTTATTAATGTAGTTGAAACTTCTTCTGTGCTATTTTAACGCGCCACCCGTGAACAATAGGACATCGACACCACCTGTGAGTGTTGAAAAAGACAGAGCCGTTTCTAGGAATGCAGTAATCTCGCCAGAGAGCTTCATTAACTGATTCCCAGCAGTTTTTGCGTCAATGTCCAATTTTAGCCTCTCTCAAAATAAAAAGTATTTTCACTGAAGGATGTTTGGTCTTAATGAGTGTCTCTAACCAATGCTGATTCCTACGCATGCATTCACGTATAGCAGCTCTTCTAGTTACTCAGGGGTCAGTGGGAGGTAACAGCCTCTCTTGGGTACATGAACACACACACACACACACACACACACACACACACACACACACACACACACAACACACCGTCTGACCCCACACCCCAACACAACTTCCCAAATACATCACCAATTCCTATCTCTCTCTGTCTTCCTCCTCCTCCTCCTCCCTTCATCTTCTGCATACAGAATAAGCAAAGGTCTGTATGAGTCATCATCAATTATCATATGCTCTGCAGCTCTCTGAGAACAAAACACACACACTTACACAGAAACAAACATGCACACATGCAAGGACCAAAGATTTTACTTGTGCATGAGAGCATACATACATATTCCTTCCCAAATGCAAATAGTCACCAAAGCATAAATAAACACACACAGGCCGAACGCTTACAGTGCAATTCAAAAGCAGAAGGCTGATGACGCTGTCTCATCTTCTGTGTTACCGAGGGCACAGATCATAATCCTAACCCTTTCTGAAGGCAAGAAACACATTTGGCCAGCAGAGATGGATGATGTCGCATCCAGTTAACGTTAAACTGAAATTGCCTCGTCCTGTTGAGACGTGCCTTCACTCTCTTTGTCGTACCAGTTGAGGATTTTAATGTGAATATGAAAGTAAGGGGTGAAGTCTTTTTGAAAAATAGTTTTGCCCGCAGCTGTCGACTCAGTACTGTCGTTTTAATGGCATAATGTTGGAGCATCTTGTTGTCGGGATTCATTAGGATCCAATCCTGACCTTGTGTCTCTTCTGCAGTCCATTCACTTTCACAAAAAACTAATTTAGACAATCATAACTCTCAAAAAGGTCTTGTTTCACAGAAAGTGACATCAAAGTCAAATTAGCAAGAGCACAAAGGCTCTCGGAGAACACATTACTCACAGAACTTGCTGTAACTACATTTTTGTTGCTAAGCACATCTCCCGTTAAGGTAGACGGCTGAGTAATTAAAGCAACTGAATCAAATGTTTTACTCCCTGCACAGAAGTAAATCCAGCAAATCTAAATGCAAGTGCCTTTTCTCAGTAATCCTTGATGCTTCGACTTCGGGACAGTGTGACCAAGCAGAGCAGGGCACATAGTTTTGCAATATTCTGTACATTTGATTCGAGGAACCTGACGACTAGCTGTAGACTTACTGTGCATGTAACCAAGTGTTCTTTGTCTCACTATCTTCATATCAAAGTCTTACACCCTTAAGTCTTAAATCTTGCATCCACAAATAGATACATGACCTCATGCCTCTTGCCATGCCACTCTCTTCCAAAACAAATGTACGTGCTAGCCAGATCAGGATCTTTAGGACAGGAGGCAGTGGTGCTCATTCTGCTTTTCTTCACAGCGGCCGCCAGAATCAACCCAAAATATAAGTTCTTTGTAGCTGCATTAATGAAACTATACATGATATGACGACCCGTACAGTAGTTGTTGAGGCATTTCACTCAAAAGCACAAATGTCAACCTTAAAGTGGCACAAGAGGGACAGTCTAGTCACCATTTATGTCATCAGCAGAAAAGAATTAGCTTGTTGCTAAATACCAAAGACGGGGTGTGGAGGTCGGAAAGCATCAGACACAGCCTAACACATTGGTTTTAGTGTTTTCATGGGTTTTAATGGCAGTACGACTACAATGACAGAGGCCTTATCCTTAAACCTGCAAAAGACTACTGGCTATTCAAACTGTAATTAGGTCATGAATGCTCTTACATTTGCTGTTCTAGACACCTGCTTTCGAGTCGCTTTATCTAAGAAACCATGTGTGGAGAGAGCTCTTTTCACATTTCCCAGAGCGGCAGCAGCAGTTTGGAATAAACAGAATACAAGCTGGGTTTGTACGCTGAGCGGTGAGAGCCACCAAGGCTGCAGAGATAAATAAAAGAGTACCAGCTATACAGACGCTCAGTCTGCATAACAGTCTTTGAAAGAAACCCGTCACTCTGGACTCTGGACAGAAAATATCCAAACCACTGTTATGTGTTGAGATTATTTCAACCTGCACAGTGAAGGAAGACTGGTATAAACATATTAATGTGGCTCACACACAGATGAAAATTACCATCTCTAAATCCCTCTAGATCACATATTTATACCGCATCAATAGAAAGGAATGACTTTGAAGACCTGAGGCACAGGTGAGCTCGCCCTTGTGAGGACTGATTTTTCATTCATTCATTCGGCTCTTTCTTCTCCCGCAGCAATAACAGGGTTTCATTTTGTGGGTTTGTGTATTTTTCTTTTTCTTTTTTGTCGTGCGTGTGTGCTTGTAGATTGTGAGAACATAATATGTGCATGTGTGTGTTTCGCCCTTGTGTTTTTTTGCCAGTAACAACAGCAGAGATGTGGGCAGTTTACTGACATAATCAGCTAATAAACAGACTAATTACTCGGACACATCTGGAGGGTAAACTGAATGGTTTGCAGATTAGCTGAGGAGAATGGCTGCCAGGAGGGCGAGCTGCATTAGCACAGCTGCCACGGATAATAACAACGCGTCGTGGTTTGGGATGAGCGGTGCTGAATTAGTAATGGAAGTGAGTCATCCAGTCAGTCACATATTGGTTTCTAGAGCGGTGAGCGCTTTATTATTTACTTTTCCTGATAAGGAAAAAAACCAGCAAATTATTATTTTATCAAACCAGATTTCTTATTACTTTTTCGAAAATGTTCAATCAGCGTATCGATGTTGAGGAGGAAGCGTGTAATGTTTCCGTACTGCTACAGACAAGAGTCTCAATGTCAAAGGTCATTTATTTCCCAGAACGTGGCTGAGGGCATCCTCACTCCACTGCCACATTGTCATTATGTCATATTAACCCCTCTCCCTCATCCCTTTATACTCAATCCTGTGTAATTAAGTGGAAAACTGAGTCCCCCTGCAGTGTGTGTCACTGACAGCGCCTTGTGGCGATAGTTCCAGTGTGCGACTGTGTGTTCATGTGCCTTTCTGTGTGTTTGTGCACTTGCCATGAGGCAGCAGTGGGGGTGCCAGCCTAGTTGCCATAGCAGCCCGAGATGTGCTCTGGACCCCTGCCTGAGGAGTCAAATCACACTCTCTCTCTCACACACACACACACACACACACACACACACACACACACACACACACACACACACACACACACACACACACACACACACACAAATTGAGATTTTAAAAACATTAGACACTACTAACAGCCATTAAATGGGGAATCAAAACAGCAGAATCGAGCTGTAATCCTGGGGTTGATCCAGTTGGCTGCTGCTGCTCTGTCCCACAGTGATAATGGGCAGATCAGGTGAGGTCAGTAGAATTCATCTAATGCACTTGACCTGGATTTGTTCAGGTCTCCGTTGGCGGGGAGTAAAGAGGATGTAGTGTATTGTAAGAATATATTAAAGACATGCTTTCAGTTCTAAATATAGGCCGAAAGGAGGCCCCGCTCTCCCGTACTGTACCTGCTCCACTGCTGCTCTGCTCTGCCATCTGTCTCGAGAGGAGTAAAGAAGGATACAGTGCAGGCTGTAGTAACAATGTCAGATGACGTGATGGCGGAAGCAGAGGAGATCAACATGTACTCAGCGATAACACCATTATGCAAATAAGCCTGGTACATTATAAGCACAGCTTTCAAGTTGTAAAGCTTTGGCCTTTACAGCTCCAGCTTCAAAGCTTTTAATGTCTAACCTTAGAAAATGACAATCACACAGGGATGTGATTATTTCCAAATCAATCCGGAGCTCTGGATTTTCTGACCTGAAAATGTCCATAAAAATGTGTTTATGGTCGAATTAGCTTATCTATCCTCTCCTCTGTGTGTTTGACTGAGGGCAGGGCTCAGCTCGTATATGCACACACAGAGTGGGCAGCAGAGCAGAGAGGCCACAGCGGAGACGGTGAATCAGGTGAAGAGAAAGTAACATTTAACTCAGGATGACGACCACATGACCCCATTTGCACTCCAGTCCTTAAACACGATCAGACTCGCAACAGACAGTTTAAAAAAAAAGGAAAAGCATCAAAAGTGATGTAGCAGAACCAGAAACGCAACAACGCAACGGAGAGGGCTACACACACACACACACACACACACACACACACACACACACACATTTTAAAAACATTTCTATCCTGTAAGCTTCAGGATGTGTATAATCCAGGATTTTTGGAGCTTGACCCATATTAATGACTGAAGGTCAACACACACCAGCAGCATATAATGTGCGTCAAAACACCTGCAGTCAATGTTTTTTTTTTAGTAAGCCTGCACACTGGTGACATCCTGACACACGTCAACCTGAAATGACACATGTCAAGATGCTGCCAGTCTGTCAGTATATGCCCCCGTCCCTTTTCCCCAGTGTTGACACGTATCACATATATTATCACATTCACTTCCTGGAGTCGCACATCCCCTGACCAAACACCTGACTGCTTCTCTGGTGTATATTGGTCCATCAGTTGACATGAACCTTTGCATTGCAGTAGTTGTAGTAGTAGTAGTTACAGTAATTGTTGGTTTGTGTGCTGATCAAATTTTGATTATTGCACCTGTAATTCACAGCTTGAGACGCTGACATGAAGGATGGTAAATGGGAAGTTATACTGTGGCAATTTTTGCAGGGGCCTAGGTGTTTTAGATGGTGTGTGTATTTCCTAAGGCACATTATCATAACCTGCAAGCAACACTGCAAAATGGTTCAGTGTTGAAGAGATAAATATTGTATTATCATACTCATGAATAATAATCACAACAAAAGTTTGTTTTCTCTTCAAAATTCCTTCACTCCGAAGCTACTCTTTGAATTCAAACTGCTACTCTCTTAACTCTCAGGAGTCTTCTCATGCAAATAAAAACTTTTTCATTGTTTATTTAATTTTGAATCCAATCAAATAACTACATTTCAGAGATGCGTGCAACTCATGTAAGACAATTAGACGATGATGTGTTGTGACTGTGCATGTGTTTACAGTTATATTGTCTTGAAGGTGCCAAGAACCAAGAAAACAAAACTTCCACCAAGAAGACTGTGAGATCCTACATTGTGTTTTCTTCTCTAAATGTTACGGGACATCTACAGGAGGAGTAACCTCTACGTTCCCAGGGTCTCACAGTGTCCATTAACACTGTAAGAGATGGTAAAGTCTGTCTTTTGCAAAATTGCAAAAGAAGAAAGGTAGCTGGATGGTTCGAATGTAGTTTGAATAGTAAAAATCAGCCACTGTTGAGATATCAATGTCAGGAAAGTAAACGTGTTGTATTAAGAAGATATTACAGACACAGGGGAACAGAGATATGCTCCACTAAAGGATCGCTTCATGGTACAAAACAGGAAAGAGGCCAAAACTTTTAGAGACTGCAGATTGTCTTCTTCTGTAAAAACCTTTGACTATTAACAGAGATCTGCTTTGAATCATGGCTAAAAATATGTGAAACAACACCACTGGAGTGATGTTACAAACTGTTTAATGGTCTTTATTTTTTACAGCAGTTATGTGTAAGTATGAAATTAATTTGACACGGATATAGGGATGTCTAGAAATGCTATAATGGTGCTTCATAGAAAAGCTAAGGCCTCCGCAGCGATGCTCATTAGACACACACACACACACACACACACACACACACACACACACACACACACACACACACACACAAACGCAGTGCCAGCCAGTGCCAGGTGAGTCACCAGTGGGCTTTGCATCTGCTCCATATTCCTTTCTAAATGCAGTCTGTCTTTTTATTTCTCCACCCATCGGTTGATTTACTCTCTTGAGGTTTTTTTTTTTCCTTTCCGTCTCATTCCCCCCTGCGCTCAGTCACCACCTTCATCATCCCATCTTCTCTCTTCCTCTCTGCCTTTCAATTATTTCCTCTCTCCCTGTACTGTCTGCCCCCTTTCTCTCCCCTGTTCATGTTTTCTATTGCGCCAGATTTACGACACATGACGAGCTGATTAACATTATTTCACAAACTCAAACTCAAACTCAACAACCAAGAGTTGTACAGGCAGCTGTGGGCGAGAGAGAGGAAAAAAAAACATCTGGAGAGACAGAGAATGGCATCTGCATGCAAGGAAACTAACCAGTAGTGCGCAAGGCAGCCTCTGTGCGAGGGAGTTTCTGCTTTGCTGCAGGGCATACACGCTCTCGCAGGTAACTCTGCTGAAACCAAGGGAGGCACTGACCCTCTTATAATTGGTCACTGTCAGTGCAATCACATCTGCACAGACGTCCTGACTGGCAGCTGCTGTTCACTGAACAACGAGCATACAGTTTAGACAGAGGCTTGTTATTTTAACGGCAAATCTGTCCTGAGAACAAATTCTGCGATGAGGACACACTGGATGGATGGATGGATGGATGGATGGATGGATGGCGGGAACAACTGAGGTCACTAGTCGTTCTGTTTTAATGTTGATTTTTGTAAATCGTGTTTTAAATGTTGCATTTTAATATGGTGGGATTTTGCTGCTACCTTGGCCAGGTCTCTCTTGCAAACGAGATTTTGATCCTAATGGGACTTCCTGGTAAAATAACGGTTAAATATATGAAATGAAATAATAGGTTTTCTGAGAAGCACAATCGATTTCTCTCAAAATGTTCCCAACTATGACCATATAAAATTGAAAGTTGTTTCACTGGACATTACTGCACCTCGAGGGACATTTTAACACATTGGCAATTTGGAGTTATATTGCTGGGCAGGCTTTCAGAAAATTACAGGGGAAGTGAGCTGAAATTACATTATAAGAATCATAATTTCTTCATATTTGAACAATCATACAGAAAAATTGTTCCATGGCATCTTATTCACAATGACCAACTTACTTTCCCTTTCATGTTCTCAAAAACTTTACGGTAAAACTACTCCAAATTTCACTTGGATGTATGAGTTGAAATAACAAGCCTCTGGCGTTGAAAGTGACTAATCAGGGGGCCAGTACCTTAGTTGGTTTTTGCCCCACAAATGGTTCAAAGTCAGTCTGACTCGTGTGAGGTTGACTCAGCTTCGAGAGCAGAGTTACCTGTGAGAGCGTGTTTGCCCTGCAGCAGAGGAACTCCCGCACGTGGCGGCTGCTATGAGCACTTGCTGCGTGCCATTCTCTTCCTCTCCCAATGTTTTTTTCTTTTTGTGACGCCATAATATTCCCCCATATTTCTACTTCTACTGCACTCTCTGGTCCCCTCCTTTCTCTCTATGATAACATTACGGTAGAGCAGGCAGGGAGCTCCAATGCGAACTGTGAGCTACGAGGCCGGCTGTGTTAATATCCCACACACTCTTCAGTAAGTACTACTCAGACGCGCCGGTGGAGAGAGCTTCTAATGAGAGGACCTTTATGAGTTTACAATAGTACAAATGAGAGAAACAGATAAAACTGTCAGGGTAGTACTGTCTCTGTTATTTGCTGTTCACCTTGGTGCTTTCTCTCATTTATCCGCTGCTGCAGCCTTGTCTCTGCCCTGGCAAATTATATCATCAATATTATCTACCTCAATTAAAGGCCTCATTTAGACCTGCTATTTGTATGCGGGTATTTAGAGGGGAATTTAACAGGAAATGATTGCAGAAAGGGGAGATATGTCCTCACTGACTGCAAGTCTCAAGTATTATTTAAGCTCTGAAACCACTGGATCCTACATTTCCCATAATGCTAAACGGCATCTTTCCTTTGTCAATCCTAGCCTGGTAAATGCCTGCGTCTTTTGGTCTCCAGACCTGATCCGAGACAACCCTGATGGATTTTTTTTTGGCACTTTCCCTTTACTTCATTGTAAAATAGAGACACGGAGGAAACATGGGAAGAAAGAGGGGTGTGATGTGCAGCAAAAATCCCCGGCTGGAATGTAAGTGGAGATGTTGTGGTTATCTGGTATGTCTTAACCACTAGGCCCTTGGGATGCCCCATCTGGTTGCATCAGGTGGACTGGAAACAGAGGGAAACAGCGAGCCTGGCTTTGTCCAAAGGGAACATAATCCACCTACCAACAGCTCTAAAGCTCACTAAATAACACAATATACAACTTTTATGGGAGTTTGTGTGCAACACTGGACTAGCCTGGATGTTTAGCTTTTCCTGATCAACAAGTACAAAGGTCACCTAACTCTGACGTACAGCTTATAGCCTAAGCCAACTGATTTCACAAGACACAACTGTTTCTTCAGCAAACTAAAAATAAATGCATCCAACACAGCAGTATTTTTTTCCCTTGACACACCATGTTTGCTTACAAGCGTACCTAATTTTTAGCCTGGGAACCAGATGAATCTGCCAAGCTCATGTCTCATTTGCTCTGGAAGATATGCCTGGCCCCTCTCTTGCTTAGTCAGACTTCTCTGAGACTGGTTTGTGTTGGGTTAATCTCAACAGTTTATCTAATATAGGAAGGATTTGATACAATGACCAGGTGATGATGGTCCAGATTTGAAAAGTCACAAGCCACACCTTTCTCTGCTTTGATTGGTTGTAGATCTATCCAGTCTGCAAGTCCATCCAGGCTCACAAAACTCAGATCAAACTGTCAAACTAGGCAGTGCTAATCAAATACAAACCAAGATTCTGATACTGCATTGCCCATTCATGCCCCAGTGTTTCCAGAAACACATTTAAGTGTACTTATTAGCTGTAATTCGAGAACATGTGTGACCAGGGCTCTGTGTTTTTCCTGCTTCAAAACAGACCAAGAATTACCCCAAATTGCAGGTGTGAGTCGATGCTACCTTGCACATTTCGTTCATGCATCATAGGTCTATCTGACTGCAATGTGGGCCAGTTGATAACACCCCTTAGAAATCAAAGATCAGTCTGTCAATGCCAGGCTACCAAACTGACACCAAATCACAATACAGGCATAGTCAAGACAACAAAAAGATGCAGGGAGGTATTTTGTGTCCCTCTCTTTTGTTATATCAGTAAATACAAATATACAATTAACAGCATGGTGTAATCATTTGAATCTTCTCATGATATTACAACATTATCATTTCATTCCAATTTAAGATGAGTAGCAGAAATTCAATCTGTTCAGTTAGAGACTTTATAGGTGTGTTCTATAACAAATATAAATCCTTACATTAGTGCGACTATTACATGGGTAAAGAAGGGAAATAGCAGTAATTTAATTGGATGAGATCAGGCGTGTGTTTTCAGGCTGGAGAAAGTGGACGACAGGAGAAGCAGAGGGACAGAGAGACTCGTGGGAAATTAAGACATTCTGGAGGTTTGTGAACGGATGCATCCATGGGTAGACAGCGAGCGAGCGTGGGTAGATTGACAGAGAGGTCACACAACGATCTCTCTGTGTGTGTGTGTGTGTGTGTGTGTGTGTGTGTGTGTGTGTGTGTGTGTGTGTGTGTGTGTGTGTGTGTGTGTGTGTGTGTGTGTATGTGTTTTGTGCTTTGAGTGCGTGTTTGCGGTCTCCAAGTGGGACTGATCTGACTCTTAAGAGTCAGCAAACTAAAAGCTTTTTCAAAACACACACACCTTCATGTCTCCATTTATTTACCACACACACTGTACGTTACAGTAAGTACTGTACACCGTGGCCTGCAGCACACACACTCACAGCTGATGTTTTAGTCTCTGCAGGAAGATTCTTGGTCTCTGTCCTCATTAATAAACAACAATGCATGCATGAATGAGCTAATCTCTGTGTGTGAGTGTTTGTGTGTCTTTCACTGTGTCCCTAATGGATGTGTGAGGACAAAATATGATAATAATTAACACACACACACACACACACATGCACACATATGTGTGTATGAACTTACATGAGTGTATGCAGCTGGGAGCAAATGTGCTGTATCTCCATTATGGTACAGCTGTGTATGTCCAGTTTTGTAACTCGCTGTTTGTGTGCATGTGTGTGTGTGTGAGAGAGAGAGCGAGTGTATGTGTGTGTTAAAAGTTTAAACGCCCCCTCCTGTATTTCCTGTCTCTGCAGGCATCATGTGCCCACTCAACCAATCAAGAGGAAGCATCCCACATCTCTCTTAACGAGCCAATTAAATTAGTGCTGCTGAAAGGAACGACCTCAGGGCAGTAACCCCCCTCCTCCTTCTCTCTTCTTCCCCAGCCTTCTCTCTCTCTTTAATTGCTATTCCCCCTCTCTCTATCATCTTCCCATCTGTGGCTCCCTTGCTGTTTGTCTTGTCTTTGTCTCTCCTCTCGTCTCTCCCTATCCTTCATCCTTTTGTCTCTCGATGTTCTTTTATTCACTCGTCTCTCTCTCTGCATAACCAGATGTTTCTCTCCTTTCCTCTCGAGATATTCTGCTCTTATACATCTAATCAATTCTTACTTTGACCAGCTTAATTGGGCCTATCGGTCATCTATCTAGTTAAAGCGCTTTCTTAAAGATTGGCAATAGGAGATACAAACGTACACTCTCACAAAGTGCTCTTTCATTTGATTACAGTAAAAGGACCTTGTCGCAAATTGGTATTTATTGCCTTAAAGCTGCTCAAATCAATATTCTCAAATTAATGATAGATCAAATGATTACATCTGATGTAATAGCAGTTGCTTGTTGTGACAAGCCCGGAGAATTGGCACCAAACGCTGCAGTTCCCCCTCTGCTAAACAGAGCTTTTAACCAATTTGCGGCTCTTTGTTTGTGTCAAAAGGTGACTACTGTTTTCAGACACTCTCAACGCTCTGATAAGTGGCTTTAACGGCAGCAGTTTTTAGCAAAAGGAAAGGTCTAAAAACTCACTGTACACTGCCTGCCCAGCACCAGACAGAAGACGGACAAAGTTAGCTCCTTTAGGAGTTGGTGGAGACCAAAGTAAAGCTTTAAGAGGATGACAAAAGGCTTGCTACAAATCTGCAGAGTCAGGACTCTGTGAGAGCATTTTGATCAGATATGATGGACAGTCACCAAACAACCTACCAACTGCAACTGTGTTCAGACTGCCGACCATAATCCTTTTGTTTTTTTGGCATATTGTGATTGATTGTAATTTTTTTCTACAGTTAGAGTCACGGAAGTGCATCAGAGCGGCTGAGCAGAGCCCATGCTGCTACAAGCAGAGCCATATGGAAGACAACATAGAGAACAACAGTCTATAGACATCACAGAAACAAAACTGTCTGCTCCACGACTAGACAGCTTGAGTGTATTGATTTCCGTTTCTGTTGGGAAGCCTCTTCACCAGCGTACATAGTGCCCGATGCCTCCATCATTACCACAGCAACCAATGCAGATAAGATGTTGATGTCTCGGCACAGAAGTTGAATCTGCTCACTTGAAAATAAGAGTGTGGATGGTTTTTCTTAAAGATCTGACAGGAGAAACAAATCTGATTTGGCTGCAGCATGAACATAGCCTTAGATTCTGATTCAAATATTGCTAGATCCTGAATGGTGCATAGAGGTACGTGACATGACCTTTATGTAAACGAGACCAAGCCTCTTCAAACTAGTTTTCTTTCTGACCAAGTTTTTCTTGGTCTTAATTTTCTAACTTTTTGGAGAATGGAAACATTTCATTAGGTTTATTAGGTGGCTACAACAGTATATTACTGCTCACACCCTGCTGTTGGTCAAGAAGCCATTTTACTTTTCAACTATTTTAAAAGAAAGGTAGGATGAATAATCAACTTTGAATGCAGTTTCATGCGTGATGTGTAGATGAGTGACAAATGAAAGAAACGTGCTGCAGCTTAATGGATCCCTGGCACACAGCGTTCAAGTCTCTCAAACCCTTGATGGAGGGATGAAACGCCTTTCTTCCAAGAGATATTCCCTGATAATGATGGTGGAGAAAGAATAGCTTGTCAACTGTATTGAAATCTGGTGACTGTGATGGTCATAGCATATGATTCATATCATTTTTCACACTTAAAAAACATTTAGTCATCGCTCCTGCTTTGTATGGAGCGTCTGCATTCTGGTGTCTCACCCATCTGTACAAATACGGTAAATTAAATAAGGTTTACAGTTTTGATCTCTAATTATCACTGACCACAATGCCTGGTGTTCACCAACAACTGTGCAAAGAGTCAGAATAAATCCAGTTAGCTGCTGTCATGCAGGCAAAAATGCTTTCATGATGAGGGAAATCAGAGGGAGAATTGCAAGATTTATTCCACCCAACAGGTGGGGAACCAGCCTGCAGACATCTCTCAGTAGAAACCGACGTGGAGCAGAGCATCCCCGAACAAACAACTCTTGGCATTTTGAAGCAGATGGACAGCAGTAGACCAAGCCTGACAGCTAAGAATAAGATAACTAAACAACAAACACGTGATCGTCAGAATCATGGGTCTACACCAAATGATGAATCCTGGTTTCTGTTCCAACATGCTGTTTGTGGGTTGAGAAATCGGCATAAATAACATGAATCCATGGCTCCACTGTGAACACGTGTGACGAGTCCAAGCTGGCAGAGACGGTGTAATGGTATGGGGTTTTACTGACACACACTAGCGAACCTCGATTGTTTCTGACTACCTTGACAGTGATTTCAGAATCCTGCAGTGGCCTATAGTGGTTAGATTTGTTTTTTTACTGTGTTATACTACCTCATCTAGACATGAAGAATGTCATGGACTTGTGTAACTTCTGCTATTCAATGACAAAGCTGTGACTGCTGACTGGCAAATGCTTAAAACCGCTGCTAACTGTGTCCTGAAACAGAAATTTGTGCAACCAACATCTGAAGAAACTGAACCATGCATTCAAGTAACGCATGCCTGAGGTCAGGGAGGTTTTATGTATATTTGAAAGCTTTTGTTAAGTACCTCAGATCATGATGAAAAACAATAATGACAAACTATATGTAGCACATTGCCAAACGATTAGTTTTCATTCATCATTCAGGAAAACATCTGCGGTGGACACTTGTGGCCTGGATTTAAGCCTCAAAACATCTGATTTTGTCACAAGGTATACAGATCAAATTGTTGTGCTCTGTGAGAAGGAGATTATTTTTAAACAGGACCGGTCTAAAAGCCTCGAGCGAGGGTGGACTCCTGGAGGTTGTGCTGCTCCTTCGGCCCAACTGGACTTAAGTGTTTTAAAGATAGCAAGCGAATGACCAACAATGAGTCAGGGCTAAGACTGAGGCCCGGTATGATTCATAACATTTCTCTATCGTTCCAAAACGAGGCTTACAGTCTGCGATGACATTTCTCATCTCATCTCCTCTAGATCTGGCTTGTTTCTCCCTTTTTCTCTACATCATTTTGTAAACTTCATAAAAGATCTTATAATATGGTGAGGATTCTAAACATGTTGGTCATGTTAAAAAACTAAATCACAGCTATAAAATGGTGTGTTGTAAGGGAGAAAATGGTGCTATTAAATGCAAAATAAGGAAAAAAGAAACACTTTAGGGTTTCTCACCCTCTCCTTGACCACATTTTGAGATGCAAGCAAACTCCGTCCCAAAATACATGCAGAATAATAATTTCCTTGCAAAGATCAAAGGGAAGTTCTAACAAAACTTGTTCCGAGTGCGACCATAATGACTATGTGATGCGATTTAGCACGGAAGAAGAGTTTGTCTTTTCTCTGACAGAAAAAGGCGGCGAGAGTTTGAGAACAAGACGAGATTTAAATTGTCTCAATTAGTCATACAGTGTGAGAGAGAGACATCGGTAATGTCTCCAGCTGTCTGCCGTAATTGGTTCACTAGGGACAATGACTGTTCACGCAATGCTACACACACACACACACACACACACACACACACACACACACACACACACACACTACAATACCCATAAGTGGCCATAAATGTTAACGGAGATGACCTTTGCTTGAAAGCAGCAATTAGCTTTCTGCAACATGCCTTTAACATACACATACAGAGTACATCCACGTCTATGTTTGCTCAATGGTCATTTAGCAGCGTTAGTTACCACAGCTACAACATTATCTCAGGAAAAACTTTTTAAAAATCATTTTACTGTGTACAATGGGATGTAATCATCATCATCAACTAAACACAAAACAACTGTCTTTGCGCTTTTATCCACATCAGAGGTGAAGGCAACAAAGCAGGAACAGAGGTGGAACAAAAAACAAATACGAACCATATGGAGAACATGAGCGTACACATACATAACTAGAATTACCACCGCATGGTTGTACGCCTTCGTGCACATAATCTCGGGGATTAGTGTCACCAATTCAGGACCAGACCTAATGTGAAATATGGTCGCAATCTCCCCTTCTGTTCCTGATAATAGCCAGAAGAAGGTTACACCAGAAAAACAGCTCGAACAAAACATGAAGGAGAACTGAACTTCTTTATTCAATCATTTCTTGTTGCAGTCATGATGATCTCCATATGTAATATCTGGAAATGGATCCATCTACACGTCTATCCATGAAAGATGACCCAAGCTTGTGAGTAGGGTTGGCCCGATGAAAGATGCCATAGTTTATTTTCTTATGAAACCCGCCCAGTCTCGAACCCAAGATGCTCAGTTTCAAGCTTTGAAGCCTGAACACATATGACATGTGGTGCAGGGAAGTTTCCTGTCATGGTTCGGGTTTTTTGGTCTGTTGATTGCTTGTTTAATTGTGTTTGTTATCCTGCCCCTTTTCTGTATACACCTGTGTCTCATTAGTTACTCACCCCCTGTGTATTTAAGCCAGTGTTTTCCCTCAGTCTTTGGGGGTTTGTCTGTTTTGCCCCTGTGTTTTACTGGTCCTGTCTTCTCATCATGTTTACCTGCATTTGCTTCCTGACTCCTTGTGTCATTTCTGGTTTGTTTTGCTTTTTGCTCTTGGATTAATCCTGTTTTGTTGTCTGCTTTTTGTTGCTTGGATTTTGGATTTAGATTTTTTTGACTATCAGCATCCTTAAAGCTCGCTTTTCTTTTGTATCTGCCTGCCTCCGTGTCTGCGTTTGGGTCCCCTTTCATGACATTTCTTTTTAACACAACATGGAGATGTATGTCGGGACAGTTTTCTCTGCTGGTTGAGAGAGTAGGAAGGTTTCGGTCAGAGCTAATGAGCAACTCCTCAGTAATTCTGAGAGAGACAAACTTCCTCAAATTCAGAAACACATAGTAACCCACCCAACAACAATATCACCGTCCATCACAATGTTTCACTATGGACATGGTCATATGCCATTTCAGTTGACACGGCCCAAACCTACCTACCCGATCCAATGTCAATAAAAGATATTTAAAGCAGTTATAATCCATATTTCTATATTAACATTGGATTACATGACAGCGTGTTTGTGAGAAGAGTCACTTGAAGTGAACAACACAGTGAGAATTATCCCCCAACTGCAGTTTCCCTTCAGCTCTATGGAGCTTTTCTGCATATTTTAGCTCAATGGTTTTACAGCCTGCAGCAACACGACTGTTTTGGTTCATTCCCCTTGTGCTTATCAGTGCTGTTTTCATCCACAGCTCTCTTTCGCAAAAAAGCTCTAAAAACTTGCTATAAGCCACCTGCCAGCACCAAACAGCAGACAAAATTAGCAAACTGAATGAATTAGACAAGCACACACACTCACATGTGGCAAATGACCAGGTTTGCTGAGGTGAAAAAGAGGGCAGGGCTTTAACTTGTCTCTCAAGCTCCTTTGGCAGTCTTTAAACAACTACTTCCCTAACATTACATATGTACAAACGAGTCCCACATCATGAATAAGTGATAATCACTACCACCCTTTTCACCACACCTCAGAATGAGGCCATTTGGACCAGCTACTGTATAAACACTTCTACAAACATACCCTGGCCTTAAATGACCTGACTCTTAAATGGTATCCATCATGTTTTTTAGTTAATAAATCATTAATACATCACCGTGGTGGGGTACATGTACCACACTTGGAGACTCTCTCAATAATAAAGAATGTTGATCAGTGTGTACTTGCTTGTTGGGGCTTATCTTTCTTGGGTGAATGACTAATAACGTCTGTTAAAAACAAAGCTTGTATACCAGAAACAATGCATCTCACATTAGTTTATTTATATTCTCGTGGCTCAAATTCAGGGACAGCCCTGTGATATCACGCCACAGGAAGGCGCCAGGAAGAAAACAAAGGGAGCATACAATATTTGGATATATTATGGCATGTTAACACGAATGCACACAAACACACAAACTCTAGCTGTGTGCCTGTTCCCTTCCTACTTCGTATGCTCTCTCTTTCTGCATCCATTTCACACACACACACACACACACACACACACACACACACACACACACACACACACACACACACACACACACACACACGGAGAAACCATTCCACTTCCACTGGTGAAATAATGCATATTTGATCTGAAGTCACAGAGCTATGAATTATACACGGAGCAGCCAACACCGAACTTAAAAGCAGCTCTGAACAGACAGAGACACTGACATATACACACAGCAGGCTAAAGTCTTTGATTCTGACAACTGACGGACAAAGATTGTGTCCTGTTTGCTCGGCTGGTTCAGGTGCTTCAGTGTAGAAAACACAACGTCCAGCGGGTCATCCACCCCTCTAGTTTCACTGCGAACTATCTGATAAAGATGGAAAATGCTCAAATGAACCGTCTTTACGTGATAATTGGTACAAACGAAACCTGCTGTGCATGAAAGTTCAAAGACATGAAGAGCAGAAATCAATGAGTGTGTTGTGTTTGTGAAAATTTGTATAGAATAATGAATGGAAAAGATACAAATATATGAAATTTCACATGTTGGAAATGTAACACTCTATAATTGTCAGTCACAATAATATCCAATAGATCTGAAGAAGAAAAGACAGCCAGATATGCTGACTGTTGCTGCCTTCCCTGCCTCTGCTGCCTCTCAAGCAAAAAGCAATAACAAGAAACTGAGCCAAGCAGCTCCATGATAATGATGGACAACTCTGACAAAACTTGAATTGTGCATAAGGCACCCATGAGTGAAGTTCTCCTCAATAAAATCTAATGCGAGCCGGGCAAAAGCTCTCTGTACATACAGAATGAGGCTTCTGCAGGACACTGACATTATTAACCGTCACGATGAAACACTGGTTCAGGAGTAAGTTCAGGCAATAAAGACAGAAGGCAATAAAAAAGATGGTAATATTTCCATCTGGTTGGGAGCTTTGGAAAACAAATGAAGACAGGAGCAAACAAATAGCACATGAGTAGTCATTTACAATCTGTCACAGTAATATGCTAGTAGCTGTACTGTTGTAGTAGTCAGTAGCTGCGGGTGTAGCTCTGCACAAGGTTATGACCAAAATATCAATCTAGGAAAATATTATTTCATATGTGACAACAGGCTTTTGTCACATCAGACAGGTGTCACTAATAACATTAATGATGGAGGAAGGCTATCTAAGAAAAGGTCTATCCCTCTATTATTGCAGTATTTGTATTTGTTATTGTTGCTTAAATTTTTGATAAGTTTACTAGTTTACTGTAATTGAGAAACCTGCTTACATGCAGTTCATTGCCTCCTCTCTGTTTGTCCAGGCTGTACTGGATTATGTCCTTATTAGGGGAGGTTATTTAAGAGGGTGTGATGATACGTGTCCAAAGGGGTGTTTTTGGACACGAGGGCTCGTGCCGCTTCCAAGCTTTGCATGCTTCAACCATGCAAACACTTACTGGCTGCAACGTCGCTCGGAGGCTGTCTGCTCTGGGATTTCAAACAGGACAAACATGGCAGCTTGTTCGGAAACTTTCTCTTATGTTACAAAAATAGAAATGTGTTTTGTCATTTTAACTTGGCAATGGTCAATTGCCCGGAGTTTTCCAGAGGCGGCAGGTCCTGCTGGACGCCCCTGATTTGCATTATCAAGGCCTAAGTAGCCTAGACCTCAACTTGATGAAAATTAGGTATGGGCAAGTGGACGCCCCATCTCTCACAACACGATGCTTCCCCCATCTTTTCATGCTCAACCCACCCTTGCTACCCTCCGACTGTAAATCAATCAATAAATAAATAATACATGCGCAGTTGTCACTATTTTGGAATTGATTGACACAATTGATCTAAATATTCTAGAGAGGAAATTACCGACTTGTGTCAGCAAAACAAAAATATGATTTCATCAGGATGTAAATCATCTAAACTGAACAGTGTGGTATGGTTCAGGAGTCAAGTGTACATGGTGTTGAATCATATAAAGAGAGCAGCAGGACAGTGTGGGGGCAGAGACCGCTGAGAGTCACATTGAAAAGGGAACAGGAGGGCAGGGGAGATGTAACAAAGGATTATCAGAAGCCTGTCACTTCCACTGCTGCTGTTATAGAGCCCAGTCAATCAACAGCAGATGGCTGAAAAGATGCACAACTTGACGATTTAATCAATAGCAAATAAGTGATGCTACAAGAGGATGAAATGCAGAAAGCAGTTCATTTATTTCAAATGGTGAATGAGAATCATAACAATCTATTCTACATGGGCAAGAGAAAAAATAGTTATTGTCGAGAAATAACAACAAGGAAAAGAGATCTGGATGTGGTTCCCTAATCGGCTAATGTTCCTTGTAACAGCGAAGAGCTTGTATGACGAGGTTGTGATCATCTCTTACAGCAACCCCTGACAGGCACTACATTTCTTCTTATTTTACAGCCATGAAATCTTTTCACAATTATACCTTTAGATTGATTCAAACCCACAGTTACAAACTACTCCACTCCTAAATACCTTCCATTGTTTTGTGTGTATTTATGCTGTTTTATGTCGACTCTCAACATCACTGAGTATGAGGGCATACCCTCAGTGATTCTTCGAGATTTAAATAAGGGTTGAATGAATGCTTGATGACACAGTCGGGAAATAACGGCTCAGGAAAATGGTACAAAAAGGTCGTGTTTAGTTAGCTTTCTCTCCACCACGCTTAGTTTTAAATCTCAACGCTGCAGGAGAAGTTAAATAAAGAATGATGCACTAAAATAATCTGCAAAGCAAATGTGTTTACAGGGATTTTTGCTCAAGAGACTAGTAGCGGGGTTGATGATGAAGTTGAGTGGTCGAGGGAATGGAAAGGTAATGTTATTTTGAGTCATAATTATTAGTGGAGAGGCTGCAATTTTATTCTTTAAGAACTTCCTAAGAGGTCATTAAAGGATGCATATGCTCAAAATATGAGACATCAACTATAGTTCTTTGAAACCTTCCTGCTTTTTTAGTCTTAAGAGTAGATTTTAATGTCCTTGTCATCGCTACGTAATTATCTCTAGCATGTAAGGAGGGATACTCCCTTGTATAACCATGCTTTGAACACCATATATCAACCAGCTTTTGTGTCTCAACAATGAGTTTTCTAGGCTGTACGTGTGGTCCAAGATGGTTCCTGTGTAAATCATCAACAGCACAATTAAACGGACAATTAAGTAACTCCACGGGAGATCAAAGCCGTGTTCAGGCACTGGCAGATCTGCTCAGGATCGGAGCACAAGGAGCACTGATTAGATGTAGATTTCAGAGCATATCTTAATTGGATGCTCTTAAAAAAATTTTCTTTACCTATGAGAAAAGGACAGCTGATGGACTCTTCTGATATCAGGAAGAGAGCTGAGGACGTTTTTCTCTGAGCTCTTGAGTTTAGAGAGGATCAAGCTGCGTCCAAGCGGAAATCTCCAAGGCTGAAAAATAAAGCCAATATGAAAGGGCCAAAAAATGCTGGCAGGCCGGCTCCAAAAGCGAGTCAATCGCCACAGACCCCCATATTAAAATACCACAGCACAAATTAACATGTTCACAGCCTGGTAAAAAAGATGGTTTTGGTCTTTATAGCTAATTTTCCCATTAATGACAATGTTTGTAACTCACTCATTTAAATCATATTGAGGCTTAAAAGGTATTTATAATTAAGGGCGAGGCTACACTCTAGCTGTCAGCAACCGGGCTTCATCCTGTCCGCCTCAACTCCACCCACACCCGGGAGGATAAGCAGAGTCAGGCACTGCCCAGATGGCAACAGCTGGAGCCACCACACTGAGCTTCACTGACTCTTGACAACAAGGAGACTACATCCATTTTATTATACAGTCTATCGTTGAGTCACAAACCAACTTGGATAAGGTATCAGCATCCTCAATTGCCGAACCATTCACTCTCTCTTTAAGAATAACATGTGGCCCTTTCAAGTATGAAGAATGGAAAAGCTGCTGGCTTTGATGGTCTCCCCCTTGGATTTTTATAAAGCTATCCACACTGTGGTAGGACGTACTCGGTGTGCTAACTGACAGTGTGAAAAGAAGTCTTTCCACTGAGCCACAGGAGAGCCGTATTCACATTGTTGCCCAAGAAAGGGACTCAAGTAGACTGAAAAAAAAGTAACGGTCCGAATAGTTCATTTTGAATAAACTCGCCGTATTCCTGGCAGATCTATGGAGCTAATGTATCCCGGATTCTTGATCATTTGCAACTCCTGAAGTTTCTTTTGCCGCTTTCTGTTTATTCTATATGGATTGTGAACACGTACTCAAAGTCAGCGGTGGCTTAGGTGCCCATTTTTAAGTAAGGAATTAGGCAGGGCTGTGCATTGTCTGACGAGCTTTGTTCTCCAGCTGTCTAGCCAATATTGTGTAAAAGCAAAAAGGGAGTGAAGATGTATTAAGCTAGTAAAATATTGTCGACTCACGCCTCTGTCTGCCTGTGTGGACGATAATATTGTAGTTAATCTGTTATAGAGTACAATAGAGCTGCCAGGACTCCTAATTAAGTCATCTTGGCCTTTCTTTTGGGTGTTAGATCGGCTACCTCAGATACAAGTTGTACTCTCAAATGAAATACACTTTTAATGAGATTTGGAACACTGAAGTTGCCGTCTTCTTTATAAATAATAGACTGAATACAAATTGAGTAAGTTTAATGCAATCAATGAAAATGAAGTTGTTTTTTAAACTTTCTGACTTTCTCTCTCTCTTTCACTGAACTGCACAACTATTGTATGCAGGCAACGTTGGGTAAAAGAGAAATCTGAAAAATATTAACAAATAAATCAATAAATAGACGGATTAATTTGAGTATTAGAAGAGAAGTGTTATTAGTGGCGGTTTTCACAGAAGCAGCTGGAAAAGTATAGTGGTATTAGCTGTACCAAATTATAACCAAAATGATTTTCAGACCTTTTCAGAATCTTAGGCTGAAAAGTGATTTTTCAGCAACTTTCTTTCAGTTTCCCTCTGTACAAAATATATCCTGCAAAAATCTGTTATTACTTGAGCGAGTCATGCAATTACTTCCAAGCATAAGCTTAAAAGTGAAACATAGTCTTTTTCTTTTTTTTTTTTCTCCCCTCCTTGAATATCTGCCCTCTTCCCTCTGCTGTCATCTCCATGTTCTTTACATCGGCCTCTGCACTTTGTTCCCGTTATATAAAACATTTTCCGGTTCTTTTTTCACCAACATATTCACCTTTAAAGAAAATCTTTCTTCTTTTTGCTTCTCTTATCTCCTCCCCGCTGGGTCGCCTCCTTTCCCTCCTCTATTTTTTCCTAAAAATCCCTCTTCTGTACTGGAAGTCTTCTCCCAAATTAGTAATAATTGCAGCGAGGGATTAGAGATACTGTGATCCTCTGTTTAATCCTTAATTTATTCTTAAAAGGATCACACTGGTCTCAACAGAGGGTATCCCTTTAATGAAGGGGATACCTCCATATCTTTTCACTTCAAAAAGATTAAATGCATAAGAGCATATTTTTAAAAACTCGAAGGACACCTCTATATTTGTCAGTGAAGGGTTGTGCGTGTGTGATAGATGGCTTATATTCAGAGCAGTTCTTTCTCTGGACACCAGTGCTGTAAAACTACACAAAGCTACTTTTCATACACACTGCAAGAGCAAGAAATAAAAGCTTGGAAAACTGCCTGGTCTGTGATGATTTAAAGATAGCAAAGGGATGAGAGAGGCAAAAGATTCACTATAGCAGTCTAGAGGCAAGATGACGCACACACGAAAAGACTGAAAGTGCTCTTTCTACAAAGACACTCTCTTCTTTACTAAAATAACGTGTCATTAGAATGTGTGCGTGAGTTTTACTGACATTTTGTTTGGCTGGTTTATTCTTTCGACACATCTCAGGTCTCAACAGAGTGTCAGTGGGAAAAATTCTTTCCACAATCATGATTTAATTCAGGACTACTTCTGTGCTTTTCAAATACATCACCTGTATCAAACCAGCAACGGAGCACATCTGGTTTACATCCATGAAGGGTAAGCACGCATTTACTAGCACCTATTTATTGCTTGTGCGTGTGTGTGGTTTTATGATAGTTAATGAACAACATGTTGAACAGGAGATCTTCAACTCCAGCAGAGATTTTGCTCAGGGTTTTTCTGGGTGGAGCCTTCACTTGCTGCTGTTTAGGAGGCAGATTGTTATTGAACGTTTGGGTGTAAATGGAAGTGTCAGTCTATTGGTTGGTCCACCACACTAACGTATCTCAACCACTGTCAGGGGTCTCCTGACATCTGTCTGTAGTGCCACCTTGAAGCTCAAATTTTTTCGGTGTTCAGATATCTGTGGTGTCCAGATGATGAATCCTACGAACTTCAGGGATTCCCGGACTTTTAAACTCACACCACCCAGGTAAAGGTTTTCACTTATCCACTCAAATACCTCAACATGTACTGGATAACTTGGCACACTATTCTGAAGGACAGGCACAAAAGACATCCATGGTTACTAGACACCACTAGCGCCACTATTAAGTTCTGATTTGATTTGACAGAAATGTCCAAACATCTATTGGATGGATTGTCATGACATTTGGTGCAGACATTCATGCGCCCCATGAGATGAATTGACCTCTTAGCTTTTCATATTGTGCCACGATGAGGTCGAAATTTGAGTTTATCCAACACATCAGTTTGATTTCTGAATTCAATAAATACAAAAAGGTCGATCTCTGATGTCATCAGCTATCATGTGACAATGATTGAGCACCTGGGGTTGAGAAACTGCTAACTGCTAAATAAAAAAGCTAATAAAAGGCTGAACTGTCATCAGGTGATATGATCCAAGATTACATTTTGGCAAACGCATTCCCCCACTTTTTCTCTTTCCAAGGACTGATTACCTGCATGCAACCAAAGCCAGCTTAAACATGATCAGTCAATATTTCTTCCATTACCAAAACGTTATCCCTTGCCTACAGATCCTGCATTCATGAGCAGATATCTGTTTTCAGAGATTACAAATTGAGGGACTTTTTTCAGGCTCTCGTGTGCCAAAACATCCTCTTGTGTTCTTTACTTCAATACGAAACATAACTGACAATTCAATTAACTGAGGATAAGGCTACGGATCATCTTTATTGTCATTCAGACGAGTACACAGCAGAACGAAATTACGATGCATCTGGCTCATGATGTAAGAAGGCACAAAAAAAATTGACATTAAGAATTCTGAATAAATCAGAAATACGTAAGTCTAGGTGACAGTCACTGAGATGTGTGCTGTGAGATTATACAGCCTTTTCTTTCAATAAAGTTAGATGGAATAATTTGTCCACCGCGTTACACAAGCACAGTTCATTTGAAATGAAACAGATAATGTGCCGAGTTACTTCTTATTCACAGCGGCAGCATGTTAGCATTGTCAGCAGCGCTGTGCATAAATACATCCTCAAGGAGCCGCTCGCCTGGCTGTAGACTGTATAACCTTGTTAAAATCCTGGCTATTGTAGCTGTGACTTCATATTGCGGCTTTCATAACAACTCACGCAATAAGAGTAGTTCTTGTCGATGAAATTCAAAATTATGCGTCGTGCAGGTCATGGAGATGAAAGGAAAAGTGAGAGGATGTGGACAAGAGAGAAGTGGGGCAAATAAAGGAACAGGCAGGAACTAATCCCGTTTTCCATCTTCCTCTTCCTCATTCCCTTTATCTCTACTCTCTTTCATTGTAACCTCCTCAGCGTCGCCACCAAAGCCTTCCTCCCTCTCCCAGTTCTCCCCCTCTCTCATAACACCCTCCCGCTCCTCCCTTTTGTCTGAGGTTAAATGACCCCACTCAGTACAAGAGCATCATCCGGGGGAATAGATAACCTTTTAGTCCATCCTTTTAATCTCTCTCTCACTCACACACACACACACACACACACACACACACACACACACACACACACACACACACACACACACACACACACACACACACACACACACACACACACACACACACACACACACACACACACACACACACACACTCGTCCTCTCTTTGTCTGTGCACTTCTGTCTCCCTCTCTCTTCTCCATCAGTCTCTCCAGGGCCTATCTATGTGTGAATGTGTGTACATGTGCAGCAGGCTCAAATTTCAAAGTAACTAATAGGACAGACTTCAATTACAAGCCACCCTTTCACATCTCCGCTCGCTCGGAGATAAATTAGTTTGAAAATCACACTGAACCTGTAAAGTAAAGGCTTTTTTCCGTCACCTCCCCCCATGTTCTCCCTCCGCTCGTTGAACAGATTGTACCTTCTGGCGATGCAGGTGTCTTTGCAAAATGCTTGCGTCAGAAAAATATTTTGAATTACTGCGATCCTTGTCGGAGCTCATCATGTGCTCGTCTCTGGGCAGCAGTACAACACTGTGTATGTGCTGCTGGACTGTTGATTCAGCTCCCCGGTGTGAGTCAGTGTCGTGTGTACAGTTCATCGCCCCCGCTCCCAAACGGACATAGACTTTCATTCATGCACCACTCTGTTCTGCCGCAACTACTCCTCTCCTCACGGTGACACTTCATAACGAAATGCAATATAACGCCACGTTGCTTGACTGAACAAAACCTAAGGAGCCCACACCAGTGAGCCTGCGAGGCTGCAAATCTGTTTATACACCGGAAAACTTAATTGACTGATGGATGATAAGAGAAAGTGACATCTTCACACTTCTTAGATCCTCCACTAGTAGGGCCAAAATGTCAAAGCTTGGCCTCAGGGTGGTGTGTCAAAACAGTCAAAACTATTGTTCTCCGCTGTGCTCAGCTGTGCTTTCAGCTGAGTGGATGTGTTGCAGCCGAACAGCTAATTGGCTATCCGGCCTGCAAACGGACGTCAGTGAATGTTTGTTCGGTCGCGCTCTCAACAGGCCGAGGTGAAGGACAACATTTCAAATGACAATATACAGTACATCATGAGTCGGCAGAAAATTTTCATCTGTCAGAGATTTTTCTCTACCGTTTATACCCATGTAGCTACCTATTTAATATCTCTTAATCACAATATTGGATCACAGGATTGTTGCATCAATGTGATGAGGTCAAGTAAATAATCCACTGGATTATCAAGAGATAAACATTCCCATCTGGTAATTTAATCTATAAATGGTTCCTATCATAATTAAAAATGACATATATTGTAACAGCAAAATATATCCATGGAGCGCTCATGTCTTTCCTCTAGAGAGTGTTGTGCTGCCTTTCCACACTACTTTATTTTGGCCCCTGACCCAGTGCAGCACTGCCTTTTTTCTTTTTCTTTAACATCTGAGGAAGTGGAATATTTGTAGCTTCAGCCGAAGTTTAGATACATTTTTTTAGGCTCTTGAAGATCAAATCATCACTAAAGTGTACATCATGCAAGAGAGCCAATAAGAACAAATGGATGGGTCGGAGTTGTCGTTGACATTTAAGGTGAGTAGACCGATTCACAACATCATCCCATGTACAGTAACATGCAAGGTAACATTCAACCTTAAAAGTTACCAGTAGCTGCTGGTAGCCTTTGAGCGGGACAGGGAATCATTTTTATTTCTCCAGTCTACAGCCTGCTAACGTTTACTAGTAAGGAGAAAGAATAGAGAGAAAAAGCAAACAATACCTGCAGGAAATAAAAGCTAACTTAGCTCAAGTTTTCACAGCCCAACCTCTTAGATGACCTCGACATCTGCCTGCACTGCAACTTTTCCTCAAAATAGATGTTTCCAATGCTACTTCATTTGCTTAGCACAAGTGAGTCATAAAAACATTCAAAACACAAACTTTTTGTGTTCATTTGCCTCTATTTCTTAATGCCACGCTTATTAAAACTTACCACATCATAAGTATCACCTAATGTTGCCTTGCTAGACGTTTGGCTGACCACAGCAAAAATACTCTCAACATGATGAAGCTATTCATAAAGTCAATATTTGATCGTTTGGCCAATAATAGTTAACCATTGTATGTAAACTTAACACTGTAGGAACAGTGGTTTGACACCATGTTCAAAATGAGCCACAACTCAACTCAAAGCAATAGATGACGATGGTAAAACAAAGTAAACTTTGGTTTAGTGCCATACCACCAGACTACAAGCAGCTTCTTTCCTGAGGATGTGAGACCCCTCAATTAATCCTCTGCACTAGCCATTAAAAGTTTAATTTTAATTTAATTTTTATCCAACCTGGATAAATTGCAATCCGACCCTGTGACCTGCACTAAGAATAACGAGCAATTATACAGAAACAGCCAATCTTCTTGCTGATGCTCTTGTTTACCCATCTAGGTCATATAAAGCATCAGTATTAAATTCAGACTGTTATAACCTGTTAAAAGTTTCTTGTAGTATGCTTAACTGTATGCATCATGTTTGTGCTCAGGTGCTTAGACAAAGCAGCTCTACATCTCTGCTCGTAGATATTAAATCCATTGAAAATGGATAATTCAGCCAATAATTATATTATGTAGAGTGGGAGACTTTTCTGGAGCGTAAGAGTAATGCACCTGAGAACAATAAACAAGTCAGACAGTGGGTAAATACTACTTATGAGACAAACGCCTTCTGTCCCGCTTCATGTCATCAACAGACTCATTTTTTAATCAAATTTCTGTTTCTCATATCAGCACATGTTGATCCATTTAAGACTCACCCATATACCCCTGCTGAGGGCAATATTGTATATTTCACATATCCATCTGGAATATTATTACTGTTTATCTCCAGCACGACTGTAATTAATCACGGGGATTACAGCATCAGATCTGTGTCTAGGAACTGGAGATTAAAGGATGAAACCTGCGTTATGAAATTTTACCTTCATCTCTGTTGTGTGGGAGCATGTGTGAGTTACATACGCACAAATGTACACACACACACACACACACACACACACACACACACACACACACAGCGGTCAGTGGCTGATGAGAACCCTTGCTGTGTGCATGTCTGTGAGTGTAAACATAATAAAAGATGCTACTGGCCACTCTTATGTAACAGCCCTGTCAGCCATGATGCTAAATCATCGCAAAAGCAACGTAATTAGCCTCTGCATAGCTTCTACCTCTCTCCCCCCTCTCTCTATCTGTCCTCACCTGTGCTCCTCACCTTGTCCGTCCTCTCTCTCAGCTTTAATTCAATATAAATGGGCTTCACTGAAATAAAATATGTAAGTGCGCTCTCTCCTTCTTTTCTTCCCCCTCCAGTCTACTTTCCTGACTTCCAACTGCTTTCTCTCTCCTCACCCCTCCTCCTCCCCCCCACGTCTCTTTCCCTCAGGTCTCTTTCATCACATCACTCTCTCTCTCTCTCACATCCGCCCACCAGGTCTCTCTACCACTCATGCTCCCCGTCCTCTCTCACTGTCTGCTCGTCTGTTTCCCTATCCCTCGTCCCTGTCAATCCGCCTCTCTTTGAACAACAGCTTAATTAACTGATTATTTCTAACTGTTCTCGTCTCCCCTTCCTTTCTTCCCAGCCGTGTCCCTGTCAATCCCCTCTCTCAATCTCCCTGACTGACAATGTGATGAATTTTAATTAACAGCAGATAAAATGCCAAATATTTTTCTTTTTCCTTTTTTCCCATTCTCTCTTTCTTCACTTCCATCGCTTTTTCCTCTCCCTCGGTCTCACACTTTTCGCCCACCATCCTTCCCTCGTTTTCTTGTCTTTCTATTAGCCTCTCAGCAGCTCTCATCTCTCTGAACACACGCTCTCATTCCTCTTTGCCATTACCGATCAATCACGGGCAGGCTAATATATTAGAGATGATTCTCCCAATCATTCATGTATTCCCTCTCTCCCTCTACCTCAGACCCGTCAATCTCTTATCTCACCAACTGCAGGCTAATTAGCATTAAATTTAATTTTGTCATTATCGCACGTTTCCTCTTTTGTCCCGCTCCTTCATGCCAGCTTTAACTTCAAGCATCAGGATGTGAATGTCTGTCGGAGAGGGAAGGAGCAACAGAGCAGTTGCGAACAGTATGTGCTGATTTTCTGCTTCCTGTCACTCTTCTCTCACTGCTTTGTTTAGTCCGCTGCTTACTCTCCTCAATGTTCTTTTCATTTTTCTCTTTTCGATCCTGAAATTTGCTCCTCTCGCCTCTGCTCTTTCCTTATTCATGGTCTATTGAAGCTGGGCATTTCAAGGAAAGACCGCAGGAGGTACAACAAAGGGAACAAAAAAAACTTTCGGATCAATACACACCTGAGTTTCTGTTAGCCAGTCATTACCTATTTTTACGTATTAGTGCGAGTTTGCCATATTAAAGTTAAATGAAAAAGTTGCATGTGTTGCAGGGTTTGCAGTGTGGTGGGAGGAGGACAGGGCTGAATGGCAAAGCCTCTGCTCAGCTGCTGGCGAGCTCTGGAGGACAGAGCCCGGGGCAGAGCTGGACCTTCTGGAGGAATTAACATCAGCAGCCCTAGTTCTGCTCTGATCGGGAGCTTTTTATCGGTGGCAGGACAGCACAGACTTTACTTTATTAAGCTTTTGGGATTAAAACGAGGATTTATCTTCCCTCTCGTTTCTCAACCTGTGCCACAGCGAGCTTTAATATACTGTAATTTATGTCTCTTCGTCCTTCTTGGCTACTGACTGGAGGGGAAATGTGCTTTAATTCATGAACGTACAGAGATGAGAGTGGAAGAAGGCTGGAGGGAAGTGATCGGAGTCTCTGGTGCCTGTCTGTCTCACACTCGGGGCCTGCTGTTGCTCACTCGTTTACAGCGAATGCACAGTGAAGACGACGTGCTAAGAAGTGTTTTCATCCATCTGCAGCCGTTAAAACTCTTGCTGTCAGAAGTTTAACAAGTTTAGGATGCACTTGATGACTTTCGATGAATGCCTGGATAAATACAATAAAGCAGCAGTAGTCTAAATATAAGGAGATCAAAGAATGAATGACTGATTTTGGAAAGTGTGTGCTAATCAATTACAGTTAAGCCACTTATGTGACCATTATCAGCAACCACTAGAAGTTGCATCAACACTGGCAAAACAACTCAACATGATGTCTAATTTTCCTCAGGGAGCTGCCTTATTACTGTGCAGACATGTCTCCTATAGAGGAAATATACCACCATCTCTAAGTGCTGAGATAAATATGCACCCTTTCATCCAGTTTGATGGCTTGACAACAAGAAAACTCAATACAAGCATTTCATAGCTGCAACACCTTCACCATCTACACACATTGCCTCTGTAAAATGATGCAGAAGCAACTCAAAGCTCTGTAGTTACACTGGAGCTGATGTCCACCTCCTCAAAACTGTAATAATTAGTTTATGATGTAGTACAAAATCCAGGCACTTTATCATATTGATGAGAAAATCTTCAATCCTGCCCACTGGCTTGCAATATTGATTACAATGACGCAACCAGGGAGAGTCTGGCCAAATCTCTGATTGGTTAATAGATTTACATCGTTCCAGAAAACACAAAAACGATAATTACTTAAGACTTTCCAGTGGTCAACAGGTTAAACCCAGTGTTGAACTATGAGTCGATTCCTACACCAGAGGCTCCTACAGAGAGACCACCACAACACCTTGACGCAGGAGCATAAATCCCCCTGAAACCCCTGCGGCGTTTACTGACAGCAGATTTACTGTGGGTATTTGCGAGGACTGAGGATGGTGCATTTTTTCCTCCTAGCTCTCCTTTGTGTGCGCATCGATGCCCATCAATATCTTAGTGAATGCACACTCGAGCCGAGTGTCTGTGGTTGTAGGTAAATGTCACACTTCTTACATAATGCTGGAAGCACCAAATCTCATTAACAAAGCCCCGGTAACTATGGCAATGAGCATCATCGGCGACCCCACGATGTAACTTATGCTAAAAAGGCCAAGAGGTTGCCATGACAACTAGCAGGAAAACAAGCGAGAGAGGGAGAGAAAGTTGATGCTGGTTTCTTGAAGCCTGCACGCAGACTTACACACACTGAAAACCCCTCAAGGCACATACAAGAAAAACAATAGGAGACATTAATTTATGATAAAAAAAAAAAAAATTACCATTAACATGCTAGTTTTCTTCTTCCTTTTCAATTTCTATCATCATCATCCTCTGATTCAGGTCTATCCCCCAGCATGCATGCCCACACACACTCACACTCACACACACATGCACACACACACACACACAAGTGACAGTCTGCTCGCAGCCTGTTGGAGCAAATTCATACGAATGTTGATCAGCAATAATATCTGAACATTTTGTTCTGCTGTGAAAAGAGCCGGTTCCATCCCGTCATCTCAGGAAGTGGACTTCCTGCAAACCCCTCACTCCTCGTCTCTCTCTATCACTCCATCTCTACATCATCTTTATGTTTTCTACTGGGCTTACATGCACCGCAACACGTGACTCGATTTGTCCTTTCTGTAACATCTGTGTAACATCATGTACATTTCTGTACAGATGTGTCATAGTCTTTTCCCGGCGGAAAACATCCGACAGCCTCCTGCCAACTGTGTCTGCTAATTACAATTCAAAGTAGTGTTCAAAGTGTCTGCCCTTATCTCTTAATAACTGACTGACACTGAGGAAGGTATTTTACGCTGAAAATGGTCTTTGAGTGTGACATCTTCCCAATTTAAGCTGCTTGAGCTATAATCCAAATACACGTGAAGAAGAATACACACACTGAAGAGCTGAAGAGAAAAATAATTTGAATTTGCTACAGAGGAGGACATAAACCAGGCACAGACAAAAAACCCAGGAGAGGCTCCGCTTATGAAAACAGATGGTATCAAGTTCAGAGATGTAAATGAATTAGGATAAGTGGATTTTGAAAATGGATGTTTACATGTAATTCAGTGTCAAATAAAAAGAACAGATACATGGACAAGAGAGGTCAGCTGAGGTCAAATATACGAGCGTAATTACAACTTTCCTTTTTTTTCCACTGCAGGTTTCTTCATACATGCAGGTTTTTACAGAAGAATAAAACTGTCATTTAAAATGGCAGAATGAACAGAACGATGGACAGATTGATGGATAGATTATTGATTTATCTGCCTGTCATATTGTTGAAAACAGTCATTTGCCCAGTAATTTGTTTGTTTTGTCCAAAGCTCAACGATTCAGTTCACAACAGCAATATTTTCAAAAGAGAAAAGCAGAAAAGCCTCGATGTCAGACTCTGGAACCAGCAAAATGTTTTTTTTGATAATCAATTATCAAAGTAGTTGCTGATTACTTGCAGCCCGATCTCACGGCGAACACGTAGCAGTCCCTCTGATCCACTAGAGGACAGCTTGTGAGTATGATTACGAAAAAGTAAATGCGTGTTAAGGTGCAGTACCAGCAGGGGACGATAAATCACAGAAGAAGAGGACAAACACAGTATAAAGAGCCAGAAAGTCTTCATCAGGAGGAGGTCAGGGATGGTCTGCTGGTTTATCTTCGCCCCAGGTGACCAGGGTTTCAGTCCTGTGTGAAGCCAATAGTGACTTTTAAAAGTGTTGCGCTGGGAGCAGGCTATTAGTTTGTTTTAGCGGACTCTGTTTTTGAACTAATGTTAGCCACTGTTTCTCTGTTAGCGGAGCAAAGAGAGGCACTGAGACGAGAACGTGCATAAGTCACATCCCTTCACGCAGAAATCCACAGTCCAGCAACAGAGAGAGACGGGGAAGGTCTCATTTTTGACGTCACGTTACAATCTGCACGCATATGGCCAATAAAAACGTGTTAATACGTGTACAAACAGAGAGCCCCTTTAAGGAAGTAGCTACTTTAAGTGATGTTATTCTATTAAACCATGATACCAGGTTGTTTACTTTACTTTACTTTTACCACATTGCACTTCTGCCTTTGTCTAGCACAAACTGCTATACCACTGTCTTGTTATTAATAAACACTTGATTTATTAGGGAAATACTAAATGACTAGACTGTTTACTGAAACAATAGCCAGGGGCATGTCAATTATTACTTAAGCTACTTAATAGAGAACTTAATTGAACTTTAAAACTGAAATCCATAACTTCTCCTGCAGTGTATTGTTGCCCTCTGTAAGTAAATAGCAAGAAGTACAGAAGGGAAATGTCACATTTCTAAAGAAAGTTACAAAAACACATGCATATCTGTTTTGTCCATGTGTTCTCCCAAAGGGCTCACAAAGGACTGTTATCTGCTTCCTTTACAATTTCCTCTGTGTTACACTGAGGCAGTCTGAGCCCAAACTTACTCTTCATCAGGTACAGATACAGAAAATCAATCAATGTCGGAATTACTCAGTGCCGGGGCGGAAAGAAATAAGTAAAAAATGCAGAAACGAGGACAGTCTGAGGGGACAAGATAACAATGTCCCGTGGGAGACAGAAATGTGACATTTCCCACATGATTAAACTGCATTCTAGACATATTTGTTAAAGATATTCTTTTAATGCCAAAATGTTTGTTTTTTTGTGGACTTCCACAAATCATTTTCAGACAAACATCTTACATAACCCAGAACAGAGAGGCTTTTGAATTGTGGATTCTTACGACAGATCATTTCTCTCTCCTTGTTATACAAAAGTAGTCTTATATTTGTGTTTCCTACCAATTAGACGGCCTCGGTACCATGAGAAAGAGACAGAGGGAGCTGGTTTCATCTCACTGTACAATCAATGAAACGCAGGATCCGTTCCCACAGTACTGACGATACACAGACGACCGCCCACACATCAGACCACACAAACACACACATACAGACAACAACGCTTATCAAAGTGGATGCTGCCTCGTAACCATACCAGACACAAAGATGAGGCAGAATTCCTGATTCTGGTTGTTCGCAACAAAAACACGAGCAACTGAGGAAGAATACAGGACGCTGCGATCAAAGAATGGCGAGAATGAAGAGCAAAAGTGTTGAGGTGAACCCTGAGGACAAATCTCCGAAAGCAGGACGACCAACCTCGCCATCGCTATCCCGAAACCCTGATTTCTCACCCACACAAACCTGACGCAGCGGCTTCCTGTCTGCTTTGAGTGATTTGCTGTGTTCTGCAGAAACATACCAATAAATAATTGATAGAAGGACAGTCCTGTTTTGTGCTTGTGTACATTTTCTGTAATTATTACGAATATCCATGAGCGCTCTGGCAGCAACATGAGGAAATCAGAGATAATTGAGAGAGAAAGAAAACTGAAGGAAGTGCTTGTTAGCCTGACAGAAACGCTGGTGCTGCAAAGAAGCCAGAAAACAATCCTCTTTTTTAAAAAAATGTGTTGCTGGTCCCAAACCAGAGGAGGCTGGCAGAATAACCCAAAATTCTCCCGGGAATCAAGGCAGCACTCTAATTGGATTTATGGCTGCTCAAAGGAGCTATTCACAGAGAGCTTAGCCAGAGTTTGATTTTCTCTTTCCAAAAAGTCATGTAAGATAAATAAGTAATGATCGGTGGCACAGTTTGTCAATTTTGTGTCAGTCTGATTCTTTTTTTCTGTTTTTATTGCTCCATTGATGTAATTAGATATGCCATTTTGGAATATAAAGTTAACTTAATAACTTGGAAAACTCTTATCAAACCAAAACATGAAAACACCACAAAATCTTGTGTTCAAACTTCAAAGAAGCCGCCGTCTCTCTCTCTTACAAGCCTCCACAAACGGATCAATAGTGTGGACACACACAAACGAATAGTGATCCCCTGCTAATCATTTCTTTGAACGCAACCAAACATACAGAACTTCTAGGTTTACAAACACACACACACACACACACGCACACACACGCACACAAAAACAGAGCGGTGTGTGTGTTAATTCTCCAGAAATAGCTCCACTGTGCCACAGTCAATCAGAAAAAACAAGCACTCAGGCACGTAAACACACAAAAAGACCCAAACAAACACACACATCTCCAAAAATAAGCCCATTATCTCCTGATCAATCGGTGAAACAACAAAGCCAATCAATTCTATTGATGTTGATGACAACATCACTCAATTAGCCAGCACTTCTCACGCCCAGAGCCAAATTAAGCTTGTGATTTTAACACCTAAAGCCTGTTTTCTCTCCCATGAGACAAGAGTAATGGTGGGTTTAAATGAGTCTCCACATGACAGGGGGAATGATGCTGAGATCTGAGTGAGCGAGTGTCAACCTACACCAGGGGCAGCGAGGACACTCGCTGCTTTCCAAGTGACAACAAAGATGTGTTCGCTGCATTAAAAATGCGCTACTGATGTTCCTGGGGACGTTAGCACAAACACAACCTGCTTTTGATTTAATGCCAGCTTGTTAGCTTGTAAAGAATGTGGTCAAATAAAACCGCAGGTGAAAACATCTGGTTTAACCAGGAGTGTGTCAGTATCTGGAGACTTTAGCTACATCTTGATCTCAGCATTGGGATGGTTAGCCGTTTCAAAGAAGCCAATGCAACGCAAACGTGCAACAAAAAAACTCCCATTAGCTTTGTAAAATCATCAGTACATCAGTGTTCGTGATCTTTTCGAAAGTTTAAAGCTGCACTAAACAATATTTCATATTAACAGTGGATCCATTGGTGTGTAATGTGAAAAGTTCACTCAAACTAACAAGCAACAGAGAATAATCACCCAACTAGGCAGCTGCCTTCAGCTCCACAATCCTTCACAGTATAGCAAATTTCTTCAGCTCATTGTTGTTTCACTCCCACTGTTTCAGTGTCATTCTTAGCTACAACAGGCAGCTGTTTTGAACAAAAAAGCTCTAAAAAAAAAACAAAAAAACAATGTATAATACCTGCAATAACTGCAGACAGACCGTTAGCAACCAGCAAGTGAATATATTGGAGCTTTAAAGGCACCCATTTCTCTCCAGGAGTTAGTGTAGACAAAAACAGCTGGTATGCACAAAGTATCCAAAAACAGTTAAACACTCGCTGCTGGAGAGAAGCAAAAGTCAAAAAATACAAAAACAGGGTCCACACACTAGACAACACTCCCATTACCATTCATTACCTCCACATGTGACGTTTCGGGGGAATATGTCACACAGAAAAGTCCATAGAGGTAAAAAATGTCCGTGGGAGCAAATTGCAAGACTAATGTACATCAGCTTCATCAAATAAGCAACACTGCTTCAGTGCTTCATAAGAGATTTTTTTTTTTTTCCATCTTTTTATGGGTCAAGGTGCAGTCTGAACAGATGAGTTTCAGTCTGCGAGAGAAGATGTGTAGTGCTTTTACTGTCTGTCGAGCCGTAGGTGGGCTGTCTACATAGTGAGGGAGCAGCAAGCTGTTTGGCAGTAGTGGAGCGTAGTGGAAGGGCTGGGTGTGTGTGTGTAATACTCATATTCAAAGCCACCGTACATCTGCATACACTGACAATATTGTCATCCTCAGTGGGAACAATGTGTTTATCAAACTAAAAACAATGATGTGTGCTGATCTTCCGACAGGGAGCGTTACACTGTGGCTTGGATTTAAGCTTTAGTTGTACAGAGTGTTGTCTCTCCTCATTTCGTTCTAACAATACAGTCAAGGTTGATGCTATCAGTTCTGTTTTAAAGTAATCAATACTGCCACCAATCACAAAGCCATCAGTGTCTGTTGAGGATAAACAGACAAAGGGTGTCTGACAGAGAGAACAGACAGAAGAATAAGAGGGAGATGAGGCAGATTTGAAACCCATTTCCAATCAGAGACGGAGCAGCTGAGAAAAGTCTGTGTGTTTTATGACGCAGTGAGCACAGAGGTCTAAAGTTCAATGATCAAAACATGACTCCAAGCCTGAGTGCACACAAACACACGGGACAAAAAGGCTGTTTTTCCCACATTTTCATGTTTGGAGGACACTCTAACCTGTAGTGACCCCGCACTCCATATTGCACATGAAATTAAGGACATTTGCTCAAGTACTGCACTTAAGTGCAAACTCGAGGTACTCGAGGTAAAAGTTGTACTCTTTACTCCACTACATTTGTCTGACAGCTTTAGTTACCGACTACTTTTCAGATCACAATTTTTCATTCCCTTCCTGTCCAGTGAAAACCATGAATCTCTACTTAACCTCTAACAGGTCAAGAGTTGAACAAATTCAACAACTCTTGGCAATACTTGTGACAAAGATGTGTGATGATAGAGGAAGGGTAACAGACAGGCAGTTTAATAATAAACAGAAACAAAAAGGATACATATCTGCCCATATCAGACACATATATCAATGTATCAGTAATACGACACACGATATGGGTCGGGCTCTGATAAATACTTTAGTAAAGTTTTGAAAGCAGGACTTTTACTTGTAGTTGAGTATTTGCACAGAGTGGTATTAGCAGTTTTACATAAAGTAAGTAAAGGAACTGAATACTCCCTCCACTTTGCTCACACACATACACACATAGTCCCGGCCAGTGTAGCTAATCTTCTTAGCAATCACAAGGTCCAACTGTTGTAACAGAACAAAGTTCACATCGTCAGCTACAACAGAGGGGGGTATTTCTACCAATGAGAGCGAGAGAGAGGGACAGGAAGAAGAGAAACCTGAAAGGATAGATCAAAAACAAAGAGAGACATAAAAGAAGACAGAGAGACAAGATTAAAAATAACCCAAACTTTTACCTCTGGACCATCTTTCCTCCCTGTGGAAATGTTCTGTGGATTATCTCACAAAGCTCTACAGTGAAACCGGATGTGTCAGACGCTGACACCGACTGAATTTTAAACTTCTAAGTCTCTGAATGTGACTGCCGTCGCCAAAACATCACCTCTGACCTCCGCTCAAATCCTGGCTACTGGAGACAACTTCACATCATTAAGGACGACTGTCAGGACGAGCATGTATTAGCTCAGTGCCAATATAGTTGGCAGCCATCTGCCAGTCGTTTCCACCTACATCCATTCAAGCCTGCCTTTTTTTGAAAACCTGTAAGTATATCTTTTGAAATGTACTATCTAATAACTGCTGGGCTTTTAACAAAACAAGACTGTTTCCTGTGAGAGTAGAGAGTTGTTTTGGGTGATTCGTCCTCTTTAATAACCTGCTTTGAGCTTTGATGGCTTGTATTGAGATAATTTAGCAGTTCAACACATTTTGCATGAGTTGAGATGTAAGAAATAACATCCTTTCCTGGTTTTGTTGGCTGCATTACAGTAAAGTGATGTCTTTTCTTGTTCTATTACTCAAAATTGCATCATGCCTCAGGATCATATTATGACATTAATCCTGTAATCTCTCCATTTGTTCCCCCTATGTCGGAGCAGTATGGAGGTGCTCAGTGGCCCCTGGGCTGATCTGGCTCTGCTCCTTCGACAGATCATCACACAGACGGACAGAGAGACGGACAGCTTTCTTCCTCTCTGGCTCTTCGGCCTGCTGCTGTTCCTGACTGTCTGTGCGCTGCTGCTGCAGCTGATTATCTACCTCAGCTGGAAGCTCAGACAGGGTAGGCATGGTGTTATTAACTTTTCATGTGTGGCCCATGTACAGACCTCTTACCATGGTATATTTACCGAGATGCTGTGTAGCTAAATGGATACTGCAGGGATACGCCTTTCTGCAGGGCTACACGTACTATAAATACACACACTCGTCACCACATTGTAAAGATTTCTGTATTGAACTGTAGTTCAAAAGCAGGGCTGCATTTTACTACATGTTGCAACAGTTTCAGTTGACACAAAACACCATTTTTCCTGTGTCAAGAAAGCAATTTCACACCAACTTCCACAGCAAAATAAAACAAAGTACCAAAAGTGCACCACTGGATCTGCAAAGACGCAGACAACCAACAGTGTCTTGTAAAAGTCTCACATCGTCTTTTCAGCATTACCTGACAGCTCATGCTGCTAACAGTAAAAAATGTTGAGGGGGCCCCCGAAGCTAAGCTCCACTCTGAATAATGAAAAACATCCTAAATAGGCTACAAAGGAAAAAAAACTTTGTGAAGTGATATTTTTAGGATGAAACTTAATTTAACTGTGGAGATACTGATCACTGAGACGATTAGCTACACTGGCCTGGTTTCTCTGTGTTTGCATGAGAATGTGTGAAAGATTCAGTGTGTTAAGAGGATAACAGAAGGTTTTAGAGTCCTTGGAGCATGAAAACCGTGGAAACATGGCTATTTTTTCACCTGTGTCGTTTTGATTGGTTAACCTGAGCCCTTTGTGCTTTTGCTCTGACACAAAACGCACTCAGTCATACGCACATCCAACAGAAATCATGGCTGCACTTCCATCACCTGCTCCCACTCTCGCTGGGTACATGAAAGTGAAGATAAGCCCCATAAATTTCAGCTGACGAATTGGCCTGACGTCTGTTGTGTTCAGCCATCCCAGTGCCCAAAATGCGTTCGTGATGACTACTACTTTGATTCACTAAGACGAGTTAGCAGTTTAAATCAAAATTCAGAGGACAATCATGGTGATACGTAGTATATTTTCATTACTATCAAGAAATCTTATGAAAAAACCAAAGCCAATTGACCCTACTGACAAACCCTGACATAAAAACACATCAATGAGCCACACTGTTGGATAACATGGCCCCGTCTTTACCATGAACAAACACAGACACTAGTTTGGTTGAGTAAATCTTCTGTAGGAATGAACAGGCTTGTGTGTGTGTGTGTGTGTGTGTGTGTGTGTGTGTTAATGAGCAATGTGCATCATCTGCTGTTTATTCTGATGGTGGTTACAATCAATCACAACTAATCTCACTCCTGCAGTTTGGTGTTTACTGACTTGATGAGAAATACTTGTCTGCATCCATCTTTTAATGATTAATACACTAACAGAAAGATGCTGATGTTGCATTTTAACCTCTTTAACAACCACAATACAGCACTTTTAATATAAACTCACTCAGTAGTGTGTTGGTCCTCCATGCTGCCCTTTTGTCAGAAGACATCCATCCTTCACCAAACCACAGGGACAACTCTTGTAAAACAGTACAAGCTGTCACGTTTCTGATATTATTATTATTTCCAACAACAGCAATTGAATGACATCATATTAGTAAGCTAGGGAAAGTTAACCTCAGGACTTGAAACTGACAGTGAATTGATATATTCAATAACATATGTTGTTAAACTAGCTTAAAAATATTAGCAGAGTGGATGTCTGCTAGGTAGCTTAAGCTTCTGTGGCATCTTTCAAAGCACAACCATTCCTATTTAATTAATTTTACCTACCTAACTACATTTATAAAGTTAAACTAGACTTGTGTTACCTCCTGTCACACCTGTGGAGCGAGATGGGGGAGCGTCGAGTTATGGCACTCACTGCGCATGCGTAGACAGAACTACTAAGGATAGAGGTAGTCAAGGACCAGATTGTTGTTAAATAAAGCTTTGCAGACCTAAAAGCTGACTGTCTAAACAATATGACAATTGCAACCTAAATAATTATTCATAATTCATTTTATAAAGTTTGAATTGACTGGTAAAAGTGCAATATAACAATTAAAACAGCTGAAACACACCATAACATGCACTTCTGTGTTGTCTGTTACCACATCTTGGCTGACTGAATGACCAACCAAATGACTGTTGACTACTGTTGAGTATTGGAGCCCATTTCAGACAGTTAAAGTAAAATAAAGTGATGAAAAAAATAACAATTCCCATTGTAAGTCATAATTATGAGGGGAAAAAGGTCAAAATTATAATTTAATTTAATTTCTCTGGGTGTTTTCTGTCATCCACAGCGGAGGCTGATCTGTCGAGGTTTCCACAAGACAGAAGCGCCATCTACAGGCACGTGCACAGGAGTACACACCTGAGGAGGAGGAGTGTTGGGTAGCACTTACACAGGTGACAGGCCCTGCCAGTCAACATGAGTAATCTCTACACAGCAGGAGTGACCAGTGTGAACACCAGCAGGGACAAATCTCAGGCAAACTGAAGGCTCCTTAACAATATGAATTACTGACTGTAATAGGAAGTCCGTGAAAGTTACTTGACTATTGTACACCTTTAAAAGAAAGATTATTTTTACCCTCTTGCATGAAATATAAGCTATATATCTTATTTATTTCTTACTCGTTGCAATTGTAAACTAACATTTCATACTGGACTTCCTGCACAGTTAGTTTTATGCACATGAAGAACAAGACTTTTAATCATTAAATGAACCAAAGCATGAATGAAGAAATGGTCGTGACAACAGATATCAGAGTATAACAATCCTTTATTTAAACAGTGTTACACAGGGGGGGGGGAGTGGCTGTGTGCAGGGAGACACAAGACATTTAAGCTGCTAGATAGAAAAACCCTACCGGTGATCATTGGTTGGCTAAAAGGGAGCGATGAGGCAGCTGTGGCTGGTTTCCCAAAATTGCCTCTCTTTTTTTTGTCATTTAAAATACAAAACTGTGCTGGTATTATCTCCAAATAGGTCCAAACTGTAGTACAAAGCCTGAGATATAACCGTAAAGAACATTTTGTCTTTTATCTGATAAGTTAGATCTAATAATGTTTCCATGTTGAGATCCCTGACAGTTTTAACATCAGCTGGCGTTGAATCATCATCTGTTGCTTGGACAAAAAGCTTTCAACAACTCAACTCTGTGTGTATATTGTTTTATTTTTTTTGTGTGTGTGTTTTTAAAATCTCAATAAAAGTTACTGATGGCGAGTGATTTTGGAAAAACCAGACCCGGCAGCAGCTCCCAAAGCTCCTGTGATTGGTTAAAACAGAGCCCAGACCCCGTGGAGAAAAAAAAAGGTTAAACATGGGGGGTTTAAAGTACAAAAAAAGGAGAATGGTGGCAGAAAAATTTGTAGTGGTGTTCCTTCAATGTCAAAAACACTGCGACAATATTAAAAACATCCAACAGGGCGCACGATAAATCCCACCTTTTCCACAAGTACATCACAGAGAAAAGACGACAAATGAGAAAATCTACAAATATAGCTGTTGTGATATAACCGATGCGTTTTAGAAGATTTGTTTTTTGGAACAGCGAAAGCTTCCAAAGCTGCCTAGTGTTGCACGGTTTGTTTGTGTTTTTAAATGCTTTTTCTGCTGCTTTGTGTCTTTGCAAGAGGGTTAGAGGTTAAAGCTTCCCCCTCATCTGGAATGTCGTTTAAATGCATAGTAGAAGTCAGACCAGTGTTTCTCGATAGAAAAGCCAAGACGGTCATTACCGCTCCGTCTAGAAAGAAAGCCTTAAACTGGGAGGTTAAATTAAAAAGGGGTATAATAATTCATAATGTGGAGAATGTGTCAATATTTCTGTTAAAAACAAAAAAAAAGTACAAATCATTCTGTTAGACTGGAGGGTTCGGACACATCTAGGCAGGTACAGGTGGAATGTTTTTGATATCGATAATCTGTGGCACTTCTTTGCGTACAAAAAGGAAAAATGTGTTTTTCTGTGCCAACAAAATGCATTAGACCAAACACCTCGTTCTAATGTCGCCAATATTTACACAAAAGTCACATTTCTGTGGAATTCTGCTGAACATTTGGATGAAAAGGACACAGAAATATGAATAAAACATCATGCCATTTAGGGGTTTCAAGAGCACTTCAAACCCTCAGATACACTTCCCTTTAAGCTGCATTGTTACTGTTATGTTGTAACTGTTTCCATGTCTGTTTGTAGTGGACTGTCTTTTTCAGAGTGTGTGTGTGTGTGTGTTTTTTTTTAACAATTGTTGAAACAGAAACACATAAATTCACTTTAATGCTGAGGAATATTTGGTCGCGGTGAAACAGTTACAACACGGCCAGCGTCGTGTCAGAGATGATCTTATCCAGACGTGCTGCGATAATCTGTTATCTACACACTCTCAAACCAATCAACACAGTAGCCTTCTATCTAGACTCGCTCAAGATACTCTTTGCAATTAAAAAAAAAAACAGTGTGCGAAGACATGCTGAATTTAATCCCAGATCTCGTTATATGTCTAGCAGGTTTCCTCAGTATTATCTAGTCTGGGAATGAAAAAGAAGCTGGGAGTGAAATTAAGTGCTGAACTATGACGACAAACAGGCTCTGATGCAGAGTTAGCAAACTGGTAGAAACTTCATTATTTTGAATTCTGGTTTCAAGTCCTCGTTTTGGTACCTGTGCTGCTTGTGGCACACAACTCTTTTTGAATATCCTACGAACAATAAAACAGTTTTAACTCACTGCAGGATGCAAAATAACATGAGGCCAACATGCACCAATGCTCTAATTCGTATTCATTCCCAAGCGCCAACTCTGTCTCCCAATCATCCCTCAGTTCACTGGTCCTCTCTCCCAATCAGAAGTCTTCTCCCTTGCTTCCCTGCGGCCCAATAGGAATGGCTAGTGTCGTACGGTGGGCGGGCCCAGGGAGAGCGTTTAGCTACTGAAAAGCTGCTCCCGTCTAATAACCTTCAATTTTTTTTTTTAACTGTACAGAAAGTCGCATACTGAAGCTTTAAAGTCAGTTCATTTTCAGTTCGAATTCATTCCCATGTAGTAAAAAAAACCCTCTAAAATACAGTAAAACTTACAAATATATCACAAAGAATTAATTTCCACCTGTGTCATTTGGCTTCTCGAGCTTAATTAATGTCAAACCCACGGGCCCAATTAAGAATCCGTCCATTCCCGCCTACTGTAAATAGCAAAACGTCTCCTCTTCTTAGAGTAAAAAGTGAATTGAACTGAACATGAACTCACTCAGCTGCTAGTCAAACACACAAGGAATGTGGATGAATATTAACTATACTTACAGAGAGAGAAAAAAAAAGACAGAATCATAAAAATTCATAAACCTGGTTGATAATATTTTAAGTTACAGCTCCCTGTTTTCTGTACTCATTAGTAACAAAATGTGATAATGTGACGAGGCTGGTTCTACCATTCATCTCATGTGTTTTAATGAGCAAGACCGATTTTGTGTCACTGAAACTACTGTGTTATATTATGTTACTCTCCATTTACACCATAGTGAAGTGAAGGGGGGGAGCTGTAATTTAATTTTTTTTTTTTAGGGATTGCGCCAATACCACTTGTCCATAGCTGAGACAGAATCCAAGTACAAAATTTCAGTGTCAAATTAATCGCGTATTTCCCAAAAAATGGTGAAGATATAAGTTTTCTCTATGTATGAAAAAAGCAGAGGTTGCTTTGATTTTTGAAGGTCATCAGAATTGGTTATCAGTGCATCCCTATAGATTTTTATTTTTGCGATACATGACAGACGCACTAGCTTCTCTCGTTTTTGTAAAACAAACAGTTAAAGAAAAAAAAAAAGCACTATTAAAAAATAAAAACACGCTACGAATGTTAAGCTAACAAAGTGGTTCTTTTTTGCTCCCTCAGAAAAGACTGAGGATATTATTTTTCTTTTTCTTGGTTTTTTGGAGCGAGGGGATTTAGATGCACCATGGACATGTAAGGGAAGAGAGTGGCAACTTCTCTCCGCTCTTCTGCCCTTTCAGCCTCCTCCTGTTTTTTCAGCTCTTCTTCCTCTTCGGTCAGTCGCGGTTGATTTGTCGTCGGGTGATGGAGGTCGTTCAACGTCAACAGAGAAAACAGTCTCGATGGGCCCCTTCAGCTCTGGGGAAACAGAGGTGAAGGCATGAGCCTGGGTGGTGTGATGACTGGCACTCAACATTAGTTTCCTATTCAAAATATTTCCTTTGTGCACCATCAGTCACTGCCTACCTCCTTAAATTTAATGATCCTTTCTTTTCCCTTTCACATCTGTGATGAAGGCTGATTGTTTTAGCAGCTTCGTGTGTGGGAGGTTTAATTTCATCTCACTGATTTTCAGTTTTTGTCTTCAGGAAAAATAACCCACTCTGTACACCCCCCCACTGTTAATAAAATACTTTCACCATGAATAATAATAATAATAATGCCTTACTATTATTATTATTACCTGAGTTCTGTCAATCCTCCTCCTCAGCCAGCTCAGTTTCTTTATGAACCACCACTCTGGTAACAGACATGTCAGGATGTTGCTCTTTGGCCTCCTTAATGGCCTGGGCCAGTGCCTGCAGTACAACCACACATTGGTAGCACCGAGCACAGCAGGCAGGCAGGCAGGCAGTGTGGGGGAGGTGGAGGGAGGAGAGGAGGGGGGAGGAAATGATGGAGTTAAATGAAAAATTAAAAAAGAGGCATTAAATAAAATGACAAGAATGCTGGATTTACCGTCAATGTGCTATTTTACTTCTTTGGGTTAACTGGGGGACATAAATGGAAGTAAAATGGCTTCTGACGGAGCGGACACATCAAGTGGGAAAACATTTCCACACACAGATGTGTTGCTCTAGTGTAAATCCAGCGAATCAAACAAGACAGGCAACTTAAACAAACCAATGGACGAGGGATTGTGCGTACAGATCCAGACCTGAAAATAAATTCTTTACTTTGTCAAATATTTGAGGTATTTTCGAGGATGCTATGTGCACATGTAGTTTTAATTGTTGTGGCAGGAGTGAGAGGCATCCGTAATATAAAAGTATCAGCAGAGAGTTCGATTTCAGACATAAATATGAATCAATGTCATTTTCAAATATCTGAAATGTCCTTAAATTTATTTTTTATCAGGTCTTTAACTAACTTACAATTACAGGCTGTAGTTTCAAGTTTGGGTCCGGTAATCTTTGGACCCCTAAAATTATAGTCCTCTGTGTTTAAGGAAGCTCATCAGAATGTAAAGATCCTTCATATCTTTACTTTAAGCTCAATTTGTAGTAATTTCTAGTAAGATCTGTGTGATCTCTTGAGTTTTGCTTTTGAATGTCTTTCATCACATATGGGGCACCAAAAAGTACAAATTTGATTTTCTGTGGAAGCCCGACAAAGACAGAGACAGAAAATTAAACTAACCAAGACGAGCAACAAAATCAGACACAGTGTGGCGAAAACAAAAAAGGCTAACACACCAGTTTCTACATGTATGGGTGAGTAAGTGAAGAGACAGATGTGGCAGATCTGTAGGAATCTGCGTGGCATGACTAATGGTATGTGGGCATCTCTAGTAAGTGATTAATAAATCAAAGTGTGCATTCAGACTACGAGCAACATGATAGACATGTCATCAGACGTCTTTTTATTCCCTTTAGTCTAAGCATCCAGAAAAGAAAGCTAAATTAAAGTAAGCTGGAGCTAATGATTTTGCAGCTTCATTTCCTGCAATGTTTTTAAATTTGAACAACAAAGTTTGGACTTGTGCACCTGGATCACACATCTGCAAAATGACACCTGGAGAGCCTTTCACATCACCCAGAACAAAGCAACCCCTCAACCAAGCTGCTGAAACGGATTAGAAGGCCAAGGGAGGCTCTCAGGAAAACTGACCTCGTCGTGGTCGATGTCACAGTCGCCAGTAATGACGATGCGTTTCTCGATCCTCGTCTCTGATAGGCCGCCCTTTAACGTCTGCAAATAAATACACAATAACAACGGGTCAGTAATGAGCTATCAAAGCCCGTCATAAATATCGAGAGAGAGACTGACAAGAAAACACTAAAATGACAGAAGAGTGCAGCTCTGGTCAGCGTTTGAACACAGAATAGAAAGTACAACTACTGTTGTAGAGTACCATGATGCTGCAGGCACAATTGCCATGGCAACCTAATACCGTATACACTATGAGCCACAACAAAATGTGTGATACTCGCACAAATACAATCCTTAAGAGAACAAATGTATTTGTTTGCACAGGCTTGTGTATCATAGTTATACAACATAAAAGCAGTTGGCAGATACTCTCTGAGATGATGTAATGCATGGGGCCACAAGAAGAGGATGTGGTGTGTTTGTGGCTGTACCTTGGTAATGTGTGTGGTTGTGGTGGTACACAGAGATTCAGAGGTGATTGTCTGAGCGGTCATCAACACTCCAGGCTCGCCATCGCCATTGCCATCCAACTGACGGCAGAGGAGACAAAAAGTGATCATTAAGCTGTACATTACCACGTGAATATCCCCGTTGGATGTCTGATGCTCTAAACAAACTCTTTCGTCACCAACTTCTAAAAACATGATTTCCCTGAGGGAGAAGGAATGAATCACTGTGGCATGCACTGTTTGGAACAAGACATTGACGCTAATACGCTTAAACTAAAGGATAAAATCTAAATGATTCACAAAAATACAACATGAGGACATGTAAGGACAAAACAAACAAGCTCCCCGTGGTTTTTTGAATGTGCACCTGTGCGGCTTCGTATGTGATGGTCTTGGTTTCCGTATGTACGATGGGCACTTCTTTTGTAGCTATCTCAGTTTTCTGGGCTGCAAACGTGTCTGATATAGTCACCATTTCTGTCTTTACCACAGGTGGCTGGGGAGGGAGGAGAGAGAAAAGTGAGGGAGGAGGACAGAGGGTTAATACATTAAACCTGAGACAGTTAGGGGAAACATAAAGAGACTTGTTGCTACCTGTGCACTAGCTTTGGATATTCACTTCCAAATCAATAAAGGGTTTGTTTTGTATGTAAAAATGTGACTGTAAATGTGTGCTTCATTCCCATCAAATTAACTGCAGAGTGTGATTACATGAGAGTGTACCTTCTACTGAAAGGGAAGTGACTGAGTTGTTGTACACACAGCTGTACACATAGCAGTATGCATACATGTACAAACGCAATAATGCAGCAAAATTCGTGCAGAGAAAACAAGAGCTTACAAACTCATGCAAGCCAACATCAATAAAACACACAACATGACGGCAACTACTTTCAGCAGCATACAAGCAACAGCTACAAAAATACCTTTGGTGTCAACGTGCAACTCAAACATGCATAAAACATGAGCCAATAAAACGAGGCGATACTTAAATGGCTGGCAAACAGCAAGACATTTGATATGTAAACAGCATGCAAAAAATGACATTCAGATGAGCGGGTGACATTTTCCAGAGTGGTTGGCAATGATGATTTCCACAGTACCGTTACCACGGTGACCGTGACGAGCCAATTAAACGCTAACAGAGAGAGAAGCATCACTGCCAAACACGCGGAGGGCACACAAACATGCACACACAGGCACCAAAACGTGGAATACAGCATGCAGAGCCAAAAAGCAAATATACACCTATAAGCGTCATGCATTTCCCACTTAGGCCCCATTTACTTCACAACACCACGATACAGAATAGGAGGTAACAGCAACACACCACACTATGTGGGGCAGGAGCGAACTACGCTTGATGATAATGGTGTGAAACACAGAATCTCACATATAAGGATGTGATGAAAAATCAAAATAAAGACTGAAATTAATTATGAAGGAGGGATGGTGACTTGACACCAAAACACTTGTGGTGAATTGTATCATTTAAAAGACTCTTTAAGGGAGTTTTAACTGTACTTTTGAAGGTTTTCACTGGACAAACATGAGTGTGAGGATGTACATGGGGCTTAAATATTCACGCAAGCAGGAAGGAAACCGGCACTGAGGTAAGCAGGAAGGAGAAAAAATGGTGGGCTTTTCTACAGTTGATGGGAGGGGTCAGAGCCCGGGTGGGGAAGCTCCGCAGTCGGCCAGGTGAAGACTTTACCTCAGAGCAACAAATAACCTGTGGCCGCAGTTCTGCGTCAACCAGAGAGGCCTCTCCGTTCATTTTAGGCTCTTCCTCTTCCTCAGCCGTCATGGTGACGCTCTCCTCAGGCAGGGTGAGACCGTTCGGAGCCTCTTCAGGTGTCAGCATTGGTTCATCAGTGCTTTCCTCCGTCATGACTCCTTGCTCTTCCTCTGCATTCTTCTTCTCAGCTCCTGTGTCCTCTCCCTCTCTGATTGTTGTCTCTACAGGTTGGCTGACTTCAACTGGAAGGGCGGGAGTGTCTGGAGCCGACGTGTCCAACTCTGACGACTTCTCCTCTTTCTTCTCCTGCTCTACCTCCTCTTCCTTCTCCTCTGGTATTTGAGTGTGAGAAATGGATACGGAGACATTCGGATGGTACTCGGCTTCTTCTTCGCTCTCGCTCTCAGATGAAACGCTCTCCTGCTTCACCGCTTTTGCTTCCACGGCTACCTCTACTTCCTCCACGACTTTCACTTCCTGCTCCCTCGTTTGCTCTGGGGGGGAGCTGATAGTAACTGTGACAAGTCCTGGTTTTGGTGCTTTGGAAACCTCTTGGACGACAACGGTTTCTTCGATTTCAACTTCGGTTGTCTATACACACACACACGCACATACACACACACGCACGCATGTACACATAGTGCACGGACAAACACGATGAGGTGCACACACATACACAACAAACGCATGGGGACAAAAAAAAGCATAACATGATCATTGAACATAAAAAAAAATCAAACAACCTTAAGTGAAAATAAATTCAAACACAACAAAAATCAGGAATATAAAGAAGATGAAGATGTTCAACTGTGGACAAAGAGGCACATAGATGAAACAAAGTGAGGAGGACAGGCAAATGAATAGTCACAGAACGGATGGCTGTAAAGAACAGGAAGTCTGAAGCTGGAGCGATGAAGGAAACGATGAATGAGAAGCGTCATGAATGGAAGATCTGGATGAATTAACAGAGGAAAGTTAGGACCACCTTTGCAGGTTCTTTGGTATCAGAGATCGCGTTATCAGCGGCGGCTTCTTCCGTTTTGGGCTCACTCACCTGTGTGACAGAAAAGTTACCGTGACAATCATCAATCAGCAGCGACATCATCATTGTTTGCACTTAACGACACCATAGCGATGTTGTGATGCTTGTTACCACGAGACAGGGGAAAGGTTTTAATTGGCTACTTTTTATTTTTCCTCCCTGTCTCTGATCCTCCATCCCTCTCTGTCCCTGGTGGTCTTTCATGCACAATCATTTCAATGCAGTATCGAGTTCATGGCAGCAGGCAATAACAGAGATGGGATGAAAGAGTTGAAAGAAGAATAGATGATAAAAAAGATCCAGAGAAGATGGATTAAAGAGAATATCCCATCAATGAACGCAGAAGCTTATCTTTAGTCAAATAACAAAGGAACATGGTATTGAAAGCAGCAGTTTCCTTGGGTTGTAGATGACCATAGAAAACATGGTGTAACATAATGAATTTAGCTCCAAGTGTAGACATAAAAGCTTAAAAAAAAAAAAAATACAATACTGCAATAATACAAACTGCTGCTTCAATACTTGCTGCTTTTTAGTTAGTTTTGCCTAAAGGAGCTGCTTAAGAGCAAATTTTTACATTTGCATTCAAATCCACACACACATAATTAGCATCACGAAACAAACAGATGACATCCTAACATCCATGGCATTCACAGCTGTTAGTTGTTCTTAGATTTGATTTACCATGCCCATCATTCAGGATGAATGGCCCCCTGATACAAAACAAGGATTACGATCATTCATCCAGCATCCAAAGCAGCAGGCATTACTGTCAGCTCACATCGCTTCAGTGCAGTTTGGGAACATATATGCAAGCATCTTTAATTAACTGAGGCATTACAGGATTTCAGTTTACTTTCAAGGTGACTGACTAAGAGGCTGTTCACATTTGGTATCAACATGCGTCCTGAGTGATCCAATCACAAGTGGACAGCTTTGGGTCCGTCACTTCACATTATGAGCGTGATCGGATCTCACTTCCCCGCTCTATATGCAAATGTACACCTCCATCACTGGACTAAGCCGACAGCTTTTTTACACAAATAAAGATATACGACATACATCATGTACTTAGAGCTGTCCACTTGTGATTGGATCACTCAGAACGTTTCCTGTAATCTGTCAGTGCAGCAAAGGCTATGTCACTGGTTAACCAACAAATCTGCAGATGCAAATTGAAAGTAAACTGACTCCTAAATGTTCAGTAGTGACAGCAGCACCTCAGTGGCAGAGATTGTAGCAGTTGGGGAAATAAGAAGACCAGCAGTAGAAGTAGACGAGCATGTGGTTATAACAGCATCTAGTGTTGGTTCAGGAACACTGCAGGCCGACGCAGCAGCCAAACAAAAGCCAGCGCCAGAGTGTCTACTGAAAAGTACAGAAGCTATCTCCTCTTCGAGGCTCTACAGCGACACACAAACACAGAGAACGCAGAACAGAGAAGAGAAAAAAATGTTGAGAGAAGACAGAGAATAAAGAAATACCTCTAAGCACAAAACACAAGACACAAAAACACACATACAGCCGGAACAAGCTTTACATCTCCACCTCTTGTAGTGATTTCATCACCCAGAACCAAATGAAAAAGGCTTCTTTTAGAGATCAGAAACCAGCATCGTAGGCGGAATAAAACCCTTCTGCTACAAGAAAATGTGCATGATGTAAAATGCAAACTGAGTCCAGCTGAAAAGGGATGAATGATTGAGCTGTGATGCAGAGACAGTTAGGTCAGTTTTGTAGGATGAATAACCCCAGAAGAGAAAAAACCAATGTAGTCCATTAAGAGCTATAAAGAACAGGTCAAGATAACCCACCATGGCAAAAGCATCACATGAAATACCCACTGAGAACTACTAGAGGAGAGAAGTTTGAGTTTTAACCACAGGTGATGACTTTTTGCTACCAAAAACCACATTGTTATTTCTTTGCAAACATTGGATAAAAAAAGTAAAATGTTGAATGCTCAGTAATTCATGCTTCTTTTCTCAAGTTCAACATCCAGACAGACGTACCACTTGCTGCTGCTGAACACGTATCGTTGTAGCGGGGGAGGAGGTGAGACGTTTCTCCCACTGGTTGGGCTGAGGAGGAGAGGGAGGTGGCGCCTCCATAAAGGAGCGTTTTAGCTGGCTAATGCTAGCTTGGTGTTTCAGAACCTCGTCTTGGGTCTTATCATGGTCCTAATGAGGGAGGGGAAGGGGGAGGGAAGAAGGGTTGGGTAAAGGGGTGAAGGGAGGAGAGTAAATAAGATGAGTATGGATAAATGAGGGATGATGGATGGTGGGGAGAAGAGGGGTGGGATAAAAAAAAGCGGGGTTGGGAAAGGCAAGAAGGTAGGAGGGAAGAGGAGAGGCAAAGAAAAGGAGGGAGGAAGAAAAAAGAAAGGAAGGGAGGATAGGTGAAGTTCAGATGAATAAGGAAAAGAGGAGGAAGGGAAGAAAGAGATAAAAGGAAGGAGGACAAAGGGAGAGAGGGATGGGAGGGAGTGGAAAAATTTGGTTCAACAGGTCACAGGAACATTAGTCTGTCAATCAGGAGGAAGACAAGATGGAGGCCATGCCTCACTGGAGCCTCTTTTAAAGGGGTCCGATATCTTAAGTTTGGCTTACTGCCTGTCTGAGTGTGTGTGTGTGTGAGCGAGAGAATTTGTGTGTGTTTTAGGCAGGCTTCAGTAAAATATGGCCTCTCCATCTTGTTGAGGATTTTTCCTTAAACCAGGCCAGGAACAGCAGTGCAGACTTGCAGCACATGGAGCTGATAGTGGTGATCACACATTCTCCCTCCTGAACTGTTTGCTAGTTTTCAGTAAGTATCAGTTAGCTTACTTTATCTCTGTCCTTTTCTTTCTTTTTTCCCCCCATTTCCGTTGTTCTTCCCTTTCACTCACTAACACTCTGCCGCTACAGGTACCAGATGGCAATGCATCACTATCAGTCCCATGTTGCATCAAAAAAGACTTGTTGTTTTAGTATGTTATCAAACATCACTCAACACTGGCAGCCAATCACCAGAAAACAGGAAGAAAGCCCCTCATGTGGGTTAGGGAGGCAGGATTAGTTGAGTTAGACGCAGCTGCCTGGCAATAATCAACATCTTTGATTCCAAGGATTGGAAAGGTAACACCATTAAAAAAAAGTTCACAAAACAGCATTCGACATGCACAGAGCATGCATAAAAGTCACGTTCACACACACCGCCGACCCTTAGTCACAAAGCAGCCATTGTGAACACTCTGCTTGGGAAATTTCTCGGAGGAGAAAGTCTCTACTGTACTGTGGTGTAGCAAGATTCACATCAAATAAATATTTTACATTTCAGAGATTAAACGCTGAAAATGTCTCAGTTCCCTTTCTGTACACTCAGAGCAGCACATGAGTACGAGGATTGTTCAGGGAACACTAGTTACATGCAGTTCAAGCAGTTGCTATGGTTGCTGTTTCAAGGACTGCTGCTGATCTAATAACTGCTAAGGGCAAAAAAAACCCTCCTAATTAATTCATCTAAAAACCAATTATTCTTTTTTTTAAATTTTGCTTTTTTTATTGAACATGTGGGTGCATAATCCCACAAAAAGACAAAAATCAAAGGTTTGACATATCAGAGCCGGGTAAAGTTGACATGGGTAACATGTTAGCATTCGCCATACATGTGATTTTGGCTATCCAACTAATGTAAGTCCTGTATTAGATCAACTTCTGAGGGAAACATTTAAACATGTTGCGTGTCCAAATTGCACTAAATTCAACACTGCACATCCCTCTGTCCCCAACAGTACACCCACGTGTGAAGGAGATCAGATGAAAAGCTCTCAAGATTACTTTGATTACAGTTCGATATAATAAGTTTCCTGGCACATGTGTTCAAGATGGCTGCCATGTGAATTGGGACAATTAGCAATGACGCTATTCAATACCAAAACATTTTCAATCATACGATAATGACAAAGGAAAATAATTGGAAAAGCTGGAATTGAGCGTTGACTTGATGTACAAACATCCACACGCAGGCATGCACACAGAGCCTGAGAGTGCGAGAGGGCAGCAGTCCTGTACAGAACTGTACAGAGGAAGTTGTAGTTCTGATGGCGTCAGAGTACACAGAAACATGTAGTTCTTATTTTCAGCCATCAGACGACGCCAGTACCAACCTCCAACATTAAATTACTGTGCCTCACATAAATATTGTCCCCATGCACTCTCATTGGACTCTGTAAGGCAGACATACAGCAAAAAAAATGAAATGGAGAAAATTGATTAAAAAAAACAGAAATTACCAAAAAAGAAAAAAAAAAAAGTGCTTTGCTTCAACGGTAAAAACAACAAAATTTGGGACAAAAATAATGACAATCTAATGGGAAAAAAACATAATAAAATAAATAAATGGAGAGTAAATAAAAAATAATAATAACTGAAAAAAAAAAAAAAAAATCTCAAACTGTGATGAGAGCTGGAAGATGGGTACAAGCACAAATTTAAAACATTCTGGTCATTTTCATTGAATGTGCTGATGCTAGCACTCGTACCCATGTTAAAACACACAAAATTCAAAGCATTCAAACACCACAACACCAGCAGACGCTTACACAAACCAACAAACCCAAATGTGTTTTAAGCGAAACCCAGAAATGATGAACCACAGGTATGAACCAGAAACCACTGAAACTGTGACACCAGAAACCAAAGCAGAGCAACCGAAAGTGACGATATCAGGTGAAAGTGCCCATTCAGGATCAGTTTTTACACTCAGGCCCACTCTGAAAACAATCTGTATAATCAGAGACCCATTTATTCGACAGGTTTCGATGTTTATTGTCGTGTAAATTCCAGATTGAGTCTGTAGAACCTGAGAAATTCAAAAACTGACTCTGTAATATCATGCTTGGGCAACCTCACCCTAAAAAGGTGAATCAAACCAACAAACCAACCCACGTGGGCAAAGCAAACGACTGACAGACCAAATACACAGATTAAACAACCAGTAACAGTGTGTGAACCTGAGAGGGGGCGAGCTCACTGTCTCCAGGCGACTGTTGACGGGGTAAAGTCAGGGAGAAAGTAAGGACACGTTAGGTTGACTGCAAAAGAAAACCATGTCTAAAACCAGCTTTACACTAAGTAATATCATCTTTTAATATCCCTACATAATTCTCAATTCATGCTGGGTAAAGACAGGCCCTACAGACCTGGGTGGGCGTGGCCTCCGCATCACCAGGGCTTAAATCCACCTCCTTAAGCTTCAGTGTTGGAGTCTTGGTGATAGCAGTGGTGATAAAAATGAGTAGGGTAGGGGGCACGGAGAAAGAAAAATGTGAAATGGATGATGGGAAAAGCTGGTTTCTTCCTGCGTCAGCTGGTCATGTGAACTTTGCACCGAACCCACAGGAGCAGTAACATGAAAAGAGTCTGAGATGTCATTAAAGTGTGACAGCAGGTGCTACGGACTGCTCTTGCCCTATATCATAAGAAAGATTCACAGTATCTGTATCTAAGTATGTTTTCTATCATGTGATACACACACCGACAACTCCACAGTGCTGAGTATGACTCAAACCAGCAAGTTAAATGCTACGACTACGATAGTATTCCTGTAGGTTTTTTGGACACAACTGCTACTTTTTATTCAAATAGGAAAACTATTCTTCGGGCACTAAGTGTTATGATGTTTTCCACCAGAGGCCTGCTTAATTCTTTCCAACCAGTCTTTTGATCCACCTGCATCCACCAGCTTTATTCAACCAAAAAAATTGCCAAATGGCCACTCCAGAAAAATGCTACTTTAAGCAAACAAGGGGACAAGGGGGTTGAAGAGAATCCTGAACCTCAGGGATCAGGGTAACACTGTTTTCTCTTAACATTCATTAGCAATTATATACAAACCAAAAACACTTTAAGTGCTATATATAGGGTTGAGGGGGGGGTTACGGCATCTATCCTGGGCGTCTACCTGTATGTACAGTTATAACATCTGGTCTACGGTTCATCTCGAAGTGTCACTCTGCACTACAAAGGCAAAATGCAGCAACTTCAATTAAGTCAATAATAATTTTAAAGATGAAACTACTTTAAATCACTAAATATTACTGTATTTTGCCATTGTAATGTTTGCTAAAAACTCTTAATATACCTTTTAATAACTCTTAATATACTATCTTTTCTCTATATTGACAATATAATAATATTTTCTCTATTTTGACATTGTTTACCCTTTATCAACTCTTTGAGTTTTAATAATTTGTTAAATCTTACTCTTTTAATCTTTGTTCTTTATATAAACAACACAGTGGGGTGGGCAGGGGGCGGGGACGGTAAAAATAAAGAAAATATTAGCTAAAAGAGGAGGTGGTGACACAGATTTCACATTCAAACACAGACGAAGTGGGAAGGAAAGCAGGGTGGAAGAGGGTATGTATTTATGCAGCAGGGTCGCACATCTCTTGCGTCCAGGTAGCACTTGTGTGAGTGTGGTGCCTGACGCGTGGGGGTGTGTGTGTCGGTGTGAGAAGAGAAGCCTGCTTGTTAAAACCAGAGCTCAACTGATCCTCAGACTGATCGTTCGCCATTTCGGTGACAAACATTGGCAAAACTGCCAACTTCCTCTGACTGGAGACCACGTTCTCTAGGTAACACAGGGTCAGGCCAAGGGGTGTGGCTAAAATCAGGGCTAAGACCAGGGACTGGCTCGCTGTTAGCATCACGACCAACAGGAAGACGACTAAGAGGCAGGGCAGGAACAGAGGGGAAGGATTCAAGAGGTAGCGATGGATGGATGGAGAAAGGTTAGAGCAAGAGAGAGAGGAGAGAGGAGGAAGAGAGGAGGAAGGTGGGAGAGAAAAGAAATAAGATGGCAGAGAAGAGAGAGAGGAAAAGGAAGAGACAAAATGAGGGCAGGTAAGAGAGGAAATGGACGGCAATTGTAGTCGTGTTGGTTGCCAAAGTACAGCAGGAACCAGACTAATGCACTTAGAAGGCAGATAGATAGTAACAAATGCCACAAGATGAGTCCATTTTAATGCCAAATTGTCAAAAAATTGACGTAGTCTGGGTGTAGTCATATTAGAAACAATCATTTTGAGGGCTCTGACATTGAAAATCTTTAATTTCCCTGCTGACTTGGAAGTGAGCTTGGACACAGTGGGAGTAAAAAAGCTCAGTTTCTGTGTTAATCCTGAAAACAGCCTTGTGGGCAGACGCCTGTTCACATTCTTTCCCAAAAGAGAGAGAAAACACAGGACGAAAGAAACACATCTAACCACACCCCTCAGAGAGAACCAGCTCCACCAATTTTGTCTTCCAGCTGTTGCTCTGGTTTCAGCCAGGCAGCCCTCCTCAAGTCCCAAAAGCTCTGAAGTGCATGTTTGGGAGCTTGAGATTGGGCAAGAGGCCAGAGGGTTTTGTGCGAGGTGTTCGAGATCGGCTGACTGCTTATCAGAGAAAGGAGATAAGGTGTTCAAGGGGAGGGTCCACAATGTGTGTGTAGGGGCCGTGTCGCCGATGAGGTCGTCGTCTTCGGAAATGTCTGACAGGCCATGGTCGAACTCGGAGATTGAGTCGAGGGAAGGGGGGATGGAGGAGAGCGAGGATGATGAAGAGAAGGAGAGAGGAAACATGAAGATTGACTGATGGAGGTGGATTGCGGTAAAGAACACACACACACACAGGGAGAGAGAAGGAAGGGAAAAAAGGAAAAGAAGGAGGAGGAAACCAAAAAAGTAGCAAGAGCGAGAGACAGAGTGGGTGGTAAAAGAAAGGAGAGACCCGCGCGCACACATCCACAAAGTGTAGGAGCAAGCAGTGAAGAAATAAGTCACAAATAAAACCAAAACAGCCGACGCAATGTGCATTAAAAAATATCATTTCATTGTTTGTTTTTATGAAATGATGACAAAAAAGTGAGCATGCAAGAGGGAAGTGATAAAAGCAAGATAAAAAAAAACAAAAACAAAGGGAGCGTGTGAAGGAAAAAAGAGAGAGGGAAAGAGACATAACATTAGTCAGTGAACAACACACCAAAAATAGGTTAAAAGTGAACATAGCAGGGTTGTGCAGAGTACAGTTGTGAGCAGAAACAGTGTCAACAGGGCGCCACCACTGAACGAAGGCACAAACCGCGTTTAGACCAAATGAGGCGTTGCAGCGATTAGCACAGGGTTGTGGGAGGACACGGCAGGGAGAGTATCATCGTTTGGTCTATGAGCTCCAACGGCTCCCAGCTTCGGAGCAACAACCACTCTCCATCTGTGACAGGTTTGCAGAGTGTTTCTCCTCCCCTGCTGGTGCAGTCTCCAGGCAGCACGATGTTGTTTGAGGCACCAAGAAACATTATAGTAACTTCCATTATAGTATATATATATATTTAGTTTTATAGTATTAGGCTATATTATAGTTCCATTTTATAAAACAAGTGGAAACGACTTAAACAACACTACTGTTGACCAGTCAGTCTGACGGTCGGCTTATTTCAGGTTGTTTTCTTTAAAAGTTTACTCTGTTTCAATTTTTCGCCACCTTGTTTGTCTTTCTGCAAACATTTGTGATCCACACTGCCACAGTCAAATGAATGGAAGGACTTGGGTTATCGCCACAACGCCTGATTTGGTCTCAATCAGGCCTAAGACAGAGGTAACTTCAACAGTGCTGGGGTGTGAGCAAGTAAGAAATAAGGAAAGTAAGGAGTGAGGAGAGGGGGGGTGGGAACAGGAGGCATGCTTAACATACAGTAATGCTCTGTTTACACACTCCAGTATCAGGAAGAGACTTAGTTTAAGGTACAGTCCCATCAGTGGGCATTAGAGCCTCTCAGTGGAGTCATGGTGGATGATGTCAAATTGTGAACACCTGCCTGGCTACCTGTGATAGCTGCCCTGAAGGCTAACTGTAGCTGCAAATGTTCAAATCTAAAGAAAGCCATTAAAATAAAGATAGACATATTTGTCAGGAAAGCTGCGTATCTCTCTCACGTCTAAAAGGAGACAACTATTTAACTTTTTGGCTGTAAGATTGGCTTTGTTTCGCTTCTGTTTCCCATTATTCCTACTCAATTTAAGCTACAACCCATTATGTTTGTCTTCACATGTGTACAACTTCAGATAAACAGTGCAGATGGTCCTGCTGCATGGTTCCGCATGTGTTTGTCACATATAGGTAAACAACACCCCCAAGGAAAGGTTGTTATAATGCTATAATGAATAAAACATTGAGCGTTATTCACACACTAAGGACACATAGGAGCAAAATTAAGCCTAAGACATACTTGTACACACACTAGAATGAGCCAAGAAATGAGAAACATTTTTTCATCACACACATCTCTTTTTGATACACAAACTCTCTTTAACAGTTCCTGTGGGAAAACCAGGTAATAATATAATGACGACAACAAATAAATATAATGACTTTTTCTTTCTAAAGTTAATCCTATGTTTTCTCTTTCCTTCCACAAATGCATGTATCCACACATGACGAAAACATGATACACACACCTTAGAGTCAGAGTGGAGCTCCCGTCCGTTCTCAGCTGTGTCCCTGCCAGCCTCGGTTATGCTGATCATTGGTGCTATAGAATAAGAAATGTATAAACAAATAAATTAATAAAATATACACATGACTTTCAACTTCTCTACAATTTCACAAGAAGGAAAACTGTGATTCTTCCGCTGACACCTGGGCCTGTCACGATAATCACATTATCAACTTATCGATGTATGAACATCACCTTGATCATTCATTGTTTTGGTTGCGTCTTTTCTTGGTTGTGTTTTACTTTGTTTATGTCTATTTATTTGGGGTATTTAAAAAAGAATTCACATTTCAATTCCATTGTCTTAATATTCTTAAGAAATGAAAAGTTCATTGCTACTTTAAAAGGATGAACTTGCCGTTTACTAACCGTTTAAATTATCATTATATCAGTGGAATAAAGTGGCCTTAAAATTACATTATTATCATAATATCACCTACTGACAGCTACTTTATATTCTCATTCAGTTCAAGATCACTGGTTTGTTTTTCTCTAAGGACATAAAACACTTTCAACACATGAAGGGCAGAGCCGATTCTCAATTCAGTCCCATACAAGGTCAAACTAAATTGATTTCTCTATTGAACAGTTTGCAATTACTGTAACTTTTAATAGGGAAGCCAGGACACAAATGCTGTAGCTTTTATCGTCAGTTCATCTTGTCAGATGCTGCGCTTTGAACTTGTAGAAAAAGGCAGTATATAAAAAGATTTACTTTGAGGTATGACAGAGTGCAACAAGGATTTGTTGGCCTGCAGTGGAACAATGTGTCCAGCAGGGGACAATGTAAGATAATGAAATAACCTGACGCATGTGACACAGAAATGCACAGCTGCATGAGGTGGGATTGGTAAGACTCGTCCGGAAAACCACAAAAAAAACGTTGTTTTCTGTTTTCCAGAGACATTAGAATATATATTTGACGTGGAAAAAGGCTCACTGTTGATGAAGAACTTGAGAAGATATGACACCAAGTTGAATTATTAAATGTGATCACTGCTCAGTTATTTCTGATTGTGGGAATTTCTATAGTTTTCTCATCTTGTTTGATTGACATGAGAAGGACTGTATATTGTATCTATATGCTGTGTTTCTTCCATCACGATGGCCCTTTTTTCTTTTAGACACACATAGCAAGCGTACACATCTTTCCATCTCTTTCTTTCTCCTTCTCCGTCTCTCACCGTGTGACAGGAAACATATGCTGCAGCTATTTCCTGTATCTGGTCAGACACTAGCATTTGACATCCAAACACACACAGAAACACAGACACAGCCCTCCATCCATGACCCTGCTTCCATCTGCCCATCATTCCACCTACCCCTCTTTATCATCTGTATATCCACTTACTGAATACTGTTTAGAAAGAAGCTGAAACGTCATCTTTTTGTGTCTCTTCATGAGTTAGTGTGCATGTGTTACCTCCATCCAGACTGCGGCTGATACGTTTGGATGAGGTGCGCTCAAAGTTGGGTGCGGGTCGGTCTATGAGGGAGCTGGCCACGCGGGTCTGGGCCTGAGTTCGTCCGCTGTAACGGAACTTAGAGCCCAGAGTCAAGAAGCGGGCCTTGGGTGGAGGTTCTGGTGCGTTTAACCTAGAGACAAGGGAGGGAGGGAGGAATGAAGGGAGGGAGGGAGGGAGACAAAGATGGGAAATTAGGGACAGGCATATAATTTGAAAACTTATTCAAAGGGATTTACTTTGTAATAAAATTTAACAGTAAAAACTGTATGTGCATGTGCAAGGGGGGCAAAAATGTTTCTCTTCCCTCGACAGGATATTAAAGCTTATTCTCTTGCAGACACAGCACACACAAAAAACGCAGCAATGATGGGCACCTGGTTGATCTTTGTGTGTGTGCATATTAGAGTCTATTCATTCCACCCGGCATCAGACTGGTTAAACAACCACAAGATACACTCTCTGGACTTATTGTCTGAAAACAGAGCCAGCCTTTTGTTGAGCCTGATAAAGCACACATTTCTTTATTGAACGTTACCTAACGAGCTGTTTCGATACCCCTGAACTCCAGACTGGGTAATCTCTGATATCCATGTGCGTACACAGAACAAGCTAGCTTTATGGTGTGTATTTGAATGTGTGCATTTCTACCTGAAGAAACTGTGATTCTCCACACAGACTTTCCACAGCCTTTTGGCAGATCGATGATTCTGGAGTTTGAATCCCACCGTGCTCTCAAACTGCTCAGTCTATCAAGGAAACATAGAAACAACAAAAATTATCACTTTTTTTCCACCACAGAAGAATCTAGAGCTGCACGATATGGGAAAAAGTTTATTTGCATACACCTGAGTTAATCTAAAGCTTGTGTGTGCATATATGTATGTGCAGGTACAAACCTCTCCTGGTCTGATCTTAATGTAGAAGTTGTTCCTCTTGTAAGAAATCTTGAGTATTTTGGGCCAAGCAAAACGATTTATCCGAAGTCTGTCTTTGTAAACAAGGAGTCCGTTGGCGCACACACCTAGCATGATGTCTACACCCTCAGAATCCTGCAACAGTCACATTCAAATGGACACAAAATAGATTTTATTGTGAAATTATTCATTAATCTCTGCAAAACATCTGCACATGCTGCCCGTTTGTGTTAATGTGATCATACTGTACCCCAATTGATCTGCTAAAGTAGTCTGCTAAAGGTCAACAGAAACTCAATTATCACACACACAAACACTCAGTCCAATGCCAACACGACACACTAACTCACTAACAAAGCTTTTAAGTCCAAGGCCATCTGCTAATGGTGAAGGAAGGTATTGATTACAGTAGTAAATTAACAGGAAAAATCTGTTGGGCTAATGGAGATGGATGCAATATATTGATAATGTGTTACTGGGACACAGAAACACATGTCACATGGCCTTGCCATGCTATCAGCTGCTCATCGACCTCTGTGCTCCTACTTAAGATACATCTTAGCACTATTTGGCTTGGACACACTGACAACATGGGTGGAGGGGGGAAAACAATTTAATCCCATTTGCCTTGTGTGCTTTCTGTGAGCAAACAAAGAATCTTCAGTGAATGCAGCTCTGGATGAGGTCGTCTCAATTTTAGTAAGTAATGCAAAACAAACAAATAAAAGATGGGCAGCTTTATAACAATCTGATGTTGAATATATATAAATAAACATCAGTGCAATTTGCTTAATTAATACAACTGTGGTATTAAGGTATTTTAATCCCTGCTGTTGTCAGACTATTCAATTATAAATTCAAGTCTCAGCAGATCAAAACAACCAGTGGACTATGAGTTCAAGACAATACAGCTGTTGTGAATCAACTGTATGTCTTGCTGCTAACCAAAGAAGTTCAACCGTTTGGTTTTTTTTGTCTCAATACACTTAACAGTATTTCTAGACTACATACTGTAGTATATCGCTTTTTAATTAAGTACTGATTATTGATATTTTCATTACTGAAAAATCACATACACACAAAAGTAAAAAAACAAAACAAAAAGAAAAACATACATGAAAAGATCTGGATTGCCCTGTCTCCACAAAACCTATCTATATATTCCAGTTGCATATTAACTTGCTCATGCTCAGATCTTGTTGTTGACATGTAAACACCATCCATTTCTCCCATTGAGTTAACTGATCCATATAATATATTTCATTCACAATTTTGAGCCATTCATCTTACGTTTGATGGCCTTGTGCCATCTCTTGGTAATGGCAAGCTTTTTCCAAGCTGCCAACAAAACCTTCATCAATTATCCCGTTATATCACCAAATCACAGTACAATACATGACCTAGGTATATCAAAGCCCAGAATTTTTGACATTAGGCATGTGATGTCCCCCAAACTTCTCATGACACAATTTCATGAGAAAGCCAAAAGACATGTGGTTGGTCTAAATTTATTGCCCCACATTGGTTGTGCTATAGACAAGTATTTCCTTTTAAATTTGGGTGTAAACAAGAATGTGAGGTTGTTGTCGGCTGAAGTTTTATTTTCAAACTGATAATCATGTGATTTAAATAGTATCAGAGTGGTTAAAATGTGTCAAATTACATTTCTAATTAACGTAGAAAAATGCATGCAGGCATTCTGATAATTTGACATGTATTTGAATGGGTTCCAGTCTGGGCCTTGGGGTCATGAAACTTGCAGGACAAATTAATGGCACACGACAAAAATAGATCTGCCCTTTGAATTCCCACAGCTTTGGTATGCTATAAAAAAAGATTTTCAACATTTTGAAACACTGTCACTGCTGCTCTGGTCTTTTCCCCTGCTTCGCTCTCTGTGTTGCAAACAAGTGGAGCATGCCCTTAAAGGGGACTCGCCCCTTTTCTCTCTTTCAAGGATCTGTCCGCATCTCCCTCTAACCTTATCTCTGTCCCTCGTGTCTTTGTCCTCATCTTACATCCTTTCTTTTTATTTTCAGACTCACTCTCTCATGCATATTTCCCCCATTTCTTCTGCCTGTCTTGAACAAAGACACACACACATACTCAGACACACATGGAAACATGCACGCAATCTGCTGATGACCTGCTATCCCAGTGAGAGAGACTGGCTGTTCCCATGGCAATGGCCTCCCTCATTGTTTGTACAGCTGACACACACACACACACAGATAGAGTGACACAAACAGGCAGACGCATCGACACACTCTCCCCACATCAAGGAACTGTGCTAATCCCCTGATGTCAACAACAAGGGAGAGAACAGAGAAGAAAAGGGCGAGGGCTCATTCATTCATTTAGACCTTAGCGTGGTGCAGGTCCACCCCGTACATGGACAGTTTCTTGGCATTTTCTAGAAACTGGGCGTCGGCCTGTGCTGGCGTCATCCCCCTAAACACACAGAAAAGGCAAATTACTACAAACATTTAACTAACAGCAGTATAGAGGCATAAATCCATAATGTTTGATTGTATGAGACATGGTAAATAAATATAGACTTGATGCAGACCACTTATGACTACATCACACTGTTCTCTCTGACCTGTGAGACTTGTGGAGTTCAAGAATCTTCTCCTCCATCTCTTTGTTCTGATTGGGCGCAAAGGTCCGCTGACTGACGTAGTCCAGAGGCCGAGGCTGGTCGGGTTCATAGTCGCCAAATTCTGCCTGTAAACCAAAAGACACAGCCGCTTCAGGTATACTTAAAATAATAAAGAATTAAGCTAATTTACAAAGGTTCTTTACAAAACAAAATAAAATGGGAGACGCAAACAATAACAGTTTAAAGGTTATATAACAATATGCAAAATGTGTATGATAAATAAAATAGAAAAATGTAAGAAAATGTACATATAACGTATAAAAATAGGATTAATGAAGTGACTCAACAGTTAAAAGTACATTTAGACCACCTTACAGTCTGTAAAATCACACTTATAAAAAATGTTTTAAGACGGATTTAAAGAGGTGAAGGAGCCCGCCAGTCTGATGTCAGGGAGATTGTTCCAGAGAGTGGGGGCCCTGACAGAAAAGGCCCAGTTACCCTTAGTCTTTATAAACAGAGACACATAAGCAGCAGGTGACTCACAAGTGGAAACTGCACTCCACAGTGCATCTTCACACAGTGTGTTTTACCTGCAGTGTGTATGACCCCAGCAGAGCGTGAGTGACAAACGAGCAAGGCAGTCGACCCGACGCCACGTCTTCGCGGAGCTGCAGACACAACAAGTACCTACAGGAAAGGAAAAGGGAAACAGGTTTTGATTTAAAAACTACCAAAAAAAAAGCCTTTCTGTGAACTGGAATCTGCTCTACTGCTCGTGATAATATTAAAGCGATCCCAGTAGCCAAACTGACTCTCCTCCTGTGAGGCCAGGGTCAGCTGGTGAGGATTAAATGTCTTATTGTTGCTGTGTTTGTTGAATAATTTTCTTAGCATGCTGGTACGCTGCTTTATTGGGATAGCCTCATTTCTAATCCCCACCATGTCATACCCGAACTTAGTTGCATAACATGTACGTTTGCCTTTAGTGAACTGTCCAGTGGTTTTGTGGATTTGCGGCAGTGTGTGCTGTCCTCTATAGTGAAGCTTCATGGAAGAGCTCATTATGTGAATGGAGCCTCTGTGTGAATGACTAATTCAGATACCTCAGGGTGCTGGGAAATAAATCATCCCGGCTACTGAAAAATGTCATTCAAAGTCACTTTGGTGAGACAGACATTTGCTGACATGGAGGCTTAAACTCCAGTCATCTAGTCGCGGTTCTCCTCTTCACTGGCCAAATATACTGCCCCTAGGACAAAATTGCATCTTACCGGAATATATGAATATACTGTACATTAACCCTCTGAACTCATATGAAACTGCATTTATTGTGTCTCCTGAAGTTTAATATAAGACGAAAAAGAAAAATTATGCACCAATAGTGTTGGAGGAGAAATTACTGTAGCAGTCACTCACTGCAGGTCAAAGTGAGCGAATGCCTGTTAGTGAGTGTGATTTCTGTGTCCTCGATTAGCCTTTAGCTGCAGAACAACCATCAGAGAAGTTGTTCGCTCCATTAGACATACACTCCAACCTAAATGCTGTGTGCTTGGAGGATGCCCGTGAGTGTATGTGCGTGTGTGCGCATGCAAATACAAATGAACTAACAACGTGCACAAAGCCAGCTTGTGTCTGTTTTTTCATGTTTTTTTTTTTTTTTAACTTTTACTGTGTTGCCTTAGTTACGCAAATCAACTTTAAACTTGCACGTGTTCAATCACCATTTTATCAATAAAATTAAGGGGGTCGCTTACAGTAAAGACCCCCACAGAGAATTATTCTACTACTACTACTTCCAGCACCACTTGTCAGCTGTTTTCAGCTAAAAAGCTCTGATGAACTGACGCTACCTGCCCAGCACCAAAAAGTAGTGAATGCTAGCAACTAGCTGATGAACGTAGTGTGGAGCATTTTATTTTATTTTTTAAATTTTGGAAGTAGTGACCGAAAAAGAGCTAAAAGAAACAAATTGGTGTAATTAAGCAGCTGTTTGCTGACAAATTCACTGTAGCTGCTTAAAGAGGCGATTATGTGTCAACTTTGTGTTTACAGTTTGTTCCATTGCCCCAAGTGGCCATAAAAAGTCATTAGTGAAGGATTAAAGAAAACATTGGTGCGTGTGTAACAAGTGTGTGTGCATGTGTGTGTGTGTGTGTGTGTACCTGGTAATGTCTTCAGTGAGCAGTGAGGGGTCAGGAGGGTAGAACTTGACGTTGAATGCAAACTGCCAGTTGTTACCTGGACAAACAGGGATTTACAGCACAGTAACATTACACACTGTGTATATAATAAGTGCAAGAGAATATATGTGAACACATGCCACAGTTTGTGTGGCAGCATTATAATGAGGGTTGCCCGTATTTCAATGCAATTCCATCCATCCCTCTGCCTGTCATGTGACCCATCTGTCTAATGCAGAACAGCTTTTAGGAAGTGCTAAGCCTGGTACATCACATATGCATGCACGCACACACACACAAGCACTCAACAGATCTGCTGTTGCATAACCTCATTCTAGCTCCACCAAATAACAAATTCTAACATTTATCATCATCAAGACATCACATTTCCTATTCTCATTGTCTCAGGAGGCCATATTGCCTGCCACCTCCTCCATCCCCAGCCTTTCTGTATTGCTTGGCTCCACCGAGCAACACACATGCACACACACATAGACACACTCAATATAAGATGGAGATCACATCGTCTGGAAAATTCCATCCGGGAAAAGCTGACATCACATCGAGACCATTTCCTCCTCCAAGGTCAGACACGCATCCATGTATGCGTACGCGCACGTGCACATGCAGTGAAAAAGGCCTCACATACGGAATCACACACGTGCAGTAGCAGATCCTTCGCAACTGCATCCCAGAGGAGAAGGAGGAGTGAGGGATATTGTGACGGGACGTGATGAAACTAGACAAAGACACTCTCGCCCAAGATGCAACACAAGAGGTGAAGACGAGGTGAAATATCAATTTTCCATGCGATGCTGATATCATGTTTGTTCTCGTTCTTTCCCCAGATTTAATTTGTGTCACTTAACATACAAAAAAGGAAAATCTTGAGCGCAAACAGTCCTGTTTCCTCGCCTGTGTGTATGTGTGTGTTGATGTGTCTGGGAGTGAGATTGACTTTGTACGTCTTGTCGGCAGCACTAAGTGCTCTGGGAGTCTCTCATGACCGTTCCGACTTTCCACGCGACCACGTGCCGCCCATTAATCCGCCCCAGGATGTAAAGAATACACACATACCGATACCTATACACACACTATACCTCACCTCTTAACAGGAGATCCACTGTACTCTTCCTGGCAACAATTCCTTACGTCTCCCCCACACCCTTCATATATGCACTTGCTCTTTAACCTCCCCCAGCTCTCTTCCTCCTTATTTCTTAGATGGGTCTTTCTCACTAATGATATTTTTCTATATAATATTAAATAACATATGTTTACTGTTTGGAAATGTTTGGAATCTAGGAAATATGTTTATGCTCATCACCCTATCCCTTAAGCATAAACTAAATGGTTTTATCTCATCACAGACACCGAGTGGCCTGCAAATGTACATAACAGTGTCAGCATGGTGAGACACACAATGCTATAAAGGTTAGCTTGATTGTGGAGCGAACATATGTGGCAGCAGTTAAACATTAACAGCAGCCACACGCACTGCAGACTGCAGAGCTCTACTGACTGGACAAAATCCAGACTCTTCAGCTTTCTCAGCTCTCTGCTCTGCTTCCAGTGTCATTCAGCAAGCCATTGAGAGCGAGGCGAAAACCTTGTTCTCATCATCTGTCAAAGTGAAATGTAAGAAGGAGCTCACTCGTCTGGAGTAAAGTTTTACTTTCAGTGGTCTCGAAAGACTGACAGCTGATTTTTGCCATTTGTTATGTTAGATTTGACTGCTGACAGCTACGATTTCTGGGTTCATGTTTCATTTTTATTGGCTCTCTATCTAATTCTGATAACTGAAACTTTCAGCTTTACAGATTAAATTCTCAGTCTTATTTTTCTCCTTTTTTTTGCTTTCACATTTTTCCAACTTTCTATCAGCTAACCTACAAGTTCTTCTACACATTTTCTCTATGTGGCTTATCATCTATTATATTCTTACCTCATTTATTTTACATGATTTTTCTCCATTATTATATCCCGCCCTGAAGCCAGGAAGCTACAGACAAAGAGCAGGCACACGTGCACATATTTGGTCATAGTACGCTGCATTTTCCAACCTTTTCTTGGACATATTTACATGGTGAAATGGTGAAAAATGACGCTTAGTTTTTCCCAAATTTGAAGATAACATCCTCAACCAACTAGCAAAGAAAACAGAACATATTCACATTTAAGAAGCTGACATTTGGAAAAAATACTAAAAATTAAATCAAAATAGTTGGTGATTAATATCATAGTTTTCAACTAATCATCTAATTGTTACAGCTCTAAATGTAACGGCTCTATGTTAGATCTTTATATGAAAGGGCAGGCCAGCAACGCTTTAAAAGCACAGCACATGCAGCAGCTTTGATCTTTCCAAAATAATTCAAGAACCCATAAAAATGACGTTCAATGACAAATGTTAAGGTCCCCGTCCGACATGTAGTGACGTAGAGCTGTGACGGCCGAGGGCACACTGATGGTAGTTTAGAACAGAATGGTGTCAAGCCTGTCATTTTTGTGGTGCTGTGTCTGGACCAACACATACGATACAGTCCGTCTCTCTCACTATAAACATTCTCACGCACACACACACACACACACACACACACACACACACACACACACACACAGAATTGTACACAAATGAACACATGCGGCCAGTTGCATACCACTCATCCGTGAACCACAGGCACGCACACACACACACAGTGACACAGCCACAAAGACACAGGCATGCATGTTCGCCACACACACTGTGTTCTGCTTACACATGGAACCGCACACAGTCTGCACACACCCAGACGTAACGACCTCACATGTTCTCGTTCTAAAATAACACTTTATGAGCAAAAATGATATGTTTCAGGCTGTCTGTTAAAGCCTGTTTTGACTTATATTGTAAGAAGGAGACATGGGAAGTAAACAGCAAAAGAAAAGAAGCAAAGCTTTTCTTGAATAAAAGCCAGCTAGCGTATTGGCATATTCTTCAAAAAATAACCCAGAATAGTAAACAAACGCTTACAAACACTGAAAAGAAAAGCCCAACTGCAAAAAACATGACTTCTAATCAGATCCTAAACAAATGAAATGGCCCGATTCATCTCAATTCTACCAAGATCCTGTTTGTCATTGTACTAATGTCAAACGTACCAATTACTAACATCATTGCAAACGGAGGATACCATTTTAATCGTTACAGCCACATGCGTGCATTCAAACATAAACTCAAATGTTAGCCCTGCTCGGTTGCTCTGCACGCTTGACAGCCGTCTATCAACAATAGACGAGATGATGCCGCACGTCACTCTGCATTTATAAATGATCAACGGTTTATAAAGACATTGATGAATAATGAAACAGAGATCACACTTTGGTAACCTCTTCCACACCACCAGCTCTGGCAAGTCAGCTGTCGTGTGGTCTCAAATGTCTCTGGCTTTGTTTGACTTAATTGTGATGCTTTTTCCTTTAATTTCAGAATACTTTTATTAATTAAATATTTATATTTAATTAATTGCCTTTTGGCTCAGGAGTTGTGGCCCCTGTATTATGTGAAACATCTTGCACGCTGACAGAGATAGAGATGGACGGATGGACTTGCAAAAGGCGAGTGTAATTTTGAAAAAAACTTACTGCGTATCTGTCTCTTGATTTCCTTCGTGGGGTCCAACCAACACTAGAGTGGAGCAGGCGAGACAAAGAGCAGGAAGAAAGTTGACCTCTATACTGAAACAGTCTCACAAGACACTATACAGATGTCTGTGTCTGGAGTTTCTATATGTGAACATTAATGATTTATTTGGCATATAGTACATCATGTGCATGTGTGTGTAAGGATACATACCTTCTGTTCATGGCTGTCTGTGTATGCCAGACCAAAGTAGTCCTTCTCCAGTAGGTTAAGGTGCTCACACACCTTAAAGAATAAGTACTGGCCTTTAGCACGTTTCTGCAGAGAGAAAGAGAGAGATTCAAACACAAACATTAAAGTTTGTACTTTATTGTACATTTTGATGGAAAACAATATTAGAAGGCACTAAATAATGTTTCCAGATGTCAAGTTTTGAATGCCATTTTAAAGCTTGAGAAATATGATCACAGTACCCTGATAAAAAAGTTTAAAAACTCATTTTGTATGGTTTAGTGAGGCACTTTGTTCAATCCTCTCTATCAATGCATCTGTTTTTTTCAGTTTCAGCCACATCTGTCCTATTATTCCCTCGCTCTCTTCCTCAGTCTCTCCATCTGTCTCTTGGCAACACATTCCTTCATGGCCCCGATGGGAGCCTTGTCCATAAAAACCTCCACACTCAGCTATGACAATGACATTTAGCACACATCCATGCATGCACACACACAAACACACAACAGTGCCCTTTAGGCAGACAGAAGGTCAGACAGAGTGGATGGGTGGAAAAGGGGAAAAAAAGGATGAGAGGAATGACATAATTAAATAATATTCATTTCTTTTCAGTCAGGCAGCACAGCCTCAGTCTGACGCACCAGATGACACTGGCATTTCACAGACAGACTCACAGACAGGGCAGGGAGCGTGGTGAAAGTGGAAGGGAAAGAGGATGAAAGAGTGCATTTTTCTTCAGCTCAAAACATCTGCGGTATTTTCCTATACTTGGTCAGGCACATGCGCCTCATACAGAAACTCACAGTGTAGTTGAATTCTGAACGCCGCAAAGAATGTGAGAATGTGACCTTTCAGGGTTTCTGGGTCTGTGCCAGCGTGCCTCCAAGCAAGGCACTACCTTAGAACTATTGTTTAATGTCTGCGGGCCGTTACTGAGCCCTTACTTTGATCCAGAAATTTCTGTCCGTCACACACCTTTATATGACTTTGATCCGCATGACAATATGATGAGAGGACTTATCAGGACTACTCGGAAAGGGTTCTTTTACAATTTTTCTAAAATCAAATTCAATGCTTTTGAAGAGCTCAACAAATCTAATTTAAAACCCTAAACATGTCAACATGATTTCTTTGATAGAAAAGGGAGACAATTTACTGAGTGCTTACGCATGATGTGTCGACTTGAATGAATGGTGCTTCTAGTTCTGGCGGTGATACAAAACTGCACAACTGACTGACTGTTGAGAAGTTGCAAGCAGGTCAGAGCAAGTTTTGGATGTGCTACGTGCAAACAATACGGGTATTAGCAACGGTTTTCACCCCCATGGCCCCTCATGAAAGTCTTTCACCAGCCACTTCTGACACTCATCTTCCTCAAAACATTTGTCATTAAACTTGCATCTCAGCATCTTAATTCATCCCTAGATTGTTAGCTTGCTAGCAACCATTTCTGAGGTCAACAAAAAGATTACACTCAGCCAGACACCAGAAGATGTAGCTTGCTAGTGTAACGTGAAACTTGTAATAATGGTGGCATCTCTCATTGTCTAATTAAACAAACAGACACTACTGGACAATTTTCCCATCAGCAAAAAATAATACCTACAGCAAATTTACAGTAAATTGAAGACAATATATGTCCTCAATTTCTTTGATTTTATTAAAGACCTTTTAAGGACCCGCAAGAACACTGTCACATATTACCAAATGAACTAGTGATCATGAACTACGCACAAAATAGCTTTTAAATACTATCCCATGTTACAGCTTGTATCCCCAGCACCATAAAAGCCTGTAAAAGTCAAATGAGCCTAAATCCCTATATGACCAAGTACCAAACTGCTTTATCGCACAATTCACATGAATGAAGTCATGAACATAATAATGGGGAAGAATGAAACCATATAATGATCATAAAAGAGCTAGAGAGACTAAGTGCTTGTGTCTATTATGTTTTTTCCGTGTAAACAGGAGGCAGTAAACGCACCGCTCTATGTGTCAAACCCAACTGCAAAGCAACAGCGTCTTATATTTGCAAATGCTACTTGACTCATGTCTGACTGAAATGGTACTTAAACCGTGTGACACTCAAATCCTGCTGAAACCAATACTAATGACATTCTTAGAAACAGCATTAAAACCATGTGACACCAAGGCTCCCCTTTGAAAGCCACTGTTTAAAGAGAGTCAGAAAACGTCTGGACGGGATTTCCAGTCGAGGAACTGCGGCTAATAAAATATGCACTCAAGTTATTACAATGGAATAAATGTGATGCCGTCGGCTCATAAATGGGACGGAAGGATGATAGAAGAATGGACCAGGAGTCTGAGTAGAAACTGTGTGTGTGTGTGTGTGTGTGTGTGTGTGTGTGTGGTATTGTGTGTGTTGGAGGCCTGCTGGGCAAAACAGAAAATTTAATCTCTGGAATGCATTGTGCATCTCTCCCTCTCGCAACCTAACTATGCCAGTGTGTGGAGGGAGAGATGGATGGATGGATATGTGTGTGTGTTTGTGTGTGTGTGTGTGTGTGTGTGTGTGTGTGTGTGAGCATTTCAGGACAATAGCAGTTAGCCGCAGTATCAGCGTTTTCTGTTGTGAGACAAAGCAGCTACTGTTGGAACGACCGTAGACAATCGCAGGCACGCCGTTTGGCGTCGGCAAACCGTAGTTTGTAGCCAGTTGAAATCTCCTCACCAAATGTGAAAATGTAGTCATGTAAAAGCTAGCAGTTCTGCTGAGGGGCTCTTGAACCAGGCACTTGACTGTTAACAGCTCCAGTGGACTTGCTCGGTGGCTATTCTGGGCCACTTCCCACAGAATGGGAGTGAGTGTGGGAATGTGGGGAGGGGTACTGCTAAAAAAAATTGCATGCTGTTTGGGAAACATGAGGTTTTAACCATGAGCTATGGCAATAATGAGGAAAACACACATGTAAAAAAGGACCATCGGATAATAAGCAACAGTGTAGAGACTTTCAAATTACTTACTCTAACTATGCTCTCACATTAAATTACTATTTTCTAGCAAAGTAAACACTGAACTAAAACACTTCTGGATGTCTCCCGGACTTGCTTAGAAATGAAAGACGCGCTACTTTTGAAATGTTTTTAAATCACTACAGCTGATCAATGTTACACCAGCATGAAAAACACGTGATGTTTTGAGTAACTGTACAAGTATGTTTGAGTGTGTGTAGGGGGGGGGGTTGAGGCACATGCTTTAGGGAGTAGCAGATGCAGAAAACTAATCTGGTGAGACCACCATAATCTGCCAGGTTTCCGTGTGTGTGTGTGTTCTGGTCACCAGACAAGCCCCTGTAGCGTGCTCTGCTTTGCTCTGCATTTATCCCCTAAACCACGCCCAAACACTGTGAGCGGGTGCTTCTGCTATAACTGCACTTTGAGTCAGAAAGTTAAATACCCCCACCACCACCACCACCCCTACCCCTACCCCCACCTCCGGCTCCTGCTCCTACTCACACACAGACACACAAACACACCAGATCTGATCCTATTAGAGATTACATCATTGACACACCGTCACTCACTTGTGGCCTAATTGACTAGCAGAAGAACATGACGGACACACCCATTAACATGCATGGTGTACACTGTGAAATGCTGATGGTTATAGGGACTATTTTTTCTTGCACCGTGACATTTTTTTAAGAAAAACATTAAAAGCTACAAACAAGCTGCACTTTTGTACACATCAGACATAACACATTGATTTGATCTCATCTGATCAGAACAGAACTAACCCTTCATCCAGTTTTCTTGTCTAAACAGATGTAAAGAAAATGTGAGCGGGCCGCTTTAATTATTAGCAGCAGCTTGACAGAACATCAGAACGTTAGGGAACGTAGCTGCAACTATGTTAAGGCATTAAGCGTAAATACTATCATCACACTTGACATTGAGTGCACATCTGTCTCTGAGGGTTTTTTTTGTCAAAGTCTTACCTCCACCTCGCAGGTGAAGTCAGTCCCATCCAGGAGGGACACTTGACACACCACCAGCTTCATCTTGGTCTTCCTCACCAAGCGAAGAGGAGACTGGAAAATGGAGGTTTGGCCTTCTCCTTCCCCTTCTTCTACAGCTTCCACCTCTCCTTCCTGCTCCTTCTTCTGCTCTTCTGCTCCTTCTCCCTCTGTTATCTCCTTGGCTTCTTCAGGACTTTTCTCGGGACTCTCTTCCACCTTCTCTTCCTTGGCAGGCTGACAGAGTTTGCGAGAAAAAAGAAGAATTATGTCAAACCGCAGCTACAAACAGGGTTCCCCCCAATGTGGCTGTCAGGTGCCTTCTTTGAAGAGTTATTATGAAGGAAATCACCTAAAAAGCTGACTGAAACTAAGAAAGAGGGAACATTGATTCTTCTCAATTGCTCCTCTTTTGTAATTCTCCCTCTGGTCTGAATCTGTTGTTAGAAACTACAGGCGTTTCTTTTGGCCAGATTACTGAAATGTTGATGTCACTGGGTGGGCCTGAGTGACTTAATGTGATCAGTGGATGGAACAGTTTATGTGTGTGCATGTGCATGTGCATGAGTGTCTTTCTCTCTTGGTTGAGGCAAAGGAGGAAATTTGTTTAGGCAAAATACTTGACCAGTTTTCTGTTGAGGGACAACTTTAGTTGTGGCTTCATCTCGGTGAGTACTAGCTAACTTGCAGATGCATACTGACATGTAACACCAAGCAAAAATGTTACACTATTCACAACAGAATCTGACTAGTCCAGCCATTCATTGTGCATTTATGTCATTGTTCAATCAGAGTAAATAACTAAAATTAGGGATGACTTCTGAAAAGCAGTACAGTTAAACTATATTTTAACTGGAAGTGATGTGCCTCTGATAACAGTATAGTTGGGAAATTTACTTATTTATCTTTCTTGTCGAGAGTTAGATAAGGAGATTGATGCTACATTCATGTTTGTTGGATTATTTTATGGCTAGGAGCAGTAACAGCCTGCAGCTGCTGGCCTGGCAACCTCATGGCGACAAGAAGATTCCAGGAAGTGACTGCACACAGACAAGAAATAGTCCAGCACAAACACCCCTTACAACCACAACTTTGTGTATACATCAAACAAACAGGATAACATGTAAATTAGGTGCTAGCAGGTGGATTTATTTTTAGATTTGGCTAGCTCTAGTTTCCCCCTGCTTCTAGTCTTTATGCTAAGCTAAGCTAGCGAGCTGTTGGATGTAGCTTCACATATAGTGGAGAGACATCAAAAGAGTGGTGTCAATCTTCTCGTTGAACTCTCCACAAGAGAAAAATGATCAACCACTGCTTTGTTTTTCTATTTATGCCTTTAGTTCAAAGGTTGCCAAACCTTGGTCGACAGACCAGTACCCTACTGGGCCGCAAGGAAACTATACAATTCAGCATAAAAGCTGAATATAAATCATGTAACTTAATGCACAACTACAGGCTATTTTTTCTGCAATTAATGTAAAAGGTATTGCACAATGTAACCAGTCCATTATCACCACCTTCCAGGCTTAAGTAGTGAATGAAATGTGACCCCAATTAAATCAAGTCCAGTTTCAATTTCGTAGTTTTTATGCTTGTGCACTTTCTAGTGTACCTTCTCTTTTCTTATGTCTCTCTCCCTGTCTTTTAATAACTCACATCAAGCCTTATTTGTGTGCTGGGAAAAAATAAAAAAAAAACTAATGGGTTACCCTGTGTTTACTTTGTGTCCAGCATGTGTACTGATGGGGTGTGGCGAGATAAGATGCTACATGTGACCAATACCTCGGTGTCTGCACTGGCGTTGGAATGAGATTCGGCTTCTTTTTCTGTCACTTGCTCAGACTTCTCTGCCTCCTTCTCTTCCACTTCCTCTGCGTGACCATTCACTTCTGGGGCAGGCCCCTCCTCGTCCTGTGTCACCTTGTTAACCTCTTCCTCTGTGGCTGGGACCTCCTTGGTCGGAGAGGTCTTCAGATAGTAAAAAAAACAATTAAACATTTGTGTTTGGAACATGAAATGTTTGCTGTTTGATAATTTAGGCAAGGTTTTCTAATCAGTCATGACATAATAAAATCAGTCAAAGAAGATTTTACCTGGCTCTGAGACTTCTGCTTCTTAAGCCATGTTGGCAGGTATCGAGATATTCCTTTCCCCTCTTTGCCTTCTTTCTCCTTCTCCTTCTCTTTTTCCTTCCCCTCTCCCTCTGCGTTCGCTATTTCCTCAGTTTCTTCCTTGGCTTTTTCCGATTGGTCCGGCTGAGCGGCTGACTCCTCTGCTTTCTCCTTCACCTCCGTCTCAGAGCCCGCTTCTGTTGTCATGGTGACACGTCAACCTGCAGAGCGACAAAGAAGAGTGACGAGAGGGCGTTAGATTGGATTTCAAGTATCAAAGTATTTTTTTTTAATATGAAACATGGTTTTTATTTAGGGGTTTGATTTCACTGGATCATCATCCTAAAAGAGATGCCAAATCATATTTTGTGGCTTCACTTAGTTCTGGCAACTCGCATCACAGAGAACTGGAGAAAAATCACACTGCCACACTGAATTTGGCAAGAATGTAAATTTTTAATGGCACACAACTTGGATTTTAGTCTGGAGTATCTTTAATAAATGAGCCACATGGTCCCATGGTTTCTTCTTCAAGAGCGCTCAATGCTTCCCTCTACAAGACAGAATGGTAGACAAAGAAAATACCTCTGGAAATATGAAGCTATTAGATAATTAAGTCATGTCATGTAGGGAATACAACAGAATGATCAAATATATTGGGTTATATAAGTCAGAAGAATCTGGCCCTTTGGCTCACAGCTGTAAGCACATGAGCTCATAGCTGTTTAAAACATTAGCTCTTGGATTTGAGTCGTCGACGTCTCTTTTACACAAGTACACAAAAACAGAGTTTAGGATGTTATTATGTCACATGAGTTTCATCTGGGTCAACAGCTGGTTACAAGGTTGCACACACTGTGAAGGAGGGGAAATTACTCAAGTCTTAATATATGAGTCATTGGTTTTACAGCTGTGGCCAACACACAGACACACACACACACACACACACATAGACACACTCCACTTCAACCCAAATATCTCTGGCAGCGCTGTCCACACACACCTCATCACAGCAACAGACAGTGTTATTCAGCATGACACTAATTTGTTGATAACACTCGATGGCCAGGACATTGGTCTTGAGGGTAAGTTGAGGTCGGAATATGCAAACATGCCTGCACACACTGTTTGGTCTGTTGCATGTGTTGCAGCATTTCCACACAAGCAGCTCCAGGCTGAGGGGTAAAGCATGATTCACACACTATGAAGTCATTGTCATTCTCTGTCCTTTCAACTGTTCAGGATCTTTCTCAGCCTGTTTTTCCTCACTCTCTTCATGTCTCTCTCTCTTCGTCTCTCTCTCGACCTCTCCCTCTGATTCTATTATTCATTACGTCGTCTGCATTTTACTTTCTGACCGTCTTACCAATACTCTGACTTTCTCTTTCTGCCCTGCCACCTTCAATAAGAGAGGACACACACACACACACACACACACTCACACTCACACACACACACACACACACACACACACACACACACACACACACACACACACACACACACTCACGTCCAGAGTGCAGCAGTGGTGTGCAGGGAGGGGGCGGGAGTAAAAATAGAACAGGTCTCCTTACGCATGATCGGCTAATGAGGTAGGGAGGGGAGGAGGGGAGATGGATGGAGAGAGGTGTGTGTGTGTTAGTAGGTGTGTGCAAATGTTAAGACAGGCAAAGCTGTATGTTGTGTAGATAAGGAGATAAAAGACAAACGCAACTGACTTTTATCTCAGACAGAGGGAATCCCAGAACAGTCCACTGGTTCATATCAAAGATGGAAATCTTAAAAATCAGGGCAGAAATATATTTTTAGCCATGCTGTTCGTTTGCGCTTCAGTCTACCACTTTGGTTCAGAATGAAATATCTCAACAGCAGGGTGGATAGATTAAAATAAAATAAATGCAACAGTCACTTGTGTTACCCTGGGGATGAATTGTAATAACTTGGTGATTCCTTATGATCCCTACATGACCGAATACCAAATACCATAATGACATTCCCAGCTTTAACAGCATTGTGTGTGTGCAAAGCTTAGCATGTTTAAATTATACCTGCTAAATATCAGCTTGTTATCGTTGTCAGTTAGAGCATGTAAAAATGCTGATGACGCTAATGGCTGGAATGCTTAGTCTGGAAAAAGACTAAAAATAGAAAAAAATAAACATCTCCGGCGGTTATTACGAGCAATAGAGAGTGCCATTTGCAAAAATGTGGAGCATTATTTAGATAAATGACCACATACATTTCAGTTTAAGTCAACAGAACAAGCAGTTTTCAAAGAGAAACAGCCACATTATTTTTGCTACAAATGGAAGAAAAGCTATTTCATTTCCTGAGAATAACAAGCATGGTCATGGTGACCATGTGGCCATGATGACACCGTTGCACAGGGTTTTAAATGTGCAAGAAAGGGGGATTAGTGAAATGCTTGAAGTGTGCAGGCTGCCATCTGTGGAGGTCCAAGACCCAAATACATTTTAAATCAATTTGAGCATATTATTGTCCCTTTTTATGAGGATTTGCCCAATTTGCTTCTCCCTCATTCTAACCCTAAAGTAGAGACACTGCAGACACTGCATTTCTCAATGAACTAACTAGCAGTGTATGCATGTGTGCGTTTGTGTGAGTTGGCATCAGACTGCAGCTTTTTGCAAGATGTTCGTCACGGCCGCTTAGGCCCGCTTTAAACCAGCCCCTCTCTCTCTACAACTGTTAAACACCGGGAACCTTGTTCTACCTCCCTCACAGTTTTCTAACTCACTCCCTCCTCACTCTCCATCTCGTTCTATCCATCTTTCTCTTCTATTCTACAGCCCAGGGTGCCTCTTTTCCCTTTTTCACTAAATCTCTACACTCATCTCTCTCTCCCCTCTCTGAATCCCTTTCTTCCGGGCCCCCTTTCAATCCCCTCCAATCGTCTGCTCGCATCATCTCCCCCTAAACCCCTCCTCTGTCTCTCTTCTTCCCACAGTCCATATAAACAATAGCAGTATTACAGCCCCTGTTCATATACACGCATGTACACACACAATGTTTTACGGCAGTAAAGTCATCTGTATAGCATCTAATGTAGTTGCATTTATATGGACACTATTGTTTCCTTAATACTCAGAACAATATTGTCTCACGTAACCACCTCAATTGGAAGAAAATGACTTGATCAGAGGGTCAGGTTACGAGCGGTTGTGTTAGCCTTTGATACTCCAATCAATAAGGAAAATATTATTGCCTATTAAGCACTTAATCTGGTCATTTCTCTCTAGTTGGAATTATTTTTACACCCTTGTTAGATCTTTTACTAGTCACCTAGAGTTGTACATAAGTAAGGCATCATATCGCTTACAACAACAAAATATCAACGCTAAGAAAAGGTTTGTCGTGGTTCCACTATCATTTTCACCCAACAGAGTGAGCATAAGGCTCCAGCAAGTAAGCTGCTTATAAAAGTTACATTTTTGTTCATATAATTGTCGGTTTGTCAAAATGACTTATGCCGAATTTAGACTCAACTTTATTTTGCTTGCATGTCAACAGTTTTGTTGGAATATCTGATCAGAATGACTTCAATCAGGTATTACTAATATTGTCCATGTAACAACAGTTAGTGTTAATCATCACAGTTTAGTATTCTTATATATGATTGAGCTGTGACAGCAGTTTCATATAAATGGGGTCAAATGTGGGTTGCTTTAAGCACGCCCGCGTCATGAATACATCTCCTGTATGAAAGAGGTTGAACTACTTTCAGACGTTCTGTTTCTGGTTGTTTGATCAAGAAAGCTTCTCCTAATGAAGACTTTGTATAGAGGCGAATACTGTCCAACTCGTTTGTTGTTGGGACGATTTATCTGACCAGTTTAAAGGCAATTAGCAGCGATCAAGTAACCCAGTTGTCCAAGTAGGCAAACGATAAACGCAAACTTAGACACACAGCTAGTCTTGCCAGTTCAATTAGACGAGGTATGTCTGTTTTTGTGCTTTTTTCTGATTCAACTGTTCCTCTCTAACACTCACTCAGAGACTAATACACATACTTCCTTATGTTGTCATTATCTAAAAGCTTATATACTTTCTGGCTGCTTGCTGTTAAAAGCAGCTTATCAGTATTTAGTTAGTTTCAGTAAGTATTTTTTAATCTTATTATTTGCTTGAGTCGATCAGATTAGAATATGATGTTTTCTTGACAAATATTCCACTGAGTGTAAGTATTCAATGAACAGCTGTTGAACATTACCGTCACAGCAAAGACGAAAAATTAACTTAAACAGGCACTGGCAATGACACTGCAAGGACCCTTTAACCTTTGCCTCAGTTGATAGCTCTTTCAGGCTTTACTGCTGCACTACGCAAGATGCTAAATCATCCTTCCAACACCTGTTGTGTCAGTTTCTGCTTTCCAAATGAATGGTTAAATAAACAGACAGACACAACTAAATATCTTACCTATCGTTGCTTCAGTTGCTTTCTCTTCCCCTGTAAAGGAAAGGTCCTTTTGTCTCTTCTCTTTACTTCTTAGTTCTAACTTTCTTTTTGCCTTTTATCTTTCTGCTTGCCTTCTTTTCCTTCACTTTCGTTCGTCCACCTCTTAGCAAAAGCCTGCCCTACAAAACTGTCATTGCCATTTTCTCTCCTCCATCCTCTCCTCTCTCCCTCAGAGCACTGCGCCCGCTTCCCTTGAGACTATCGCTCGGAGAAACAAGGGCAGAAAATGAGAGAGAACGGAGTGGATGGGGGGTGGAGATGGTGAAGAAGAGTGTGTGAAAGTGAGGAGCAGAGGCGAAGGGAGTGCTGAAGGAAGAGAGACCGAGATGGAGATTCATATTACATTCTAAGGAAAGAAAATATTACTAAATAAATAAACAGCGATCCCTCAGACAATAACGCCAAGGAAGACACTCCACCCAACAGATTTTTCTATTCTGGCTTAAAATCCCTGCAGTGAGAGTACTGTTGACTTTTGTACACCCTTTTACTCATCAGATTCCCTGAATGTGACCATATCCTCATTTCCACAAAACAGTGCTGCTGTTTTTACCCCACACAAACACCATATTGCAGCCACACAAGTGCAAACCTTACAGCACTTCCACTTACAACTTTATTGCCGTCTGTCTTGGTTTTAGGGTTGTCGTCATAGCAACAACAACTTCCTGACCTGGCCTGTGGCCGAGAGATAAAATGTTATGCGAGACAGACGCAGGAATGAGTGTAAAAAGTCAAGAAACGGAGAGAAAAGCCAGGGTTGACTCACTGGCTTCAATGGTTTTTACATTGTTGTTTTTTTACTATCTGATAAAGCGGATGTGACAACTCTCAGTCTAATAAAAAGAAAACATATACATACCCGCCCTCCCCCCACGCTTCTAGGGGCAGACTGGGGGCAGAGAGGGGAGGAACTGGTTTCCATGGCAACGACATTCATGGACTACAACTATAAATCCCCATGGAGACAAGAGATTACCACAGCAAAAATACAGATTAGTGGATGAGCGTAGAAGTGACAATGGAGATTATTACCGTGCATAAACCCATTTCAAAGCACATCAGATTTACAGCACATATTACATGCCGGACCTACAGGAACTGTAAGAGCTACTCTCCCCTCCCTGCTCTCATCCTTGCTGATGGACCACACCCACTGGCTTACAGCAGCCCTATAAAATGATATCACGATTCTTGTATCCATCTGGTCCATGTCCTTTTTCCGTAAAACTAGACAATGTGTGAGCTGCTGCTAGTAACACTCCTGTGCTGTGCAGAGCTATTTACAGTAATTCTCAGAGAAATTCAAGGTACACAATCATCGAACCAAACCATCAAGGCAACCATCAAGGGGCAAACAACTGCAGTATAATCATTGCAACCCACTTCACAAAGTACCAGAGGGGCAAATTGACTAACTGTTTTCAAAGCCAATGGGCTGAGAACAGCAAAGAAATCGACATGTTTAGAGTCTGGCTTTGGGGCAGTTGGATGTAATTTCCAACCTCAGCTCAGTCCCACCTAAAAAGGCTCTGATTGGCTTGGTTGTTTTTCCTAAAGAGGAAACAGCCACTGATGAGAGAAACACAACCCTCTGAGTGGCCTGATGAGATCTGAGATGTGGGCAGTGATTCAGAGATCTGGAAACAGGATAACCAGCCTGTGTATGAAATTAGTAACAGGTGTTTTTATATCATAACTTACCACATCTAATCCAGGGATGTGTGTGTTTATTTGCATGTAGTATGTGTGCAGGGGTGCTGAGCAGTGAGGATTCAGTGTATTAGCTGTCAGTACCAGCTGGTTTCAACCTCATGTCACACACAGACACACCCACGCAACACTGCCTATGTTGATTCATTAGAAATGCTGATTGAATATGGGTGTACTGCTCAAGTTGAAATGACCGGTCCCAATATTGATCGCAATATTGGACTATTACTTACAATTTTGACACTACGCAATTGTGTCAAGATATAAAAGACAGCTCTACATTAATAAAGTCATAGCTTTTCATTGTTTCCTTTGGTGTTTCAAAGGCGTGTTGCAACTTCGATTCTAAATCAAACTTTGTAACAAATTGAATTTCTATCTATCGTTGGTTACACTAACTCAATGGTGAATCAAGCTGTTGTAATAAAAAACAAAAAAAAACTTTTAACCTAAAACCAATCATCTGCTGATCTTCAAAACTCCAGATGCGATAGTCTAACAATAGCATAGCCTTCAGCACTGAAAAAAAAAAACTGAATCATGAGTGAAATGATTCAAAACACACTTTGAGTGTTTAATATAGTGCCCTATAGTGTTTCTATGGAGTCTGCAGCCATACTAGCTCTGTAAGGTTGAACAAATAATACTTACGCAGCATCTGTTACCATCTTAGTTTAGCGTGTTACTTAAAACACAGCCTATTACAGCTGATGCTGTCTGCAGTTTTGAGCGCATTTGGTCAGAAACCAAACTACTGGAAAAATGATCATGAAATGAACAGTTATCCATCCTGATGGGGACGTGAATCTGTCATGGCAATCCAACTATTTGGTGGTGAGACATTTTTCTAAAAAACAGAAATGTCAACCTCGCTCTAGAGGAAAAAAGGGGATGGAATTAAAATTTGTTGTCTGGAAAGTTTTCTGCTAGTCCATCCAGTGGATGTTGAAATAATTAACTCAATATTTGAACACTGGGCCTGCTGAGGTTACAGGATGAAAAGTTAGAGATTACCAGAGTCAGTAAGATTAATCATCTGGGGACCTAGAACATTTGTAAAAAAAAATTCATGGCACCCCATCAAATAGTTTCTGTAATACTTCAATCTAGACCAAACTGGTGGGCCAGCCAACAGACCAACTCTACCATCCCTAGAGTAACTTAAAATACAGCACAAATATTTTAAACTGTGCTCGTCACAAAAGGGACCCCAAAAACTGCCAACTGTATTTAACTTCAATCAGTTAACAACCAACAACGGCAATAATTTAGGCTGTAGTCTGCCTGTAAAACATGTTGAAATAAACAACCCTTTCATCCCCACAGCAGCATTGCTTGCTGTCAGTGTGGATATGTGTTAGTGTCTTAATTAAGCTACAAAGATCGTTTCTGACAGCTGACGTACCCAAAGTTCACTGGACTCCTATAAACGAAAGCATTGAAAATCGATTGGCCACGGTTCAGCTGAGACTAATGAATTAAAAAAATCCAATCAAGCAGATCGCACTGGGACATCCCGAAATGCTGATCACTGACGCAACAAGCTAACAGCTTTTCAAACTACTCCAGCTGACAGTTACTGAGCCCCAGTTTTGTATTGAAATAACCACACACATGCACAGAAGAGTGCAGAATCCTAATCTGTGCTGTTCTCTTGTACGATCTGTCCATCTGTCACGCAATGACACATGCATACACACACACACACACAAATATGCCAATACACAGATATACACACACAGAGGCACACACACATTAACAGATTTCAAAACATATGTGAACACACACTCACTGATCCACTAGCTATGGGCTTGCGTTGTCAATCACTCATAGACAAACACACATTCACACACAGGGGCTTGCTGGTGTGAAAATTCGGAACATGCCCGTCCCTTTACACTGCACTCTGACCCTCAAACTGAGGATTACACAAAGGATAATCCCGGTGTGTGTTTGTGTGTCTATCTGTCTGTCTATCCATTCATCCCTTCATCTTACTCTCCGTCTCTGCCCGTCCCTTCTCCTCCCAGCTGCACCTGATAAACACGTCACTGCTCTCAAAGAACAAATGCAAGGGCACAAATTCTCCATTGTCTCTTTGCTGCCTTCAGTTTGAGCTTAGCAAATGAATGGTCAGCTCACGAGGTATGTTTAAATGACCCATACTGTGTCATTACTTTTGTTACCATATCATTACTGTCAGCTCATAACTGCTATTGTCAGCTGCAAAACTATACGGCAGTAAAATCAGCAAGTTTTACTCTTCAACGACGCCAACACACTCTTTTCGGTTCATTGCTGCTCTAAGTAATAATACTGCAGGTTCTGCCTCATTTAACTATAATAAAGCATGTCCTCTTCCACTAAGCTCTGATAATACACTTTATTGCCATTTTACTCAGAGTTACATGGAGCGCGCTTCATTTGGTCTAGAACAAGCGGAAAAAAAGATAACTAATGCATTTTAGTTCAGGTCCGGTTCCTGTTCACATTTCACAAAGAAACTAAAAGGAGAAAACATGAAGTCATACAGACTGACAGGTAACTTGTTGATTGGACAATTTTGGTGATTGTCATCCTGAATCATCAAGACCCACGAGGGGAACTCAAACTCCAGTGACTCAGAAAAGTTTATACAGTTTATGCTTCTGATGTGAATTTATGTTCCTTGGTGTCACAAAAAGCTAATAAGCCTAATTGGTATTATTAGACTGCAAATTAACAGAATAATAAGGAATAACGACTAACAGGTAGAGAAGAAACGGAGACGTCTTGTAGCCTCAAGATTCAGGGTGATTTTCTGTGGGATCAATGTCACATACTTTGAGGGGTGTAATTTATAAAATATGGCCAGAATTTGATGGTCTGAAAACGTAGGGACAGAATATCACCCGAGTGATACAACAACAAAGACGACGACTGCTGCGCTCCGTCAGCTATCCTTGACTGTTACTAGCTACTGTTAGCTTGTATTTTTCTGTTTAGTAAGGAATATAGAATTAAGAGTATTTCCTTTCTTGAGATATTGTTGAGTTTATTTTGTTTAATCATTACGCTAACAGGTGGCATATGTCGACTAGACAACATTAAATTTAATTTTGCATTATTGGTAAGAAATGTGAAACACACTTGTGAGAATTGGATGGATGGTTAAAGTAGAGAGAAAATGGAACAAAAAATGTTGATGTAAGAAAACAAATGTATCATGAATCCTATGTCCGAGCATTATAAGTCTCTCTCTTTCTCTGTGTGTGAGAATAATGGGTCAGCTCATAACTACTATTGTTAGCTGCTAAACTCCCCTATTCAGCGATTAAAGCAGTCAGGCGCGAGTGCCCTGTCTGTGTGAATGTGTGAGCGACTGTGTGTGTGCGTGTGTGTGTGAGAGAGAGAGAGAGAGACAAAGAGTGAAAGTATGGGTGGGTCACACGAGTGCACATGAGATACAGTTTGCTATGAGTGTGTGTGTGAGGCAACTAAAAAGACCGAAAAGGAGAGAGGGAGAGAGCAGGCATTAGCTGGGAGGAGAGGAAGAGCGGGTGAGCGAAAGAGAAGACAACGAAACTCATGGGGAGCATGCACACAGCTCAACGTACTCTCTCCCCAGGGTAGAAGTGGGTGTGGTGTTACTATGGCGACGTACATCCCATAGAGGGCGGTGACAACAGGTGCTTTGGCAAAACAAATGACTTCATGAGCATCGAGGCTCATTATTACAGCTATCACGTGTTGCAATTTGATGCAACATCCAACAATGAAAGAATGTTTGAACCGACAAGCCTCAGGGAGAACTCTCTATCGCATCTTATGTTCACTTCACATTAATTCAGAGTACATCACAAGTATTAGTGTAAGTACAAGGGCAAAGTATGTCCAATGTTGTATGTTTTCAGATAAAGTACCTAAAAAAGGTACATGTGAGAATTGGAGGACTAGCTGGTTAACATGCTAACTTCAGTAGATGTCTCTGCAACACAATACATGGGCATCTTTGTCATAATGTCAAAACTGATATTTCTTCACATTCCGTTCGTAATGTTTAAATGTTTTAAAGTAAACTCTCAGCCCAGCTGTGTTTAGCCCTGTTAGCTGTTAGTCCCGTTAATCAAACACACACACAGTCTGCTGCCCACCGGCTGCTAACAGCTCACTAGCTTTACTATTTTACAGTGTAACCCCTGTTGACTAGGAAGTTCCCTACGTCCTTTCAGTTTTAATGCATCATATTTTTCATAGGTCTCCTGCCTGGTAGCCAACCAATGATATCAACTACAGTAACAGCATGAAACATATGCTCTGGTAACGCTCGGTTCAGTTTGTATAACTACAGTATCGCTCAGAAAATGAAAAACATAAATACATACACAAATCCCTCCTGAAGATGATATCTGTTTGTCCCCAACACATTTCTATCTCTCCTGGTAGAGTTAGGCTTGAGCGCTGCTTTTAAGGCTGTGAACATGTAATTGCTTGAATATGTGTTAGGTGTGGACATGCACCTATACAATCTATAGCTGCATCAGCAAATATCATGTCATGTTGAAAGTGCGGCCAGTAACACTGCAATGATGCAATAGGGAAAGTCCGACACACACCAACTCACAGCTGCCTGCAATCCATTTTCTAACTACTAACCCTTAAACCTTAACTCTAAAATTAGACATTCCCCTTGTGAACGCCATAAGATGTCCTCATTTTCAGAACATCATCCTGTTTTCTCAATCACTGCGAGGACATGTTGCCTCTAATGTCCGGAGACACACATCATCATGTGAAATATGTTGCAGCAACCGCCTCTTCACTGGCGTCAGGTCAGTGAGATGACCAGACAGATGATTCAAGCGGCTGGTATCTGTTAATCCCAGACCAGTGACCTCCGGCCCCTAACCAGGAAACAGGAAGCATGATGAAGGGGGCAACTTCAAACTCTTCTCCTGTTTCACTCGGTTAATCTCCCATCCGTCCATCTTTATCTTTGAATCTCATTTTTATCCACGCATGCGTGTCAATATCTGTCTCTCTCTTATTAGGAACCTGTCACCATAAAAACAGGAAAGGACCAGAGTGCAAAACATCCGTACAATCATGTTAAGTATCTCCGTCCCTGAACATTTGTGCTCTCTGACTGATCAGAATAGAAACTCCCACAGTTTTTTGACTTTTTCCTCACACATCAGCTACACCATTACATGCTGAACAGGCACATAGAGAGCCAAAGTACCACCATTTCTCCTAGTTAGCTTCTGTTCAACTAACTTCTGTAACTTAATAGGTATTTTTATTGTGGGTTTCTTTATTCAGTCAGTTTGAAATGATCAAACGGGCCAAAACTCCTGAACCATCTATCATAAAATCAAATATCTTTTAGATGTACAACAAAGATGTCTTCATCCCTTGGACCTCCCTTGTCTCAGCCCACCCGCTCACCAATGAATATTTGTGACCTGTGGGAAACAGTGTTAATGCCCGTGCTTTCTGTCTGTCTGAACCTCCTCCACACACACAAACACAGTTCACTGGGTTCTTTACACTCTTTCCAAAATGTTTCACAAACTTCAGAGATTCCCAAAAGGCTGCTAATGAGAACAAGTTAGCTGGTCTGCACTCCCACTAAACCCTCTTGCCCCAGACACTCCTCTCCTCTCACTTCCTTTTCCTCCCCTCATCCCTTCCTCTTTATCGCTCGGCCCTGGTAGCCCAACTCCTGTGCTCTCACCCCTCCTCTCTTCTCTTCTCAAGCACTTCCCTGACTCTTTTATTGTCAGCCAATGAATGAACGGTCAAAACATGATGAATGACGAAATTTAATGAATGGTTAAAATAATTAAATGATGAATGACCTAATCCATCAATCAATCAGTGAAAGAATGAATGACCTAATAAAATTAAGAAAATCTTTTGTTTTACCAGATGCCATCTGACGGCAGACTAAAAGGCACAATTCACCATGAATAATGTAGACACAAACTAGAAACCTTAGGATTGTTGCTCATATTAAAACAATCTCGAAAAATACTTCAGGTTGTGTTTCTGAAATTCATAATGGGCATTTTTCCATAGGCAAAATGATAAAATTAATTAAAATGATCTGAGGATTAACCGATAATGAAAATAACTTTTAGCTGATACCCTTAGTGAAACCCTTACCCTTAGAGTATTTTTTTTTTCTCTCGCAAAGATGCTTAAGGGATCATGACCCACATGATCGCTAAGAGAAAATGACACTTGTTGATCACATGGAAACAACCCTTTCATCTCTCCTGGTTTGCTTGACATTCTGAACTTGTGCCAATGATTTGTCACCCCACTATAAAGGATGTTTAGATCAAATATCAGTATTTACAGCACAACATTATCCATTTTTCTGCTCATATAAACCTCAGAGCCAACATTTCCTCGTGCTGCTCCCTAAGATGTGGCATTTTAAAAAGATGAAGGCTCTGCCCCGTCCTTCCATGCTCTGTTCAGCCTCTCTCTGTGAGAATGTGACCCTATGCTGATTAATCTGTTTTTAACTATGTCTGGACCTCTGCCAAAGCCACAGGCCCACGCTCTCTCTCTTGTTTTTTATTCTATCGCTTCTTTCAGAGCTGGACACTTGCTGGGGAAGGCAGTTTGCCCTCTCTTTCTCCCTCTGTGATGTAAAATGTTCCCCTTCAACACAAGGATTTTCTTTTCTCCTCTAATGGACCCTCTTATTTAACAAAACAACATGACTCTACTAATCTAATAACTCTATTCTTATTGTTTCTATTAAGCTTGTTGATTCAATGCAATTAAGATCAGACCAATACTTAGATGCTATTACAAAGACAGCCTTTTTCTATTCTACTCTTTACCCTGGCCCTCTTACCTCCCTCTCCCTTTTTGTCCATCACACACCTCCTCTACATCTCTATCCCCCTTTCACTCTCTCTACCTCACCCTCTCACCCGCCCTCCTTCCATCCCTCCCTCCCTCCGTCCCTCCCCTCCCTCACTGTCTCTGTAATAAGCTGAACATTGCATTACAGTTTCCATTCATCCATGCCTCTCTGATCTTCTCTGCGTGAATGCGAGTCCCGCGGTGCCTGCTGGCCAAGCACCTCTGAAAGCTAGAGGCTAATACTCTGCCGGTCACGGCTGACTGCTACACTGTAGGATACGTCCACCTTAGTAATTGTTGTGACTGTCCCAGTGTCACTACAATCCTGGAGGAGATGAAAGCCTTCAATTGTGATTTGGATTTACAGAATTAAACCACTTTGACAGACTAGAAGAGGGCGATATAATGCACTAATCCACACTGTAACCAACTGGGAATGTTGCCATTTTGATTTTTTGTTTATTATTATTCAAAGAGAAGTGTCTGTGACACCTTAAAGGAGAATAAAGTTTTCTTTTCTTAAAAACACAATCAGTACTTGTCATTCAATCCGATGTTGGACAGTAGGGCTATATATGTATGTGCCTGAGTTGATGTGACGTGTTTTGCTTCTGTTGAACCGACAGGGTCTGGATGAAAACACACACACACACACACACACACACACACACACACACACACACACACACACACACACACACACACACACACACACACACACACACACACACACACACACACAAGGGATGTTCCCATAGCCTTTCCGAATGGTTAAGCAATATTTCTCACTCTCTCTGTCGCTCTCAGCCAGCCTCTCTTCCTCTCTGCTCGCTTCTGTATCCCTTCCTTTCTCCTTTTGTCACTCCATCTCTGGTTTCCCATTTTCCTATTTTTAAACTTGGCTTTCTACCCCTCAAAAGGAGACAAGAGTGGAAGCAAGTACAAGCAGAGTGGAGTACATGCATTTGTAGTTTTCTTGTTAACTAACGCAGCAGTGATGACACATTAAAAACAATTACAAGTTCTAAAATATTATGATATTGAGAGCAAATTAAAAAAATATATTGCTCGCCTTCTAGCTAACCCAGAGCTAGTTCCAGCTACGTTTAATGAGCAGATTCTCCCACCAGAACAACCAATTAGGGCTTCTCTCATTAGTGGGTTTGACAGAGCCGCCACTGTTCTACACATCCTGAGAGTCTGAGAATGAACATTGCCCCGATGATTTCCCTTACAGACTGCCAGACAAAGACTTTATGTTGAGTAGTAAATGTTCCAATACACGTTCTCTATGTATCATGAAATCTTTAACCCAAACCGAAGTGGATTTTCTCGTACTTGACTGCAAGTGCACCTTCATGTGCTGCTATACTAAATGACCTGAAGACCTGTAACACAATACCACACAATAGCACTGCAGAAAATAATACCAATGTGAAGCATGTGATGTTTGATAGCTGCTAAGACTATTTAAAGAGTGGTGTTAAATTTACTCTGGTGATTTCTGCATCTTCAGTTCTGTGATGTTGTTGTACTGCATTGGTTTACTTTTCTCTGCTCACTAACGGATCAGTGAGGAACACATTTAATGTCATAAGACCTGGATAGAAATCTTAATAAGTCTGTGTAAGATGAAGTAGTAATTGCATTTTTAATAAACAACGAAACAGAAGTCTCCACAAAAATGATCAGGTGGGTAGCTCTGAGGATCGTTCCCTCGTTAATGGAGGTGGAGGGCTGTGTGGCTGGATGCATGATGACCCCGTTATGTAATATGTTCAATTCCACAGGGTTTCCGCTCATCTCTTAGAGAGGTTTAGGTTTGTGCAGAAAGATTATAGTGTTATCATCCATTTTCAAACAGATATAGAGATGGACTCACAAACACAAAGACCTTTACATAGAGAATTTAGCATGACATTTATTTATGTATGTATGTAAAACCGCCTGTTGTCTAGTTCATGCCCATCACGAGAGATTAAATCGTGCAAAGAAAGCCTAGATGCCCACATGCAAAATACTCAAACATCACTAAAGTCCATGACATTGTCCCTGCCCTGATGTCCTCCATTTTTATCTAACCTACCTTTCCTTTCCCCCAGAGGAGAGGAGAATACAAGAAAGCTGAAGGCACCAAAGCGGAGTGCTGATTAAGGTGATGAGTAGTTGGCCCAACACACAACCACACACAGACACACACACACACACACACACAGGCAGACTAATATTAGGGCTATGCTATTAATGATTACCCTTAAATCCAACTCTAACCATCTGCCTGTGTTGTTCTGAGTTATGATAATGTTGCAGGCAGCACACATCACACTTAGTTATATTGATAAAGCCAAGTATGTTTGCTCAAAAAGAGCCAAATATAACAGAAAAGGCTTGAGAAGTAGCCACCTCAAGTAAGCCTGACTGATGTCTGCAGACATTGGTTTTATTTATCAAAACTCAATTAGATTGATGTAATAGATGTGCTTGCCGGTGGACACTGACTTTTTACACGTCAGCACAGCCTATACGCAGTCTAGTCTGTCGGTCAGTTTGTCGGCCTCTCTGTATGACTATCTGTGTGTGAACTAGCTGAACCCTCGCCATCTGTCAAACACAGCATGACTTCTAGTAAGGCTCAGTGTGGGAAACACACACACACATGTAAAGTAATGCACACACAGTTCTAATAGTAGTAAGACCACGATGAGAAAGTAAGACACGTCTGAACAGAAACAAAGCAGTCAAATGCAGGTGCAAATGCTGACTTTTGACGGTTTAAAATCCACCTTTGAGCCATTAAAAACAATCCTTTACCACAAAAATGTGTCGTAATTACATGATCACATTCAAGCTGCAGCTATGAATGGATTAGTTGTGACTGTTTTTAGAATCGATTCATTGGTTTGAGTCATTTTTTAAGGGGAAAAAAGTACAAATTCATCAATTCATCAAGTTTCTTCACCCCTCTATGACAGTAAGCTGAATATCTTTGTGTTGTGGAGAAAACAAGACATTTGAGGACTTCAATTTTGGCTTCATGAAACACTGAATGACATTTCTCACTTGTTTCCGGCATTTTATAGACCACACAACAATTCGATTCATCAAGAAAAATGATCAACAGATTAATCAACAATGAAACAGGCGCTAGAATTTAAAAACAGTTTCATTGATGATTTGAGGCACCTGAAAAGTAAAACTTTTTTAGAAAACAACCCAAAATGGAAATAATTGCTTTCTTTTCTCTGTTTCACGTATCTACTGATTGAAAAGCGTCTTTTCTGGATGACGGTCAGACTGCAAAAATACTTTACAACATTGGTTTGTGGCTCTCAAAAGTTTACACGGGCGAGGTCCTCACCAAATTACGTTTAAATAATTGATAAAGTACGAAACAGACTGATTGCTAATGGCTCACAATATTCACAAAGTACTGTTGTGGTGGATGCTTTTATTTCACCAGTATATCACAGCTTTTTTTTAATGCAGTCAAACCAAACATCCTTGTAAATCCCTTGCCAGCATAAAACCACATTGAACTAATCCCCTGAAACTAGTAAAACAACGTGCTGCAGTGTTGCTGCTGCTGCCGGAGGAGGCACCAGGGAACCGACCCACGAACACCACCGCTACACCTCCACTTATATTTACTCATTAAAACCTGCTTAAACGAAACGCTGTCGTTGATTTCAACAGATTGATGCTCGTACTACTTGTTAACGCGGTGGCAGAAAGAAGCAACACGACCGACCTGGATGTCGGGACAGTCTGTAACGTTACGGTGCGTTACGTTACGTTACGTTACGTTACGTTACGTTAGCATGAGAAGAAGAAGCGACCGCCAACGTTAAATCATCGTGAACTCAACCGTTAGCGGTGGACTTCACCTACACCAGGAAATAAGAGCAGCAACAGTAACTCAGCGGGGTCTTTTCATTTATAAAACACTTTTAAAACATGTCAGTAAACGCTGGTTTCGGCTATGCTAAGCGTTCCCGTGAGACATTTGATGCTAGCAGCCGTGTGAGACGCAGCGGGACATGAGAGTAGTGTAGCTAGGTGATGATAACAGGGATACCGGGGAGGAAGAGAGGCGCCATGAAGCGCCGCTTTACACCGAAGGTATGACTTCAAAACTCCAGATAACGGATTTGAGAGGGAAGCGTGACCATTTCAAAAAAAAAAAAAAAAAAAAAGCTGCTCCCATTCAACGTTACCGTGTCGGTCGGTGCAGGTTGAGCACCCACAGCTGCATTTATCGACATTAGATAAACGCTAAAATATCCGAAAAAGCATCGAACCGACCGCAGTCGCAAAATCACGTGATTTAAAAGGAGGGGGGGGTGTAAGGATTAAACGTTACCTGTTGTGATTTCCAACGATGCGTGTGGGGGAACTTTTTCCAAACGTGGCCTCTCACTCTGTCCTCCTCCACAAAAATACCGTACGTCCCCTCTCCCTCAGCCTCCAAAAATCTCCACTACAGTCCACACACCGAAAATCTGGCCGAGGCGCAAGGCAGACGTGTCCATCATCACCGAGCCCCGCCCCATACAGTGTAAAAACATCTTTTGGCCGTTTCCCATTGGCTCGGAGGAGTTACAGTATTAGATCTCGAGATGTGATTGGACGCCCGCGCTGTCCGTTCGCGTCAGAGGGCCGGTCGATGCAGATGTGGCAGTGGCAGTGTGGCGAGGTAGCTCCCTCTAGAGGTCGGATGGGATCACTGCTTTTCGACCATGATTACTACCATTGGATTTTTAACTCACACATTAATATATTTTTAAGAAGTGGATACCAATATTTATATTTCTAAATAAATATCCTTACATTGGATAATATTTTTTGCCAGAATAATCGAAAATTAATGGATTTTTATACCAAATAATTGCTTCTAATACCAAGGCTATGGCCACCTGTTCAGGACAATTCCTCTTGAAAAGCTATTTTCTCATTCATATATTAGTTTTTCATTTTAATTTTACCTGTCTTGGTGACTGAAAGAAGTTTGTTTTGCCTGCCTACCATATTTTCTCAGCCAGTTCTTAACTTTAGATTCCTCCAACAGACATCCCTTCAGAACATTGCTCATACATCTCTACGTTATATTTTGTTGCACAAACAAATGCAGTTTAATCCTACCTGATGCCAACCCTGCCTGTGAGAAACACTGCACTAACAGTGCAGTATAAGAATGCAACTGATTGATTATGTTGATTATGTCTTCCACACTCAGCTATTCCTTCTCTTCTCGACTCATCCTTACTCATACATATGCACACGCAAAGGACATTCACTGGTCATTACATAACATAAGGCATGGCTACTGCCACTGCACAAAGACACACACACACACACACCTCTTATACTGTATATATACGGACACCCACACCCAGATTAGAGAAGCTCAAGTAATTGGCTTATAGTGTAAGGCAGCGTGGAGATTTGACATCTACAAGAGAGGAGGAGTAAACAACCACATAAGAACAACATAAATGTGTTATAAACAACTGTAGGAGAAAGTTGAACGAGTGAAGTATTGATAATTAAGGCATTTTGTGACAACAACTGGCAACGGAAAAGGACTGTTTGAGTCAGTCACCAAATTGGACTGGAAGGCAGGTAGGGTGTGTTTCAGTGGACTCACCATTAGCAGAGCAGCATGGATCCAGCGGAGGAGCACAGCAGGCCAGTGGAGCGTGCACACACACAAACGCAGAGGGACAGAACATCACAATGACAGTTGCACACCTCAGACATAGTCGAAAATCAAGATCACATGCAAATGCATTACATAACATTGATTCTATTGGCTGTTGGTCAGTTACAGCTATGCGACCTCTGCAGTATGATGAGGCAAAAAGTGGCACAGCTGATTCACCCATGACCATGAGAAAAAACAACAACACACAGTAGATCTTCGCTGTGGCGTGACCACGGCAAACAGTCATTTTATTGACATAACATCCACATGTTTTGATAGGGAAAGGAAACACACCCACACTGGAAACATCTAATCACACAAATAATAAAGGGATAATTGAATTAAAGTCACCGCCTATGTCCCTAAAGTCATCAACGCTTCAGACTCACCAGCCCTCAAATTGAATCATCCTGACTGTAACCGGCTGAGGAGGAAGCACACAGAACAGCTTGACCTTTGGATCGTAATAAGAATACAGGGTGCCTCGAGGGTAACATCACTTCATTAATACTGAAAATGTGTTAGCTATGACAGCTTAACTACCATTCTCGATAGTAAAAGCCAAGAGAAAAAAATATATTGTAGAATTTGCTGAATAAGTAGTAACAGACATATATATTTTTTAAACCTGTTTGACTTCACACTATCACATAAACGTATCCCTGGAGGAGGCTCATGGTTTTCTCGACCCTCTGTCAGTTTATTTTACCATCCATTCCCAAGATATAATATTAACAACACTGGTAAAGTCGCAGTGAGGTCACATTAGCTGCTCCCCCATGCTTTCTTAGATCTCTGATGACACACAAGAAATGACAAGAAAGTCAGAAAAGTGTACCTGATTGTCAAAGGTCCCATATTGCAGAAATAGTTCCCACATTGAGGTCACGACAGTCAGAAGTCTTGACTCTAAACCTAATCAGCCTGACTTGATGTAAGGTGTCTCTTCCTCTGCCAGGACTCTCCACCTCCTCTTCTGCCCTACAGATACCTCCAAGTGCACACACTGTCTTTGCCGTATGCTGAATGCCTATAGCTCACAGTACAGAGCTGATCAACTACACAACCAACAGACTGTGCTCGTGTCCATATGCTAAACACGCTTGGCAGAAAACACAGTGTCCATAGAGCCGGCCAGCTACAGGAGGCTAACTGTTCAGTTTCCCATGCAGGCATGAGATCAAGCCGGTACGGATTCTCTGGAGGATTAGTGGCGAGCTCTTCTGAGGAGAATTACCCTGACACAGCCATCTGGACAGCATAACATTGCCCACTGGACCAACTACAGTCCAGCAATTTCTGTAGCTACCCTGATCGCCCAGTCATCCTTCAACCCTGACCTGACATACAGCAAATCATTCAACGCTGTAAACTATCCATTCAGGGGGTACACGATGAATGAAAGCATGCTTAAATTGAATTGCTGCATTTTATTTTTTGACCTTTTTTGTCATGTTTGATGCTGATTGTGAAAAAGTGATGTATTTAATTTTAAGCACTCTTGTGATTAAAAGGTGCAATATGTAAAACCACGTGTGAAATTCATACTCAAAACACACAGCAGGCAGCATATCACCAGAGAAACTACTAACTACTGCTAACTGTAGTTGCCCATAGCTAGTTAGCTCAGTTAGCCATGCAGCTAGAGGTTTGGACCAGGAGCTCGGGACCAGGGAAATGTTAGTATAATCATAGTTGGGCTGGAGCTAGCCGGTTAGCATGCTAACATCAGTAGATATCTCTGCAGCACCAGACATAGACATCATAATGTCAAAACCGCTATTTATACATTCTGTTGATAATTTTAGTTTGATTTTTTTTTCCATTTTCAACTGAAATTCTTCCACGCTGCCCCTTTAAGTGACATTTAAAGGGTTAAAAGCCATATTGTAATTTACAGAAGTTGTAAGTAAGAAGTAGTTATTCTGTAGTCTGAGGTTTATGATGACATTTAGAGATTGTGGTATAATATTCAAATATTAGAAGGCTGCAGTGCAGTTACAGTTAGGAGGTCAGTTGATGATGTTATCAACATTGCAATATCAAAATTACAGGAGCTGCATTGTGGTGCTACAGAGATGCTCCGGCCTACATATTATACTCTTATACTTACGTAGAACAGAAATACACAGAAACTTTTTGTGGATCTGCTAATTTTTCCGTCATTTCACTTCTAATAAACATCACAATGGCAAACTTTGTGAGCTGTAATGTGACCATATTTTCTGGAAATAAATAATAATTAAAAAAAATTCATATGGATGCGCTTACACAAGCACCGGTACACACCCAGCCTGAGGACATGCACAGGCCTTTAACCCCTGCACTCAAAACATATTACAACAACACAATGCACACTATATACAGCACACACACATAGACACACACACACACACACCCACATTGAATTGTATTTTACCTGACAACCAGTCGATAATCTGCTGCTTGACTGGAGTATTTCTTCGTATGACTTCACTTCTCTCACTCTTTCTGTCTTCTCGTGTGTCTAACAAATACCAAGACTTTGAACAAATACTTCACACCTGTTTGTTTTATGTAATGTTAAACACCAGCTCCCTCCCTCTCCCTCTCCCTCGCTCTCGCTCTCTTCCTCTTACACCTCATTGTGTGTGTGTTGTAACCCTAGACTCCAGGATCAGGTGTCAGCTAAGGAGGAGAGGAAAAGACAGAACGATTATTAAAGCGAAAAACAACCGGATGGACAGACGGAGACAAAGACAGACTGATAGTCACGAAGATAAAGAATACAGTGGACTGAGAGAGTCATAGAGAAATATCTCTCGCAGTAAAAGGGACTGAGTGATAAAATGTAAAACGTGTTCTTCAGTCATCACTACGCATGTGCTACAGGATTAACTGTTAATTTCATTTTATTTGCTTAAAGGGGCACTATGTAGTTTTGTAGAAGAAATTCAAACTCAGAATTGTAACATTTACAATGTTAATTAGGTAATAAAAACAACATAACTGAATAAACAAGCTGTTCTCAGAGGGAAATAAGGTCCCCAGAACACTGTTTGAAGCTAGAGAGGACAAGAATCTGAGCTCCTTCCTGCAGAACCAGAGAGTCCAGAGGTACAGTGTCAACGGCAGGAAAATGAAGCGCTTAGAGCCCGGTGTGAAAACCTGCAGAAGGAAGAGTTTAAGGGCTGAGTGAGAAGTTCCTTCTGTCTTGCAGCCTTTACTGAAACAGACAAGCACAGATCAGGAACGGAAGGAAAAACTCAGTACAATATCGGCTAGAGGTCTGGTTTTTATTCTTACATCAAACATGGTGACCAGGTAATGGCTGCCAGAGGTTTCCATATGAGTGAAGAATTAGCCACTTTTAGTCATGGCTCCATTCCTTAAAGGCAGGTAGGAAGGAGCTCTTCAGTTGTCGGCGTTGCTCGTACACGTTGAGAGAGCAGTAGAGCGAATCAAAATATTTGCCATTCTGAAAAACACCCTAAATCTCAGTCTTGTCCCACTAGCCAGTGATATTGTGATTGTCTGTTCTGCCCTGGCCAATTTGAGGCCAAAACTCCAAAGAAAGATTTAGGGACTTAAAGTAAAAATCAAAAATTGTAATGGACCTTTAACCTTGAGCTGTAGCATGTACTTTTGATTTTATGTTGCATGTTTTAAACTGTCTACAGCAGCCATTCCCAAACTTAAGAATGACACAGACCAACCTGTAACTGGGAAATCTTCTATCACAGCTTTTAATCATGACACTAAGATGAAGTGTTTCCCTAATTTATTTTTTCAGAAACAGAACAATTCTATGTGAAGGTGGGCCAAAGGCAATGCAGTGCAAATGAATGACCCATCTACACACACATAGCATGCTTATCTTTCTCAACTCTAAACACATGCAGTCACAATTCCCCGTAATGGACGCAAAATAAGATACGCTCCAGAGTTGTGTTGAATTCTGCTCCACTATCAATTAATGTTCCCCTTCTGTCAGAACATGTTTCATTCTTTATTTGGCAAATAAAACAAATTATTTTATCAGTTGCTTGGCAGACCTGCTTGTACAATTGCCTAATGTCTTGGTTAAGAAAAAATATTCACATAAATTGGTTGATCGTTTCATTTATTCCACACTGTAGTTATTCCACAAAGTATGGAATTTGATTTGAATCATTTCCAGGTGTGGGTAAGTCTGATCATACAAGCAGAGCTCCAGCGTGGTCCAGAGCTTCATGTCTTCGAAAGCAAAGCAGTAAGTGTTGACGCTGGACGCACAATCCTGCACAGAGCTACCTGAATGCCTGTCACAGCTTGCACAACAGCTCCGTACCAAATGTACTTTTCTGCATGAGGAAACCGTAATGCTGCATTCATGGTTGTGTCCATGGACACAGTGAATCACCTAGGCTGCACAGACACAGACAATTTTGGACCCTTAGACTAAACATATGAGGGAAACAATTAGTTATTACTTACACAATATGTTAGGGGAAAACAAAATGAGAAGCCTGTCGGTGGCAGCTGTTAGTTAAACCCTTCTTTGGACGGAGATGTTTGACAGTGGACAGTGTGGACTTTCTGTGTACGAGTGAGAACTGAACAGCCATAATAGATAAATGCAAGTTTTCATTGGGTGAGGTTAACAATCCCAAACATAAAGTCAGGTTTACTCAGGATTTCAAATGTCAGTCCAAACTTGTATGAGGTACAGTACAGCTACAATCTTCTGGCAATCATTTGCCAGCACAATAACATAGATAGTCAGAATGTAACATAGATGTTAGCCTTTGGATAACCGTTTATTTATAGAATATTTAGCTATTTTTCCTCTGTTGTCAAATAACGTCTAAAAAGATGTACTGAGAAGTCTAGAAAAGTGAGTATGGAAAAGTCTGGAATTTTGAAATTGAAAATGAACCCTAATTAAACCATTGCAGTAAAACAGGGAATGACAGGATGACATTAAAAAATCGCCAATAAAACATCGAATGATGAACAACCATGTGGCAAACGTGGGGGAAATATGGAATTTTTGGTTCATGTATTGATTTGAGGACTGATTTTTTATTATTTTTTTTATTGATTTTGAGGTACTGGAAGCATCAGCGAGTCCAAACTGACAGAAGAGCTGTCTACGCCTACATTACCCACAATACATTAGCCACTGAGTGACATCACTGGATGCCATTTATCAGATTACATTTAGGTTTTGGAGCCACTACTTTTTTTCAGGGAAGTAGTAAACACACTTTAATGTGTAAAATTGTATCCTGGCACCTGAATGCACCACAACAGACAAGTTTGCATTGACAGATAGATAGATAGATAGATAGATAGATAGATAGATAGATAGATAGATAAGCTTAACTGGAACCTGTCTCCTTCTGTAAGTTTTTAATTGAATTGCCCTAAAAGCCCTCTCCAGTGGTGGTGACGCCCTCACTGCCAGTATGCACAATACTAAAAAACGCCACTAGAGGACAGCAGCTCCTCTTTGCATCATCAGACTCTAATCTGAATCCATGAAGGAGGGAAAAAAAACCCTCATCTTCAGTTTCACTGTATTCAGGTCATGTGAGATACATTTAGTCTAAAAAACACAGTGATGTACGATAGGAAGGCAGCAGATCATTTTTCTTTTGGAAGCAAGACTGAATACATTTGTCTATGAGAAGAGCCCCATTTTCCCCAAGTGATGGACCACTGGACATGGTCTTGTTTGGTTTTTTCATTCTATTGAACTCCAGACAAAGTCACACAGTCATACTGGAGCCTTCCCGGAAAAATGTGAGGAATTTTGTGTATTTCATCCCAACAGAGCGGAGAGGAAACACTTGCCACACCAGCTTGCTCTCATACTAATTATGCTTGTGTAAAACACCGAAAAAATATACATTCTAATAGACTGATTAATAAACTAATCTTTACAATTTATTTTTAGCATAACATCATTTGGATGACATCAGTTACGATTAAAAGTTGAATACCCAGTAAAGTTTCCATCGTTTTTAGTTTGATTTCAGTTTCAGTTTGATTTTAGTTTATATTTTGCACACAGAGGCAACACAAGTGACTAAACATGGTCATAAAAATGTTCTGATCACAATCTATACACTGACAAACATGTCGAGGAAATGTGCAAAGGGGGATATTTCCAGTCATAGCTGTGTTTTAGTTTCATATCAGTTGTATTTTAAATCATGTTTGAAGTTAGAGGAGGAGCTCTCCAGATTGTTGGTGCAGATTCTGTCCCCACATAACTCAGACAAACTTGAACTGAGTGTTTCCTGTCTCAAGTGGAAAGAATCTCATCCTCCAGTATCCATTGTAACACACTGATCAACAACCAGGATTCAATCTGTTTTTTTATCCTGTAGTCTCAGAGGGTGGCTGCAGTGTGATCAGGATACTATGTGTTATCCTGAACCAATCTATAGTAAACAATATTGTAGGGGTGTGGTGACTCTGATAGCCTGACAACATTCAGATCCTTTACTGTGAATCTCATTCAAAAAGAAAATTGGCAATGGTTCAGAAATACAGATGAACAACATCCACACCTGTGGCAAACATTTCTCCACCCCTGATAAAAACAGTGTGGTCAAAGCTGTATCTAACCCTGCTCAATTGTCCGGTGGTGTTCCAGGACCTGCTTCAGGCCAAAGTCCTTTTATGCGGGCTGACCAAATAATTTCCAGCAATGCTTTACACTGAATACAAACACTGAGTAAAGCTTATTTATTCATAGACACATGGAAACCTTCACCTACTCAGTCATTTTTTCCTCTACAGGTTATAGACACGACTTATTTGTGTTGGTGTTATTAAAGTCTTCTCTTCAGAGTACACTTTCTGTTTTGCAAGATAATATATAGTCAACAACAAAAAAAAGAAAAGAGAAAAAAAGCAGGCTATAACAAGAACCCATTTCATACAGAGATAAAAGGACAGAAACCTGAGTAAACAAACAGACGAAGAAAACATCAAAAATACACCGAGCTTCTTCAAAATTGCCCTCAGCAGGACAGGGCCTCATTATTGGTAATGGTTCAAAAATCACTTTAAAGCCCCTGAACCTTAATTCACCCACACAAGTGTTTTCACTTAAGAGGCCTGATTAGAGCTCATCTCAAGGAGGTGAGGATTGTACAGGATGTATGGACAGCTTGCTTAATCTCCTGTTGGTTTTGCTTTCGCCTGTAAAGTTGGGAATATATGACTCAGTTCATTGGAATTGTTCATGGTAGTTGGTGATAGCGTGCACGGGTCCACCCAGTGTCAACCTGACGAAAATGTCATAGTAGCCAGAGTTATTATAAACACCTGTATGTGTGTGTGTGTGTGATGATCTAAACTATTGGCCACACAGTGAACTTAAAGCCTTTGAGTCCTCGGGCAGTTTCTCACTTAATATTGATGTATATGTACTGTATCAAATAGTATGTGTAGGCTAGAGCTGTGATGGGCATTTGTACTTTATCTGAGCATAAACTTATAAGATAATTTATCTTTCCACTCCTCCACAAGTTGGAGGGAAATCTTGTACCTCACAGCATTTATTTGGCCTGTGTAGTTATTGCTTTTCAGATTTTACACGTAAGATACATGATCAATTTATAAGATATGATGCAATATTTTCGTAACAGTATCTAGAGTTGTAACACCTACGACAACATTTAGCCTTAATGTGACACACATTGTTATATATAATACACACATAATGCATAATGAATACTTCCTTATACATACTGTGCATACGAAAGTAGATTTTACCGATGATGGTCTGCTTCTGTATGATTACTTACATGAAGTGGTTTGTGCAAGATGTATTTTTACATTGGGGAAGTGCAACGCTTACTTAAATAGAATAATCTATGCACTTCCTCCATCATTGCAATAAAAACATGTTTTTATTATACTTCTATGGTTTGTACACCTTGCCTTAGCATTTTAACATTTTAAATTTCATTAACATTTTAAATTAGATAGAAACTCGGGTTGAAACTCTACCTTTTAATAATAATCTGAGGTTTGGAAATTGGAAAAGGATTTTGAAGGATTTTGATGGTCTTACATGGGCATTTCTCACACTTTTTAACTTATAATCTGCAATGAAAATAATACTTTTTGCCTTCCTGCACAAAATAGTTACAAATTAGATCCAAACAAACTACAACTGTATAATCTTGCTTTTATATTTAAAGGGGCAGTATGTAGTTTTGGAGAAGATATTCAAAATCATAATTTTAGTATTTACAATATTAATGAGGTAATAATACAAACACAGAAATGTTTATTTTTTTCAATAACTGAATAAACAAGCTGTTCTCAGAGTAAAAATAAGGTCCCCAGAACACTGTTTGAAGCTAGAAAGGTGGGAGGGTCCGCCACGTATGAAACTGTGTTGTCCTTTAACGTCAGTTTGTTTATTCAGTTCATTCAGTCATGAAGACAGAGAGTTTGTTTATTTAGATCTTTGTCTTCTGTTTAAAATGTCTTCCCCAGAACTACATAATGCACCTTTAATGCATGGGTTATAATAACATAATGACATATTTCCACATTGAGTACCTTTACAACACTTACATACTTTCTCCAGAGTTACTTTTTAACTGTAGGTGACTCGCAGGACTACTCACAGTGTGTTATTTAATACTTGTACTTAAGTAAACAAGGATGTGAATACTTCCTCCACTGCTGCCTGCCTACACATACCTGAAAGGTGGCACCAAAAGTCTGGAGATGAAAATGACCCCTTTTGCCTTCCTGTACAAAATAGTTACAAATTAGATCAAACCAACTACAACTGTAAAATCCTGCTTTTACATTTAAAGGGGCGGTATGTAGTTTTGGAGAAGAAAATCAATTTTTTTATGATGATTATGAACAATATTAATCAGGAACGTTAGTTTTTTTTTTGATAACTGAATAAACAAGCTGTTCTCAGAGGAAAATAAGGTCCCCAGAGCACTGTTTGAAGCTAGAGAGGTGGCAGGGTCCGCCACATATAAACAAAAATACCACAGTATGAAACTGTGTCGTCCTTTAATGTCAGTTTGTTTATTCAGTTCATTCAGTCATGAAGACAGAGAGTTTGTTTATTTACAGTATCTTCCCCAAAAACTACATAATGCACCTTTAATGCATGGGTTGCAATAACATAATGATATATACATTTTAACTGTGGGTGTGTTATTGAATACTTGTACTTATAAGTAAACCAGGATGTGAATACTTCCTCCACTGCTGCCTGCCTACACATACCTGAGAAGTGGCACTACAAGTCCGGAGAGTCTGTTTACTGGAAGTTACAGAAGTTATTCACGTTATTGTTGTTCACTTCTTACTGAGTTTGCTCACGCGCTTGTGCACGCATACGTTATGCTAATACGAGGGCTTCCCCGCGCTGCACGTGCGTGTACCCTGCGTGCGTGAGTGAGAGAGAGAGAGAGAGAGAGAGAGAGAGAGAGAGAGAGAGAGAGAGAGAGAGAGAGGCTGTCTCGTCGCTTCCGGCTTCAAACTCTCAGACAAACAGCGCTTTACTACGGGCGCAGAGGTGTCGAGCTGCAGCACGCATGACAACAGAGAAAAAAACCCTCCCGCAGAAAACGCATCTACCCCTGAGAGCAAAAACCGTGAGGGCACGCCACTGCCGTGAAGTTCTCCTAAAAACAACCAGGGAGAAAACTACACGGGTGGAGAGGAGGAGAAAGACATTTTGAATCTTCTTCTGTGGAGGAGGATTGTTGGTGAAGAAGAAGAAGAAGAAAGAAGAAGAAGAAAGAAGGACCGTCGAGCAACTTCGTGTATGGAAGAAACACACAAGAGGAGAAGATAAAGGTTTTTTTGTGTGTGTGTTTTGTGTACGAGGAGTCTGTGCGTGTTTTGAGACTCGAGTATCAGCCGGAGAAGATTCATCCTCCCCTTCAACAAGTGTTGGTATCTGGCTGCGATAGTCAGTGTGCGTCCCGGAGGAGGCTCGGAGAGGACGGGGCAGCGCTGAGGTAAGATGTCATGTCACGACCTCCATCCCTCCCGAGGAGACTGACTGTAGCTGTCGGGATGGAGTTTATTACACTTTAATGACACCACCAGTGAAGGTTGTCAGGATCATAGGCCCTGGCATCCTTTGAGTCTGTGTGTGTGTGGGGGGGGAAAGGGGGCTGTCATGATATCAGACTATCACTACATGATTATTCACGATATTATCGCGATATCTCTCTGAAAAACAGGAGCGAGGAGTTGGGTCTCACAGAAAAGTGTACAAAAAGAACAATTACCACATCAACTACTAAATTACAAGTGAAAAGGCTATGAACTCATGAAGCAAAGATGCACGAGGCCGATAATGTTCATTGGATTATTCAGTAATCTCGTTATTTGTGTATTAATAACACGATATCAATATTTCAATCGTGAATATTGTGATATTTTGACTCGCCAAGTGGGAAACCAGTCTATTTGAGTAGGTTGAAAATACATTTTCCTTGTTGTCAGAGCACAACTGATAGTATTTTTTATTTTTATTTGCTTATTGGGGAGTAAATATACGCAGAATATATACATAAACATGCTTTTTAATTAAATTTTTTTTTTTTTTGCTATGATCCCTCCCATGTGGTTATCAAACACTAATGAAAAAAAGTTGTAATGAATGTAAAGGAGCCAGGATTTTTTTTTGTGGTTTAACAATAAACTGTCCAAATTGGAAGCACTGAAACAGTAAACTCCCCCAGGCATTTAATAATTATAACTTACCTAAAGTCTTTTTTTTCTGTTCTGTAAAACCAGAAAAACAAACTCACATTGGTCAATATATAAGCTGATTCTGATATATCTGCGATTTTCCGATATCTACCAATAATATCAGCCGACAGATATATCTGTCAGGCTCTGCTAATCTTTAATAAAAACAATTGTACTTTTATGACTTAAGGTCTTCTTGAGTCTTTTCACTTTAATGTTTGTTTTCTGATTAAAGTCGCACTTATTTTTAGATAACAGCTGATTTCCAGTGATATACAGCACTTAAATAATGCTTTATACTCAGCCATAAAGTTACTTAGACAAGACTGGAGTTGCATTTATGTTGATCTTTCGTCAGCTGTCGCTGTAGAGGTATATTCTGAATAACAGAAACTCAAGTATTGACATTTGTGTAACTGAAACCCACTCAAATTTGCTCTGTAGCTAAACAAGTATCTGAGTGCTCTGTGCATCTCTAATACAAAGAGAGCTGGAGGGGATAGAAGGATTGACGAGACGGACGTGAGGCTGTAAAAATAATTTCAACCAAATCCAAAATGTGACCGACTACAAGAACCCAACACGTGCGTCATGATAGCATTAGATTGCGTTAGATAAGAGGTTATTTCTTTGGCTGCAACTAGTGATTATTATTGCTATTGATTAGTCTGCCTATTTGTAGAGTGTCTTTGTTTTTCCAAACTTCATCAAATGTCTACTTGTTTTGCCCAAAACCCAAAGATATTCAGGTAACTTTGATACAAGATGATATTTTGTCATATTGAAGAACAAGCACTAGCAAATGTTTCGCAAGTTTGCTTAAAAATTGACATGAATGACTCATCAATTCAGGCTGCGAGGATTAGTCGATTAATTGATTAATCAATGGAAAGAAAATTGATTCACGACTAAATTGGTAATCGAAAAAAAACGTTTCAGTCAATTTTCAAACAAAAATGTCAAACATTTGTTGTTTCCAGCTTCTTAAATGTGAAGCTTATTTGTCATTTATGGTTGTAAATGAAGAGTCTTTTGAGTTTTGGACTGAAGACGTCACTTTGAGCACCGGGAAATTGTCACGAGCATTTTTCACAATTTATTGAGAATTTATAGAATAAATGGTTTAACAAGAAAATAATCAGTAGATTATTGATACTGAAAATTATCATTTGTTGAAGCCCTGTAATTGATTTTTAAAGATCTGTCTACAACGACTGCTGCAGCTGGTTGTTTCTAATTTTGTTTAGGTGCCCCTCAGGCCCTCTTGAGGCCTTTTTAATCCTTCTGGGATCCATTAAGCTTTACGATAATGATATTATCGTGATGTCTAGTCGCACTTAGGGTAGTGTGTCTTGCTCACGTCTCTCATTTCATCCAACATGATTTTGTGCAGCAGTATGAGCCACAAACTGTGGTTGTAACTAGCCAGCTAGTTGCTGTGTCTTCTTTTTTTGTGACCAACATTAAAGGGCATTATAGTCATCTACTATCTCAACGAGATAATGGAAAGAAGCAAGTTATTTACACAATATTATCTTATGTATATTGATTGCATTGTATCCTCCCTAGCCTTGCATCTGCTTGTGTAAATCTTTAAGAAAAATCAGCATCAGCATCTTGTAAACTTCTAATCAGCTGAGTTGCTTTTAGCGTGCTGCATGTAGGCTTATTGCCCACTTGTGTAGGCAAGTGGACAGTTTGAGTACTCACACAGTCCCACTCAATCTGACATTAGGCTGCCCTGAAACAAAGACAACATTCTGAGGTGGTGGTTTACATCTGCAGTTATATCACAATCATCACAGCCAGGATTTGCTTCAGTGTTGTTCCCTTTTCTATTGCGTTTGAATGTTTTAGCATGCTAAAGGTGTATTGTTGATAGAGACAAAATGTGTCTTGTATTATGGTTTTCATATGTATACTCCATTTGTTTTAATGCAGATTGTGGTGCAATGAGTGTCCTCTGTTCTGGCCTTTTCTCTATGAAGCAACTTGTTGATCAGCCCAGGGTTTAATATATGAGACATTTAATTTTTTGTACCATGTTTGTGCTTTTTCCGATTAAACTTTTATCAACCCTTTGGGAGCACAGAATTCAGAGGATCCAGTTCTGTCCTTCAGTGCAAAAAGAGAGAGAAAAGGCCTTTTGGATGCAGCTAACCATGTGCAACAAGCAGTGTGAAAATGGTTCCCGGTGCCCAGTGCTGCTTCATTACAGCAACTGAGCCGTCTCACAGAAAGTAAATCCTCTGCTTCTGCATGAAAGATTCAGAATAGACAAATAGACCAAAATAGCGTGTAAACACCTCTCTTTCCTTCCTTGCTCCTCTTTCTTTCACCCAGCTCTCCCTTTTCCTCCCCCATTCTCCCCCTAACTTTCTTTACCTATTCGAGGCCTTGTTTTTACAGAAACTCTAGTGGATGTTTGTGTCCAATAAGCAAAGAGAAGTTATTATACAGTGTGAAAAAACCTGCTCTGGTAGAGCCATTCAGATTATTTCCTGCCTCTATCTCTATCTGCGTCACTGCCTCACAAGGAAATCCCATGTTTACCCTGTTGTTCATGAATTGAAGTTTTAACTTATCTGCAATCAACACACGTCCCAAGGCAGTTTTTGGCAGCTCTGCACATGACGAGAATGCCGGTATGCTTGAACGGGCCTCAGAAGTGGACTGAAATGGATTTGTTTTCACTTTGCAGCTAAGGTTTAGTTTTGCTGAGAAGTCTGCAGGACAGAAGTGATTACATGGTGCTAGTCTGCAACAGTCGCATCCCACTTCACTGCTAGTAAATATTTTACTGAACATACCCTTGTGTAAAGTGATCACTTGGCATTTGACATTTCATACTAAAGACTATAATTTGCCTGTAGTCTAGACTTATTGTTGACAGTTTTGCTGCACACCAGTGATGACCATTGAGCTTATCTCACATGTTATACAAAGCAGACTGTAAGTCAACAAACTCTGGATAATCACTCATCTGTCCAAATCAAATACAGACTGCTAGAGTTGAGGACATCACTACTGTTGTTATTTTTAAGCTCATAGTTTAACTCTACCAATTTGACATATTAAAGCCTGTTTACAGGTCCAAGGTCTCAGGAAGTACCGCTGCATACTTAAAAAAAAAGCAGTATAAAGTCCTTTGTGGCTCCAGAGGAAGGTGCATGTCATTGTAAAAATAGCCTCCATTGATGTTACTCACTGGCTATGTTGCATTGTGGGTAATGCCGTCCACTGGTCTAAAATATTGTTGGACTCATTATGGACAAATTATCAAAATCAATACAGCAGAACAAAAGATATATTTTTTATTCCACGCATTTTTTTCCCTTTTCAGAACCTGGCGCCTACATTACCCACAATTCAACTTAGCCACTGAGTGACATCACTGGAGGCAATTTATCAGATTACATGTAGCTTCCTCTGGAGCCACAAAGGGCTTTAGATTACTATTTTTCACAAATGCAGTCGTACTCCCCAAGATCTGTAAACACCACTTCAATGTGTAAATAGGTGGAGTTACCCTTTAAAAATAATTTTGTGTTGCCTAAGGGTGGGAAATATATTGATATGATATCGTTATCTTGTTATGAGGCTATATATCGTCTTAGATTTTAAATATTGTTATGTCATGATGTGGCATAATACTTGTCTTTACACTTAGTCATTATATCCACATTACTGATTATTTATCAAAAATCTCATTGTATTAGTATTTAATGAAATCTATAGTCATCCCATATTGTTGCAACATCAAAATCGAGGTATTTAGCCAAAAATATTGTGATATTTGTTTTTTGATGCCCAGTCCTAGCATGTATGAACAGCTTTTGAGATTTCACAATATCGAGATATAGATTATGTATCCTGAATTAGCTTAAAAATGTCTGATTATTATCTGAAGGCCATATCCTCCAGCCCTCACCGGACCACAGAAAACAGCCTGAGTGTATCCGTCTAATTCATTCTGCAAATAGCAGACTCTAGAGTAGTTCCCTTCCAGCAGTTCACCTCCCAACCGTCTTGATTGAGAAGCTAGAACGACAGGTTTTGGTTCCTGAATGCCTGTTTCTTGTAAGGCTTATTAGACCGTGCTCTCGCAGCTGAAATAAAGAGGCTCAGGTCATGTTTTTTCTTAAAATCAAACTTAGCATTTCAAATCAAATGATCATAAAACACAGCCAGTTGTTTTTGATTCAAGATATTCACCAAATTTTCAAAAAAAAAAAAAAGAAAGTAGCATAGCAAATGAGCCTCCTGCGGCGTGATTGTGACTTTCAGTTTCTACAGTGAACACGCAAAAAGAGAAGTGCTCAGTCAGTGACCTTCAGCGTCTCTGCACATCTTTATCTGCGTCACTTTAGATCGAGGTGATTCCATAGCTGAACTCTTGCCTTTTCCCTCGCTTTTTCTCTTCTTCTGTGTTTTAATTCTGCTGTTTGCCTCTCTCTGCCTGCTGCCCTTTCTCATTCTCCCTCCCTGCATGTTTCTCCATAACTCCATCTCTCTGCCCTTTTCCACGTGCCTCCCTCATTTTCACCCTGAAAGAATGCTACCTTGAAGTTATTTTTATTTTTAGACTGAAGCAATTTTCAAACAGTCTGGAGCTACAGTGTCGAGTAGAGCAAAAGTCTGGTCAGGCTGAACTTGTGGCCACCGTGTTGCTGCTCCTTTTATATTTATATTCCTTTGGTACGGTTGCGAAGAAAGAGCACAAAAAGGTTCACACGGTTAAATATGAAAAACTCAAAGATGTTTTAATGCCGTTCTGCTGTAGGATCAAAGAAGAGGTGTAGAATCTAGTTATGTAGTTGGAGATGAGGAAAGCGATTGGCACTGAAAAGACAAACATTGGCGGTGTAATAAAACAGCTGTTTAATTCAAATGAGCTTTAAACAAATCTCAGCTTCTATGAAACATTCACAAAAGAAAAGGCAAATTGTTTTCACTGAGTGGAACGTGTTCCTTGCCAGTATTAATTTGTATCTCTGTGTCTGTCCCACTTTCATCTTCACTTACATTTTCCTTTATTTAGTTTTAATCCCAGCGTGAACAATGGTATCTATTTTGAGTTAACAACAGGACTACATGAATAATCTTCTCTGTCCATAACACAGTATGGGATGGCTTTCCAGGAATGGGAAATAGGATGTGTTTTTCCTTTTTTTTTTTTAAAGACTTTCTTTGTTTGATACGTCCCTGCTTGACTTTAGTTTTCTTTCTTTTTTTTTTCTAGCGCTGGGTGCAGATTTCCCTGCCGTGTGGAGTTGCCGCTGCTGACTGACTTCAGAGGAAACACTGAAAGCTGTTCTCCACGCCTCCCTGCAGCTTCAGGGGAGATTGTCAGATGTGTACCCAGCACTCAGAGCCCCTGGCCTGGCCGCGGGGATGGCAGCCTCTGCCCTGAACCTGAACGGCCTCAGCGTCATGAACAAGTCAGTTTTTTTTTTGGGGGGGGGAGTTTGGGGAGAGTTTTTGTAGCATAAATGCTTTAATACTTTAAACCCATTTGGTCAGTTTGTTTTGTTACAGGTGAGAGGCTGTTAGTCCAGACTGGTAAAATTAGTTTTTACTTATATTTAATTACAGAACAATTTATAAACCCATCATGCTGCAAAACATGTGGATTTACATGAAATATTGTCTAATCACTTGTAAGAATATATGTATTTTTTAAAGAGCCAACAAAATTTAACACTTCCATTATGATAGTTGCCACCTTTTTAAAAAAAAAAAAATATATATATGCACAAACTAACCAACCCTCTCCTCTCCTCTCCTCTCCTCCCTGCAGCAGTAATCAGTTTCACACCCAGCCAGGCTCCTCTAGTACCACCTCTGCAGCTAGAACCAGTCCAGTCGGTCGACCTGTGCTGCCGGTTCCAGATCGGAGCACCTACTGTCAGTTACTGGCTGGGGGAACACTCAGTGGCGGTCTCTACAGCCCAACCAGCCCTAAGGTAACTCAGATCTACATCCGACCTGTGAGAGCTGTTTTTGAGAAAACTATGTATGTGTTGTCCTAAAACTTCCCCTACTGTGAAATTCCTAAACAACAGAAAAAATATTCAAATCTATTCAGTTTTCCATGTCAGCACTACAGTGTAAGCGTATACCTAAAGATTCAGCTCAGTTTGAATTTAAAAGGCAACCCGGGGCAAGGTTAATAACCCGTGACTTCTCTTGACTTAAGCCTTTTGACTTAAAAAATACATGATACCATCCCCCACGTCCAAAGATTAACAAGTATGTCATTCCCAGTAAGTTGCCACTTTATTCCCATATCCACTTTGGTTGAAGCAATCCAACAGCATTCCACTCGAGCTGCAGGAGAGAACCAGGAAGAACTAATGTTAGTCACGTGAGTTTAGTGCTCTTTTAGTTGAGACTGTAACCTTTGAAAGAAATATCACATTAGCAATAAAACACACCTGCGCTCAGTTCAACACATTCAGGGGTTTTTGCTGCTACAGCCTTACTCGGTCTGGTATGACCTGTAGCTTTTGGCGGCTAATTTTAGCAAACTGTTTGGTATTTTTGTATGACTGACATAACTGCATCAGTTCACTGTCCCCACAACTCCTGTGCTGTTTCACACGACCTTCTAGCTTCTAGCTTCTCTTGCTGTGGTACTGTAACTTCCCCTTGTGGCTACAGTGGCCACTGTTCAGTAAAACTTACATCGTTGCGCTCTAAAGTAAATACCGAAATAACCGTAAATCATAAAGGAAAGAAATATATAGCATTTGTTTGGTACTAAATAACTGAGGATTGTTGCCATTAACTAATATGAGATTTTTGGAGCGGCCCTAATCCCTTCTTGTGGTGTCCTCTCCTAGACCAGCCCACGCAGCCTGGGTCGAACCTTTGTCTTCCCCCCTCCATCCTCGCTCTCCCCTAACCCCGCCCCTCGCGCTCGCTCCCCTTCCCCGCGGAGCCCGGAGCTCCTGGGAGTCAATGTGGGCCAGCGGGTCCGACGACTGAGCTCACCCGGCTGCGAGGAGCGAGGGGAAGGAGAGGCACAGGAGGAGAGGGGAGGAGAGACGGGAGGAGGAGAGAAGCGGGAGGAGAGGAGACGCCAGGCACAGCTGCTGCAGATCCACAGAGAGCTGCAGAACGTCGAGGTGATTTTAGATGTGCCTCTTTGTCTGTTTGACTGCATCTCTGTCTTCGTCTCTGTCTCTTTTTATGCTCTACATCAGTCTTTATTTGGAATGCAGTCATTAAGAAACAGAGAGAAATATATTCAAACCATGAAGGATTTACTACTTAATTTAATTTGTTGGGCAAGTCAGAACAGTGCCTTTAAGAACTGCTCTCTTCCAGATGTGAGGATCCCAAAAAGCAACAGTTACTCAAGCTACTACTACTACTACTACTGTGTATATGTTATCTGGCTCTTTCTCTTATGTCATAACAACATGAAAGCTGAGAAATGGTCTCTGTCATTCTGAAAAAAAAGACTATTTTGTTATTTTGTCCTAGCCTGACTTTTAATTACATGCCTTGGACTGTTCACACTTGTAAATTGAAAATAAATATGAATTGATTAAAGGAAAATGTGATTCTCAGCTTTGAAATCAAGGCAGATTATCTGGAAAATTAAATTTGATGATCAAGTGCTTTAAAATATTTCATTATTTCCTTCACTTTACATAGAATTTTACATAACTACTGTTCATTGGCTAAATTCCTGTTTTATTTTTATACTCCAGCCTACATTTGTACTCAGTTTGAAACTGCAGACAGTCACACATTGAGCTCATAGCTTGCCAACAGTTCATTTTTCAATGCAGTCTGTTTCATGCCAAAACTGGGAAAACACTCTGGCTCATTTGTATTTTTAATTCTCTTTAATATTAGTAGTACATTAAGATATTTTGCCTTTTTCTGTCTTGTCAGTTTATCTTCCTCACATCAGGTGAAGGCTTTGCTGGTGCCAGTGCACCTGTGAAATGATAAGCTCTACAGTTAGACCAAAGAAACTGTAGCTGCATTTAGACCCTTATTTTCTCTGTGTCTTTCAGGTCAGGGGAAAAGTTGGCATTTTCGAGGCCCACATTTCGGGAATTCGTACCCAGGTGCTCAACAGCGAGCTCCAGCGCAGCCCTCGATCTCCGAGACGGTCGCCTAGCCAAAACCCTTTCGATCTAAGTCAGCGAAACACGGCTCTTGAATGCCCAATGACCCACCCACAAGAGCGAAAAGTTCCCCCTGTTGTCCAGAATGGAAGAGAAAGGGAGGAGGAAGCAATGGATAGAGACAGGAGAGGAGGAGAAAGGGATGAGGGTGACAAGGACAGCAGTGCTACGCAAACAAACACTGAGATCAAGACACTGATTGGTCAAAATGGCCGCCCTTCAAAAACAACAATGCAAACTCACTGTTTAGATGGACTGTTTGTTGTTCAGGGTTCCCCTGAGACTTTAAACCCAGTTACAGCATCAAACAGAGAGATGAAAGAGGGAGACGGACTGAGAGAAAAGGAGGGAGAAAAAGACGGGGAGGAGGTAGAAAACAAACAAATGCTGGGAGACGCAAGAGAACGGACAGAGAGAGAAGTGAGAGATGAGAAACAGGACCGGTTGTGTCTAGGGATGCCGCTCCAGACAGAGACAAACAGGTTGGAGCTTAACCCAGAAACCCCTGCTTTTCCTGCACAAAGTGATGAGAGCGCCCCTTGTTTGCTGGACATCACAGATCACACCTCCAACCACTCTCCCTCCACCCTTCCCGCCATCCCTGCAGTCATAATAACTGACCATGGTCTGGAAAGCCAGCCTCAAACTTCTGAAGACCAGGGTCTATGCTCCACACCAAGCCCCAGCTCTAGCCCTGTGCCTGAGCCGAACTCCTCCATCCGCTCCCTCAGGAAGCTGTCGTCCTCCTCTGCCTCCTCGGCCGGTTTCTCCTCTTCTTGGGAAGAGTCGGAGGAGGATGTTTCCAGTGATACGGAGAAAGGAGAGCAGCTTCTCAACCCTGCACTTCTCACTTCCAGACAGAAAGCAGTAAGTAGAGCCAAGTGAGATTGTGTCTGCTAGTGTGTGTAGCCTGTATCTACAACCTGCTGAAGATTTAGTAGACTCTTTGTAGTTAAAAATGGCAATGACCTTTGGAAACTGCCTTTGCTGGGATAGCCATATATTATCCAACTGTTTGATCATATGGGAATTGTACAAAATGTCACTCTACAGGAATATACCAACATATTTTTAGCTTTGCTCGCTCTTGGAATGGCAATGTCAGTATGTTGGTCGGTCCACCATTTTGGTCATGACGTACAGATATTTATGCTCCCCAGAGGATGAATCCTACTGACTTTGGTGGTCCTCTGACTTTTTCCTCTTGCGCCACCAGCAGGTCAAACATTTTATCTACTCTGTGAAATATGTCGACATCTTTTACATAGACAGCCACAAAATTTGGATACAGTGCTCATTAGCAAACATTAGCATACTAACACCATCTTAGCATCCCGATGTTAGCATTTGTCACGGCTGTAGAGTCTAACTAACTTTTAGTGCGTACTGCAGCTGCCCTCAGAAAGTACATACTAGGGCTTTTCACACTGCACTCATCCCAGGGCTAAAAGTATTCTGAGAACCTTCTCAGTGCCAGGCTAAGAAAGCATTCATACTGGCATAGTCCTTGCACATTAGCTTAGGGGTTGCTGCAGGGTTAGTTTGTGGGGTTATGAAAATTGACCGAACACAGGGTTAAAAGACGCCAGTGTGAAACGGGGACTATGTAAACAGAGTAATCACGCGTCATTTTCCATGTAAGCATGAGCGTGTTCCAACAGACATCCAATCCAGGAAATGCAGTGTGAACTGTATCGCCCTGGGCTTTAGTTAACCTTGGATTAACAATGTCTGTATAAAAAGTGGCTAAGTCATCCATGGGTCAACTCTCGCAATATGTGGTGTGAAAAAAAGGCCTAGTGGGGACATATTACTGCATCATAACATTGTGGCTTAAACTTTGACCGTCTTGCTCATACACCCGTTGGAGTCTGTATTGCCTAATTCACAAGTTAAAAGAAAAAGTCTACGATTTGGAAACCAGCTTCAATGAGCCGTCATCCGTCTGTGGCACTTCAGCGGCTCAGTTGATGTGTTGTATCCTCTGCTGCACAAAGGATTGTGGGTCAGAATAACCAGAAAAGCTTGCCGGCTTGCATACTACAAAATGCAAGCGGATACAGGAGGACATCCTGGTATTTTTGCCAATTGTGTCAGACATACTGTGTACTGGGTCATATGACATCTTCTTCTGGCATTTTAAATAGTATGATAGCTTTAGTCTTGTTCCTTTTTCATTGCATCAGTTTATTGCATTTTGAGTTTTTAGCTGCTACTTTCTAAAATTCA